>NC_079437.1:11915460-12025460 GCF_903798145.1 Danio aesculapii | reverse complement strand
CAGCAAATAGGATTGTAAAAAATATTTGTTGTACTCTCTGATTCACCACGCTCTAAGTTTACCCAACTATGACGCCTTCTGCTACTGAGAAACCCAGAAATGTGAAAAGGGTCTAATAGTATTTTTTTCATGTTGGCCCATCAATTCAAATCAACTTTATTTGTATAGCGATTTTCACTTAATTATTGTTTCAAAGCAGCTATACAAAACGTGCACAGTACTGCATTACAATCAAATTAGAAAAAAAATTAAGGTTATTAGTTACCATAACTTTATTAGTTACTAATAACTTTAATTAATGAAGAAGTAACTAATAGCTTTTAATAGTTAAAGTTATTGTGTATAATTATAGTTAACCTGCAGTTATATAGCATATACACTTACCGGCCACTTTATTAGGTACAACTGCTCATTAATGCAAATTTCTAATCAGCCAATCACATGGCAGCTACTCAATGCATTCAGGCATGTAGACATGGTCAAGACGATCTGCTGCAGTTCAAACGAAGATCAGAATGGGGAAGAGAGGTTATTTAAGTGACTTTGAATGTGGCATGGTTGTTAGTGCCAGATGGGCTGGTCTGAGTATTTCAGAAACTGCTGATCTACTGGGATTTTCACACACAACCATCTCTAGGGTTTACAGAGAATGGCCAATAAAAAAAATAGTGAGTGGCAGTTCTGTGGGCACCAGAGGAGAATGGCCAGAGTGGTTCGAGCTGATAGAAAGGCAACAGTAACTAAGAAAACCACTCGTCACAACCGAGGTCTGCAGAAGAGCATTTCTGCATGCGCAACATGTCCAAAATTGAGGCAGATGGGCTGAAGCTACAATTTGCACAGGCTCACCAAAATTGCACAATAGAAGATTGGAAAGATGTTGCCTGGTCTAATGCGTCTCGATTTCATTTGGATGGTAGGGTCAGAATTTGGCATCAACAACATGAAAGCATGGATCCATCCTGCCTTGTATCAACAGTTCAGGCTGGTGGTGGTGGTGTAATGGTGTGAAGCATATTTTCTTGTCACACTTTGGGCCCATTAATATCAGCTAAGCATTGTGTCAATGCCACAGCCTACCTGAGTATTGTTGCTGACCGTGTCCATCCCTTCATGACCACAGTGTACCCATCTTCTGATGGCTATTTCCAGCAGGATGACACACCATGTCATAAAGCGGGAATCATCTCAGACTGGTTTCTTGAACATGACAATGAGTTCACTGTACTCAAATGGCCTCCACAGTTTACCACAGTTTCTCAATCCAATAGAGCACATTTGCGATGTGGTGGAACCGGAGATTCGCATCATGGATGTGCAGCCAACAAATCTGCAGCAACTGCATGATGCTATCAAGTCAATATGAAGCAAAATCTCCAGATACTGGAATATTTCCAGTATCTTATTGAATCTATGCTACGAAGGATAGCAGCAGTTCTGAAGGCAAAAGAGGGTCCAACCCTTACTAGTAAGGTGTACCTAATAAAGTGGCTGGTGGGTGTAGATTATGTGTAGATGTTCAATCAAGTGTATTTGTGTATTAGGTGTATGTGTTGTCAGCACAATAAATGTAATTGCTTTATTATTTTTCACCTGGTATCGCTCCCATGTCTGGATCTGGCGGTACAGAGTGTTTCCGGGACACTCGGTGGCCGTGGCCTGTCTGTGTCCGTACAGAGAGTATGATTTGGACAGTCGTCCTCCGTTTGTGGCGCAGTAAGTAAAGTCGTAGCGCACCATGTTCAGCGCACTGCTGATGGGGAGGGTGGAGGTGTAGTCACCGATGAAGCTGACGCCATAGCCTTTAGAGTTGTAGCCATAGGTGTGAGCGCCGACCCAGTTCCAGCCGCGGCCTTCATACAGGTTTCCATCTGAACCCGCCACAAAACTACAGTGATACGAACAGGGAAAGTTAGGTAGGGAATAATTGATAGATTAGCTATTTAATTATTAGGGGAAAGAGATGTAACAGCAGATATGAAATTAAAATAATACCATTGAGCAAGGTAACTCAACAAATTTAGTCCTTTAGCAGACGCTTTTGTCCAAAGTGACTTACAATTGAGGAGGCATTCAGCAATTCAACAAGAAGAGGCAATACACGCAAGAAGTGCTAATTAATCACAGGAACTATTTGTGCTCAGAGAATTAAGCGCTAGAGAACTAAGGTAATAAGTTATAAACTCCAGTATGGTGACAGCACTAATATGCAGGGATGTTCCTGACCTGTAGCCGATGTCGGACCAGCCGTTGCTCTGCTGGTGGTAGCGCTGCATGGAGCGCATCTCAGCCGCACACTGCTCAAAGGTGGTGCAGGGTTTGGAGGGCTGATACGTGTGGTGAATGAAGAGATATGGCACAGGCAGAGACAGATACGATGGAGAGCCGATGTATGAAGCTGCGCCCCACTGAGACCTCGTGATGATGTTTGGACACACTGGAGAATAAAACAAGAGTAATGTGGCAGACTGCAAAGCTTCGCAGGTAAAAATGGTGAAATAATTAAGCTAGCTTGAAAATTTGTTTTAAAAATACAGTTAATTTAACGTTAATTTAATTATAGTTAATACAGTTAGTTATTTTTCGTAATACAATTATTGCAAAAACAAAAATGCAAACACATTGCAGCCGGCACCTAGCTCTCTGCAACTCTTACATGGTTGCCCACTAAAGCTAAGCAAGGCTTCTCCCAGTCAGTACCTGAATGGGAGACCACATGGGAAAGCAAGGTTGCTGCAGGAAGTGGTGTTAGTGAGGCCAGAAGGGGGCACTCAACCTGCAGTCTAAGGGAACGCTATACTGTCAGTGCTCAAAAGTAACCATCTTTTGGACGAGACGTTAATCCGAAGTCCTGAATCTCTGTGGTCGTTAAAAATCCCAGGATGTCTTTCAAAAGTATGTCTTTTGGCATCCTGGCCAAATCTGCCCACCGGCCTCTGTCCATCATGGCCTCCTAACCACCCATATCATAATTTGCTTCATCACTCTGTCTCCTCTAAACTAATTAGCTGGTGTGTGGTGTGCGGTCTGGCGCAATTATTTTTTAAGTTTGGGCTGATTGCTGAACTTTATTAATCAAGTATTCTTTTCTATGGCCAATTTTCATTTATATAAATAAAATCTACTTCCTGAAAAAGAAAATGCATTAATAAAGCAAGAAAGTCACAGAAAAATAACTGAAATGCCAGTAAAATCGATAGAATGGTGGTCAGCAAGCACATGATGTGGTTCAACTAGCGGAAATAATACCTAATTTATCGCCCTAAAGATATCAGCCTTATTACATTAAACAGCATCCATTCATCCCTAGCATATTCCAGTGATAAGTCACTTGAGTCTGGTTTAGGTTAAAAAGTTATGAATGGTTTTGGCCACCATATCTCCCCATCAGGTTGACTGGGACGTTGGTCAAGGGACATGGGTCACTTCAGTCTGATTTTTTTTATGCCTTTCACTTTGCCCCCCATCTTGTTGACTCAGATGTACGCCAGTGCTTACTTTACACTAGTGGCCACTACTGGCAGAACATCTGAATGGGTTAAAACGTAATGCCCTAAACCAGACATGGTCAAACTCTGTCCTGGAGGAAACCTACAGAGTTTTGCTCCAACACTAATCAAACACATCTGAACAAGCTAATTAGTGTCCTCAAGATCACTAGGAAATCTATAGGTGGGTGTTTTTGATTAGGGTTGGTGCTAAACTCTGTGGGACACAAGACCTCCAAGACCAAGTTTGCCCATCCCTGCCCTAAACTCTTGAGCACTTAGAAACATTCTGGAACATATAGGTGCTGAAATGGACACATGAAGCTGACTCGCTCCCTCAATCAAAATTAAGGGAATGTCCATGTAAACTTCCCTCATTCACTAAATCAAGTGGACTGCCTGATCGAGAAGGGTATAACCGGAGGTTGGAGCCAGCTACAAATGAACTGGTCAGCACCGAGTGGGTGGGATACTTCATACAGTCTACTTGCTGTGTAGCCCTAGGTCTCTAGGCTGCAGCAATGTCTACTTGGCGTGATCAGTGTCCTGATCACTGAGCAAGGGAGCTAATTGAGACCCCCAGGGTACAACTGATGGGACACTTCAGGCTCCTGTGATCCTTTGTGCAAGGAAATTGTTCCATTTGATAGGGCTCATCCCTCTGCCCTAAACCAGATATCCTCAAATCTATTCCTGGAGAACTACCTTCCTGCAAAGTTCAGATCACACACAACTTAACCCATTGATAATGGCCTGAAGTAGCACTTGATTACAGACAGGTAATTATCTGGGACATATAGGTGCTAAAATGGACATATGAAGCTGACTCGCTCCCTATGTCAAAATTAGGGGAATGTCCATGTAAACTTCACTCATTTACTAAATCAAGAAGAATGCACTTTAAAATGGCGACGAGGATTCCCCCGAAGCAAAGTGGATAGGGGAGTTTGCGTGTCTAAAAATGGAGTGGAACACAGCCATGGTAGATCATGAGAGTACTACAATCCAGCAAGGTTTCACTAGGAAACGTATGATTTGGTCTGCTCAATCAATTTAAAGGCAGAATGGTGATCTTTTCTAACAACTACAATTGGTTTTCAGAAAAGAACCCCTATTAATAAATCAAAATAAGTCCGTTTTAATTACCTGCATACACATGAACAAACTCCTCAAAGCCCTCATTCACAACATCCTCCAGCTTCTTCCTCTCATCCTGGTTTAAGTTTCTGCGAACTGTCAGAGCTCGAACCACTTGTGTTTTCATCAGCGAGAAGTCGGCCATGTTTCTGAAGTTCCTCCTCCTCTTCTGACTGATGAGACGTGGAGCGGCATCGTCTAGCTTCTGACTGTAATAAATCGATAACAGGTCACTCAGAGACCCCTCAGGATGGTCAGACGAGGCCATTTCAGACCCCAGAATAAACCCATCCATCCCTCCGATTATCAGGGCATCCGTTGCCAATGAAGGCAAACCAGAGAGAGTGTAGACCCTTGGGGATTTAATGCTATCCCAATAACCTTTGGTGCCCAGAAGAGCACTGGACTCTTGATTCCGGACATGATGGACAAAAGAGTTGAGCAGGTTTTCGGTCAATGTTAAAGGATAGAGATCGATCGATTGGAGCCCAGCCTCGAGTCCCAGAAGCAGAGGAGCCAACGCCACATTTGAGCCATCCAAAGTCAGAACCACACCTTCCTCAGTGATCTCAGACACATGGTGATTTATGAGTTTGTGGATGTTTAAAGCCACTGAGGGATCCATCACGAGCTCAGCATGTGCTTCTCCCAGGAGCCTCTGGATCAGGTCAGTTTCCAAACCAGAGGCTTTACGGAGACCCTTCAGCATGTCCAGCATTTGGAGACCTGGATTCATTGCTTCAATGCTCTCCACAGCACTAATGAAGTCATCCATGTGCTTCAGGGTGGTGGCTAATGGGCAGAAGATAAAAACAAACAACAAATATATGAACAAGGTAACACTGTTTACATGAAAGCAGCTAACACAAAATTAAAAGTGTTCAACCTCAAGGCAATCTAACAGCGTGTTAGAAACGTTGTTTTCACAGTGCATTGTGGGACTTTTCAGGTTGTAATGAGTAAGAAATTGTGCATGACCCCTTTAAGACCACATGGTAGTTTTTATTGCTATGGTTGCATTAGACAAGAGCCCTGCATGTATGTAGTAACATTACCCCTGTGTGTGGCATTTAGTTTTTTTGAAGGAGAGTTGTACCTATTTCCTGGACAATAAAATGCCAGTAGGGGAATCATCTTTGTGAACGGTTTATACAAGGACTATTCATATTGCACTTCATGCAAGGTCACAAACATTTAAGTGCACTGGAAGAATTTTGCAATAGAGACAGCACTTCAAATGGATGACTGCCTAATCAAGAAGGGTATAAACGGATGTTGGTGCCACCTACAAATGGACTGGTCAGATCTGAGTGGGTGGGATACTTCATACAGCCTACTTGCGTTGTAGATCCAGGTGTGCAGACTGCAGCAATGTCTTCTTACCCTGATCAGTATCCTGACCACTGAACAAGGGAGCTAATTGAGACCCCCAGGGTACAACTGATGGGACACTTCGGGCTCCCGTTATCCTTTGTGTAAGGAAGTTGTTCTATTTGGAAGGGCTGATCCCTATGCCCTAAACCAGATATCCTCAACCCTATTCCTGGAGAACTACCTTCCTGCAGAGTTCAGATCAAACACAACTGAACCAATTAAATAGGATGTAATTACAGACAGGTGTGTTCAATCAGGGTTGCATCTGAAATTACTTTGAAAGGTAGATCTCTCTAGGAACAACGCAGTGACCCCTGCCCTAAGCCCTTCGCAGCGGTCCCTCCAGAGGGTCACTTCAAAGGTCTAGGTGTAGGCTATCGGTGCTTTCCAAATGGTATATATCACCCTCTGAAGAAAGATTTTGAAAAATTCAATTGATGGACACTTCGGGCTCCCATGATCCTTTGGGCATGGAAGTTGTTCCACACTTTGTTCCATTCAGACGTGCTCATCATCCCTATGCATTAAACCAAATATCATCAATCCTAATCCTGGAGATCTACTTCCAGCAGAGTTAAGCTCCAACCCTGATCAAACACAACTGAACCAATTAGTTATGGGCTGAAGTAGCACTTGATAATTACAGACAGGTGTGTTTGATCTCCAGGAAGGTAGATCTCCAGGAACAGGGTTGATGACACCTTCAAGTTAAACCCTTCAAATCTGTCCTTCCAGAGGATAAACAATTCAGGGGTGGGCAACTTCGATCCTGGAGGGCTGTTGTTCTGCACAGTTTTGCTCTAACACTAATCAAACACACCTGAACAAGCTAATCAGTGTCTTCAAGATCACTAGAAATCAGGCCCTCCAGGACTGAGTTTGCCCATCCCTGCTTTAGAGGGACCCTCCAAGAAATTAAGGAATAGAGATGAGGCCTACCAAATGTATCCCAGCCGATACTGTATGTCTTTCTAGTTATGAGTTATGGGGATATCAAAGCATTAGGTTATTTCCAGAATTGAAGTTCCCTGATAATTTACTCTCCATCCAAGTCATCCAAGATTCTTTCTTCAGTCGAAATCTTTTTTGTTTTTTGAGAAAAACATTGCAGGATTTTTATAGTAGACTTCTATTGTGATCAGTGGTTTGACTTTCCAATCTGCAGTTTCAATGCAGCTTCAAAGGGTTCTAAATGA
Organism: Danio aesculapii; assembly: GCF_903798145.1. NCBI lineage: Eukaryota > Metazoa > Chordata > Actinopteri > Cypriniformes > Danionidae > Danio > Danio aesculapii. The sequence goes on along the minus strand of NC_079437.1, from coordinate 12,018,265 downwards.
TGTTACCTAGCAACTATCAGTTGCATCCAGTGAAATCCTTCTTTCCGAAAGGATCTTTAAAGTGGCCAGTTTTGAGCACATCTGTCTTTGTAATGACACTTCTAGATGGCGGTCATAATGGCTTTTAATCTGAAGTGCCCTTTGAAGAAGGATAATTCCCATTTAGAACCCACCACTAGACTGCCTTAAGGCTAAATTATTAAACAATTTTCAAAAAAATGTGGCCTATTATTGGGAAAAAAAAGTCCATACAAGATATTAAAGTCAATGTTCGAAATGACTTGAAATTATTACAAATTATATGACTGGATATGCAGTCAGGATTATAATCTCTTGTATTAGACATTCATGGTAATCTAATCTGACAAACTGGCCACTTTATTAGGTACACCTTACTAGTACCAGGTTCGACCCCATTTTGCCTTCAGAACTGCCTTAATCCTTTGTGGCATAGATTATCAAGGTACTGGAAGTATTCCTCGGAGATTTTGCTCCATATTGACATGATAGCATCACGCAGTTGCTGCAGATTTATCAGCTGCACATCCATGATGCGAATCCCCTGTTCCACCACATCACAAAGGTGCTCTTTTGGATTGAGTTCTGGTGACTGTGGAGGCCATTTGAGTGCAGTGAACTATGTCATGTTCAAGTTCGAACCAGTCTGGCCATTCTCCTCTGACCTCTGGCATTAATAAGGCATTTGCGCCCACAGAACTGCCACTCCCTGGTTATTTTCCCTTTTTCGGACCATTCGCTGTAAACCCTAGAGATGGTTGTGCGTGAAAATCCCAGTAGATCAGCAGTTTCTGAAATACTCAGTCCACCCACTAACAACCATGCCACGTTCAAAGTCACTTAAATCCCCTTTCTTCCTCATACTGATGCTCGGTTTGAACTGCAGCAGATCGTCTTGACCATGTCTACATGCCTAAATGCATTGAGTTGCTGCCATGTGATTGGCCAAAATTTTCGAGAGGTTGGACAGGTGTACCTAATAAAGTGGTCAGTGAGTGTATATTTTATGGGATTGTGCACATAATATGTAATGCATAAAAAGTAAATGTAATCTGATAAGTATTTTAAAAAGTATTTTACTTCAATAACAATACTCCAACTTTTGTAATCAGATTACATCTTTCAGATTACATTGTAATCCATTACTACCCACACTGTAAAATAATATCTGTTTATTTTACAGTTTCCGTATTCTGCGATTCACAAGTGTTTTCCATTTATTTACGGTTGTGAATTGCATTATGGGAACTCTACAGTTTAACAAAGTAACTTTTATTGACCTTTTAGTAGTTTGAAATAATATCATGTTTAAGAAACAATATATAGAGTATAAAATGTACAGGCAGTTTATTACAAGGTGTTAGTACCGTAATATACAACACCACCCCAGACAATATATATCACTTTAAAGTTTAAAAGATTTTAATAAAAGTCACTTTTTCAAACTTTTGAGGGTTAAATGTTATTGTAATAAATTTAAAAGTCCCACAATGCAATTCAAAACCATAAATAAAGTGAAAAAATTCAAACATGAATCACAAAATGCTAAAAAATTCTAATTTATGGATTTTTTTATAGTCCAGCTCTAACTGTGAGTGATCAAAGCATTAATATTTTAATAATTCATGCACAGATAAAAAGTAAATTATCAGTGACTATCAGAATACATCCACTAGAATACAGACAATGAAAGCTCACCTTCAGTGAGACCACAGGCGAACAGCATGAAGAGGGAAAACAGCCGTGGATCCATCATGAAGACAGTAGTAGAGCACTAAATATCCTCCGTTGATGAAGTCTGATTGTGTGTTTTTCACAAACCTCACCTGAATTATAAATACATCCTGAAACTTATGTAAGCACACACACTGATAAACTGCCTTCCCGTCATGCATGTGGATTGAGCTTTGAGAAACTGACAGATGCTTTCAACGTGCGCTAAATAAACTGACCCATATCTGTGATAAATACATATAAAATGTTATTTCTGTCCTTGTTACATGTACAGTTGAAGGAAAAATTATTGGTCTTTCCAAGTGATCTTGGAAAATCACTAGTAAAATATTATGTACTGTCATCTTGGAAAAGACTAAAGTAATCGAAAATTAGACAGTTATAACTCATGTTTCAAAATGTTTTGAGAAATCTTAAAAAAAATAAAAAGTCACTATAATTACAAATGAATAATTACATTTATGCTATTAATTTTGCCTTTAAATGTACATATGGTGTAATTATAACATTATATTTTGTATAATTAATTGCTACTAACCAAACTACTGTGCTTTTAATAAACATACATTACAGTAATTTTAATAAAGTTTTCTTTTCATTTTTAAGTACTAGTGGGGTGTACTGATTACTATAAAGACTAACAGAAGTTTCCAAGCATTAAAATAAATAAAAAATTATTAAGTTTAACTTGAGTTTTTGCCCATACATTAGAATTTTATTTTTTAAAGTTTTTTTTTTCTGAGCAAAATACTAATTATAAATATTTATAGTATAAGTATATACATGTATGGTAGGAAGTAGGGCTGAATGGATGGAGGAAAGTATGGAAGGATGTATGGAAGTATGGGTGGATGGAAATAAGCATGGATAAATGGAAGGTAGGAACGAAGTATGGATTGATGGATGAAAAGTAGTATGGAAGGAAAGATGTGTGGAGGTAAGGAAGGAAGGAAATTAGTATGGATGGATTGATGGACTGAAAGATGGATGCATTGAACATAGTATGGAAGTATGGATGGATGGACAAAGGTATGGGTGGATGGAAAGAAGTATGAATGGATGGATAGTGTGGATGGAAGGATGGCTAGTTGGATGGATGGAAAGAGGTATGGATGATGGACGAATGGATAGATGGATGAAAGAAAGTATGGAAGGAATGATTAATGGACCGACAGATGGATGGAAGGATGGAAATAAGTATGGATGGATGGAAGAATGGATAGATGGAAGGTAGGAAGGATAGGTGGAAAGTAGTATGGAGGGATGGAAAGAAGTATGGACTGATGGATGGAGGAAAGATGGATGGAAGAAAGTATGGATGGATGGACGGAGGAATGGAAATAAGTATGGATGGATGGATGGAAGGATGGATAGATGGAAAGAAGTATTGATGGATGGAGGAAAGAGAATGGAAGTATGTATGGTAGGAAGTATGGCTGGATGGATGGATGAAATTATGGATGGATGGAAGGAAGTATGGATGGAAGGATGGATAAATGGAAGGTAGGAAGGATGGATGGAACGAAGTATGGATGGAAGAAACATTGGATAAATGGAAGTATGGATGGATGGAAGGAAGGATGGATGAAAAGAAGAATGGATGAATAGAAAGAAGTATGGATGGATGGATGGATAGATAGATGGGAGAAAGTATAGAAGTATGGATGAATGGCATGATAGATGGAGGGATGAAGAAAATAAGGATAGAAAAAAGTATGTATGGTAGGAAGTATGGAAGGAAGTAAGGATAGATGGATGGATGTATGGATGGATGGAAGAAAGTATGGAAGGAAGGAAATATGTATGGATAGAAGGATATAACAATGTAGTTTGTATTATCCGCTATTGTTATCTCAGTTTCCCTGAGAATGATCTTACAGACATTATAAAACTCCATATTAAATAAAAATGAGAAATTTTATATCACAACCTTTCCTGTAAGATCTTTCAGAAAGGTGTTTTCAGTAACGCTTACAAAATTAGTTTAAATAACCAATTATAATGACTTTAGCACCATTTATTAACATGTTAGTGGAGGAATACTTCTCCTGTTTTCCCGATATTAGTAAGTGCCAAAATGAATAGAACCTAATTTTAAAGTTATCATTTTCCCCTCCTGCTTATAACCTTTCAGATACACGTTATTATTCCATAAAAACCATGAATATTTCTAGTGTTGGAAACTGAACTGGAAACTGTGCTGACAGATAAAGCTATCAATCCTGACTTTGATACAGTTTATCACAAGGTCTTTAATTACAAAATAGAAAACCTGCTTAGGTTTTAATCTTAACATAAGTTATGTAATAATGATTTGGCAGAGTTATGCAGGTTATCAGATTTGATCAACTTTTTTGATCACTCAATCTATCCTTTCTCGGCCTAAAACAAGGCTGTATTGGAGGAACACTAGATTAGTGTTACCAGCTAATTATCAGCTTATATTATCTCAATAAAATGTTTATTTTAGGTTTTTACGGTGGCTCAGTGGTTAGCACTGTCGTCTCAAAGTAAGCAGGTCACTGCTTCGAGTACCGGCTGGGCCAGTTGTCATTTCTGTGTGGAGTTAGCATGTTCTCCCTGTGGGTTTCCTCTGTGTCCTCTGGATTCCCCCAAAGTCCAAATACATGCGCTATAGGGGAATTGAATAAACCAAATTGGTTGTAGTGTATGAGTGTGAAAGTGAGAGTGTATGGATGTTTCCCAGTACTGGGTTGCGGATGGAAGGGCATCCGCTGTGTAAATCACATGTATTAATGTATTTACTGATTATTGTGATTTTTTAGGTTTTCTATTTTTAATAAATTTGCAACAATTTCAAAAACTCTTTTTCCACATTGTCATTATAGGGTATTGTGTGTAGAATGTTGAGGAAATAAATGAATTTAATCCATTTTGGAATAAGGCTGTAACATAAACAAATATGGAAAAAGCGCTATCAATACTTTCCGGATGCACTGTATGTGTGTATATGTAAGCTATAATTTAATATACATGTTCATATACTGTATGACTATATATCAGAATTACGTATGAGAATATAAATAGTGTCAGATATATTGTGTCTATAATTATTATCTAGATAGAAAGCATAATAATGTTTAATGTATTTAATAAATGAGGGAAAAGTTCCGTCATTTTTCAGCACAAGAAATTTACATGAAAATGACAATATATTTAATCTGACCAGTACTCTAAAATATAAAATATATAAAAAGAGCAAGTGATTATTCTTAATGTCCTTATATTCTAAATGAATAGAGTATGAACACTTTTAATTGACAGATTTTACTATATTTTACTATACAGATTTCACTGAATGACATTCCAATGGGTGTTTACTCTAAATGATGCTGAATAAAATTAAAGATCATTATTTTTGGCGCAGCATAAAATTATACGGGACAATTTCTAATACAAAGGGAAATATTTATACACTTTTAGAATTTTTAATGCATTAAAACAATGTATTACCTTATTTATTTCACCTCAGATGTAAAATTCGAAGTGACGAATCATGCTTATTAATGATTATGTAATGGTGTAAAGTCATATATTTGTACGGGTGTTTTCCAGCTTCTGGACCATGCAATTCACTAGAATGTTTTTCATCTTTTCTTAGATCAGAATTAAACTTTACCCTCTGAACTGCCACTTTTTTGGCCTCCATTACACACTATACTACCGCAAACATTTTTGGAGTTTACATTATATATGCATATTACATATATTTATTCAAAAAAAGTTCAGCTTTAGATTAAAAAAAAAGTTTAAAATGTAATTAAAAACAGAACGCTGACAGTTCAGTGTTTAACGACAGGTTTGATTGTGTTTATTTCAAATTAACACATTATTTCCTATAATAATGTGCAGTTCTACATTATGGCTTTGTGTTTGTGTGATTAGCCAGCTTTTAAAGGGATAGTTCACCCAAAACATGTAAAATACCTCATCATTTACTCTATTATGTGGTTTTAAACATGATGAACTTCTTTCTTCTGTTGAACACAATATAAGATAGTTACAATGCTGATACTTCCATAGTAGGACAACAAATTACAATGGAAGTCAATGGACGAATCAAAATATTTTCTTTTATGATCAACAGAACAAACTCAAGTGTTAAGTGAGAATAAATGATGGCAAAATTGTCATTTTTGGGTGTACTGTCCCTTAAAGTTTCGAAAGTTGACTGTAAAACAGCACATTTATAAAAACAAACTGAGATATTATACACAAATGTACATATTCATCATCATTACACATGAGTGTTTGTGTGCAGTATGTGGTACATGAGTTTGCACGTGAACACACACATAGCTAAACTCAACGCTGAAAATTCAGATGTCATAGTCTCTTTCAAGTCGATCTTTTTAACAGTATTCTTCCTATTGTTTTGGTTTCTCTCTTAAACAGAGAAGGAATACAAACTGGGGGTTGCTGTTTTTCGTTGAATCAGCAATCAGATGGTCAGCGATCCATGACATTATCCTCCGGTGTTTGACCCGGAAAACAAACCACTCGTAAACGTTCACAAAACTCCAGTTCCTCCTGCAGAAATAACAAATTCAGAGCTGTCTGTCGAACGCAAGACATTTTTAAGTCCATTAGAAATTAACTTTAAGACATATACAGGGCAAAACGCCATGGATTTTTTTTCTAATGGCCAGTGTAAAAGATTTTTTAAAGAGTTATTTCTAAGCAACATAAACAACGTGTCACGTTTTTACTTTTCAGATGGATTGCTGGTTGTACCAATCGGGTAGCTTTTTTCACTATCACCACCAGCAGTCTAGCCTGTGCAGATTGCTGCAGAACTACACATCTGCTGCAATATCAAAATACAACTCCCAGAAGTATTTGCACTCACACACCAGTTCCTGATTCCCCCTAATTACACACACACACACACACACACACACACACGCACACAGAGCTGGAAGCTCATGATGAATTGATTACTAAGACTATAAAGACACCACATTCACACACTCTTTGCTGAGTCTTGTAAACTGTAAGTGAGAATAACGAAGTGTTGTCATGTTTGCTTTAGTGATGGTGAAATGAACCTTTCAACTCAACTGTATCGGAAAAAGGTTCATTACTCGAAGCTTTCTAAATCAGAGCTCGATGAGAACCTCTGCTGGTTAAAGTGTGGGACAGCACTGTGCCACAAAAACGTCAAATGTTTAGAACCAACCAACTCAATGTAGCAATACAACAATAGTATTAAACAAATTTCCCAGTTACTGTAGTTTTCTTTACATAATAAAGTCTTAAAATAAGGTCTTAAAAGTCTTCAAATAACATCCTAATATGTTCCTAATAAACATATACTAGCATAATATGCATTTTTTTCTCCATTTTCCATAGAGTATGCAACCCTGAATGTTTATTTACAAACATTTTACGAAAGCCTTTAATCCATTTTTGTTACTTATACACTTTTATAGATTATACACTATAACGTTTATTTTAAATTAGCTTTTTAAAACAGTAACTTAATTTTAGTTGAGTATTTTTATATTAGCTTTTATTTATTTTACCCCTGGTTTTAGTTTGTAGTAATTTTAATGTTTCAACTATATTTGCAATAACTTGCAAGTCATCATATTTGGTTTTCAGGTTCCACCTTTTAAAAGTTATCTATCAGATATTTACATTTTAAATCAAGTAATAATACCAAACACTGACTTGAAAGTACTAATAAAAGTGCCATGTCTATTGTTATATTCTTGTTTACTGTTGTATAACTGCATCATTTGGTGTAAAACTTGTGAAATTCTACACTGCTGTTTAGGTTACAATTTTTTATATTTTTATTTTTATTTGTAATTTATTAATCAATTTATTTACTTCAAATTTTCATCTCACATGTAAGTAACCATGGATAAAAGGCATCTACTAAATGAATAAATGTACGCACGTGCAGCCTAGTTGACGTCAGCGGAGTATTTTTTTTTATTTTATCAATTTAATTTTAGTTAAACTGATGAAATTAATTTTTGCACCAATGTAACAGTAAAACATCCAAAATAATATTAGTCACTTTTTATTCATGTGTTTATTATTTTATATATATAGATTTAAAAGTGAAAAGTTCAATTTAAGTTTATTGGCAAAGTGCTTTTTGCAATAATTATCGCTCCAAAGCAGCTTTACAAAACTACGCTGTTATTACATTTCAGCCAACATCAGCAAAAGTTAAGGTGTTGTGTGTAGGGAGCAGAGTATATATATATATATATATATATATATATATATATATATATATATATATATATATATATATATATATATATATATATATATATATATATATATATATATATATATATATACACACACATTTAATCTGCCATTACACAAAATAGAGCCCTTTTCAAATTTTAATTCTTCATGAGTGAATGTATTTACCAGACTCTCCTCTTGCCCCCTTAGATCCTGCACTCTCTGTTTGAGCAGCTCCTCCAAGCCCAGCGATGGATCTCTGCAGTCGCTCACGCCGTGGGGAGAGTCCTCCACCAGACTACAAACACACAAGTCAAAATTCAGTCAGTGTCCCAATTTGTATACTATACAGCTTACATAGTATTAGAAAAAAGAATTAGTATGTCCAAACGATAGTATGTTGAAATGAGTACTCTTACATTATGGTCTGTGTACTCTAATGGTTAATATTTCCCACATTACATTGCGTAATGGACATAAATAGGATTAGAACTACGAACACAGTATAACTAACAACATGGCCGACTGAGATTTAAATGGTAAGGCTTTGATAAAGATGTTTGAATGATTGTTTATTAATATCTAATCTAATTATTGCACGTTTTCTACATTATATTTCATCTGCAACAACAGTCCTCCACCAGACTACAAACACACGTGACAAAATTCATTCAGAAACCAATGTTGTGTCAGAATTAGTATGCACGTTAAAATAAGTAATTCTTAGGTTACCTGGATGGTCTGCGTACTCTAACGGTTAATATTTCCCATAATATATTGTATAATGGACATAAATATGATTAGAACTATGAATGTGGGTAAAACTACAAACATACCCAAAAAACTACAAACATGGCAGACAGATTTAAGCGGTACGGCTTTGGTAAAAATGCATGAATGATTGTTTTTTAATACTTTATATATTTATTTTTACGTTTTCTACATTATATTTCTTCTGCAACAGGAGTCCACCCCCAGACTACAAACACACGTGACAAAATTCAGTCAGAAACCAATGTTGCGTCCCAATTCTCATAATATCTGTCCTAAACAATATTCAAAACTAAAATTAGTAGGCCCCATATCATAGTATGTTGAAATGATGGATGGTCTGCGTACTCTAATGGTTAATATTTCCCACAATACATTGTGCAATGGACATAAATATGATTAGAACTATGAATGTGGGTAAAACTACAAACATACCAAAGAAAACTACAAACATGGCCGACTGAGATTTAAATTGAGAGGCTTTGGTAAAGATGTTTGAATGATTGTTTATTAACATCTAATCTATTTATTTCACGTTTTCCACATTACTTTTTATCTGCAATAATGAAGTCCTATTCTGGAGTCCACCACCAGAATACAAACACACGTGACAAACTTCATTCAGAAATTAATGCTGCGTCCCAATCCACTTGTTATCCTACCTAAATAATCTCAAAAACAAAATTAGTATGTATATTGAAATGAGTATTCTTAACTTACCTGGATGGTCTGCGTACTCTAATGGTTAATATTCTCCATAATACATTGAGTAATGGACATAAATATGATTAGAACTATGAATGCAGGTAAAACTACAAATATACCAAACAAAACTACAAACATGGCTGACTGAAATTTAAGTGGCAAGGCTTTATTAAAGATGCTTGAATTATTGTTTATTAAAATCTAAACAACAACAATGTTTTTAAAGACGTGTTTGGTCATTACATTTTCAATGTGTAAATATGTAAACATCTGAGGAGATTTCTCTTCATGAAAGATTGGCGAATAACAGATTAAGCTGCTACTTCTTCTTCAACGTGGTAGGTAATTAAATATGAAAGAAGTGTGGATGATTTGACAAGATGATTGACACAACATGTAACTAAGCAACAAAATTGTCCATTAATAAGCAAGTAGTGTGTCCCAAAGCTTGCATTCTCTTGTTATACATTCAAATGCATGTACTTTTTTTCCAAAACTTAAAACACTGATGCCCTTCCAGCAGCATACATTAGTTCATTTATGACCGTCAACATATATAGCTTCACCACGCATGAATGTTATTTCTTTTGTGTTGTAGTATAATTTGGTGTTTAGTATTTTTTGTACTATTTTGTTCATTATGTGCTACATGGATATAGTGTTACATATGTTTAACAATGCAAGATGAGAAAGCCTGTTTGTTAATTGAAGATTTAATGGGCTATATGCACACAGACTTTTAATTTTCAGCCAGGCAGCCCAATGGCTTCCAGTGAACTGTCTTTCCATTACAAAACGATCATGTTTAAGACCTGATTTCTTTAAAAATCAGTGATCTTCACTGCCTGATAGATATATACGATATGAAGTGGGTCTCATATCGGACAAGAAGCACTGCATTAATTTCCATTTCCCCCCTGCCATGTCTTTAAAATATGACAGTTTATTTTACCCCAGTATTTTCAATGGAATTTCTGCGCTAGCCTGCTGGTAGTGATGGCGCTAGTGGTTACAACGTCCTTCATCTCGTTTTACGCTTGAACAACTAAATGAATGCTTAAGTTTATTTAACTGAGTGTGTTGTGAATACATTACAACATCGATACTGTAAAAACAACCTTGTGAAATTAGAAATACTCACATTGATTACTCATTAATCTTTCACCGGAAGCTATTGTTGGCTTAAAAACTCTAGCTGTGCATAGAGCCTATAAAGGAGGGAAAGAATTTGTTTATTTATGATCATGCATGAGCTCTACTAACCAGCAGAGGGCGCCAAGCACATGTTCGTGAACAGAGGAATGAGGAGAGCGGAGAACAGACACCAGCTGCTGGACCATTCCCATAGACAACACTGTATCTGTGAGAGAAAGCAGCATTTAGAACATAACACAAACTTTTTGTTGTTGTTTTTTTTCATTGTTTGATTATCATAATTTAGTTATAGATTGCACTTCCACTATAGATTGGAACTTCCTTTAAAAAAAATGAAACAAATCACTTTAAATCAGGAGCGGATAGCCATTTGGCAATTCTGGCAAATACCAGAAGGGCCGGACCATTTTTTTAATGTGGGCTGGTCAGTTTCTTTAAAAAAATGTTTTGTATGCATTGTTATTACACACAGGCAGCTTTTATCTCTTGCAAGATGTGAGTATGATGATGATGATAGTAATAATAATAATAAATGTTAAGCATTTGGCCCAATCGGCAACGGTCAGCTGGTTTTGAGATGGGCCGACCCAACGCAACCTAATCAGAGGTTATGCGGACCTAATTAAAATCTGGCAAGAATGTCAAACAAACAGTAAGTGCAACACAAGCTAATTGTCAGAGAAGGACCGTAAAAAAGAAAAGGCCGTGCCAAAAAGCTCAGAGAAAGCAAAAAAATTGCTCTAAAATCAGACGCTGCCAAATGCATAAAATTAACTGAAATATTCTCGAAAGGGGCAACGCAGTGGCGCAGTAGGTAGCGCTGTCGCTTCACAGCAAGACGGTCGCTGGTTCGAGCCTCAGCTGGGTCAGTTGGCGTTTCTGTGTTTGCATGTTCTACCCGTATTGGTGTGGGTTTCCTCCGGGTGCTTTGTCCAAAGACATGCGCTATAGGTGAATTGGGTAAGCTAAATTGTCTGTAGTGTATGTGTGTGTGTATGTATGGGTGTTTCCTAAAACATATGTTTGATAAGCTGGCAGTTCATTTAGATTAATAAAGGGACTAAGCCAAAAAGAAAAGGAATGAATGAAACGAATGCATGTATAAATTTGTTATAAATGGGTTGTTTTTGTTCCAGTCACATACATTAAATGTTTAAATATCTATTACATATGGTACAGCTTTTTTTATTTCACCATCTGTACACCAATATAAGTAGTGTATGTGAGTGTCTGTGGGTGGGGCTGTGTCGGTGTGGTAATGTGGCCTGGTGTGGCTACAGTGCCAGGGCTGATTTTTTGTCCCAGTCCGCCCCTGCTTTAAATAATAAGGTGATGCTATAAATAATGCACATTCATGGTGAAATCTGAGTGAGAGGTACGATTGACTTTTTTCTTCTTTTATAATCACTACAGTACAATAATATTTAATGCGTCCATAACTTTGCTGCAGAAAAACTTGTTTACATTCTTTTTGGTGCAGGTCAAGGTCCGCTGAATGCAATTTGTTTAACAAGTTGCCTTTTAATATGACATGAATGAACTGTGAGGAGAAAAATAACACCTCTTTGTACAGTTTTTAACACATATTGTTTACAAAACACTGATCATTTACAGTTTCTATGTAAATTCTCTCATATTTCAAGCAAATAATCATGTGGTGTAGGTGGATAAATGCTCTGCGTCCAGAATGAGCTCTACCTTTGTGTTCTGGGTGACTGTTCAGAAGGTTAAGGAGAAGAAACGCTGATTTAGTTCTCAGCTTCTCACTGTCTGACTGCATCCCCCTCATTAGCACAGAAAAGCCATCATGTGATAGGAAGTCCTTCAGTCCTGCTTCCTGTTCACGTACTAAACCTGCAAAAGACAAGAGTGAAGAATTGAATGTGGAATCACCAATGAAGTTAAACAGCATATGTCTCTTAAATGTTGTATCTAAACATTCATATCAAACTCGATTTTTTGCAGGTTGTCAGTGTTGCCAGATTGGGCGGTTTTGATTTTGAATGTGTGGGTAAAAAAAAATACATAGGCGGGTAGAGAAAATTTGAGCGGTTTTGCAACGGTGCGCCTGCACAATCCCAGACTATTTACAGTATTTCTCTTATGGACGCTATTAAAGCATTTTAGATGTATAAAATATGTATATTGACGTCATCAAATTAATAAAATATACAGCAAATGAGAAATAAATGACAGAATAAAGGAATAAAAACTGACTATGTCTCTAAAATATTTTTATAAATATATATACTTTACTAGAACTATGTTAAGCTGCTTTGACACAATCTACTTTGTGAAAAGAGCTATACAAATAAACATGAATTGAATAAAAATTATAATAATTACTAGAACAAAACATGTAAATTATTTAAATAAGACAAATGAGTTGACTGACCACTTCTAATGGTGTACAAATATTCTGCAGCCAATTTAGATGTATTTTGCCCTTTCCGAGTACAGTATTAAGCAAAGTTTTTCTGAGTCATTAGATTAAAAAAATTATTATTTAATATCTCTCTCGCGCGCGGCTGTGCGCATAACATTAATGATAGCTTAGAAAACGAAAGCAAAACCAAATCCTGGATATTTTAGTAGATTTGGAAAACTCCAGCCAGACGCAAAAAGGTGCAGGTCTCTGTGGGTCTGCTGAGCACGTGAAACTATCCGACTCGCGCACACAGAACAAGCAGTATGAAACAGGTAAAGGGAGATGATTTTCCACAACTTAATCGCTCGCGGATGATTGTATATATTGGATGCATACAAAAAAAAAGTGTAAAAGGATGATAATAATAACAGTACAAAAAAAAGTGTCACTAAATATACCTGGGCGGCCTGCCCAAGTAAAGCCTATGTGTGTGAAGCACTGAAGTATGACTTAGTTATAAGCGTAATTCTGCCGGCCAAGCACTAATCATACAGTAGTCGCTTTGGGACAAATTGCATGAAAGAGTGAGACCAGCGATCGTTACATTATGAGACGTTTTGGATGCTGCAAAACTGAAAATGTGCTAGATATAATACAGTTTTCTTTCAGAATTGTAGTATTATGAAGTACTGTAAAGTTTTCTAACTGGCGAATGACATGATCTAGTGGGTTGTCTACTGTCATCTTTATGATTTCAGGAGGCGTGGCTTTGGATAGCAGGCGAGGTTGTCAAAGCTATTATGCTAACGGTTAGCATTTTTATCAGATCATCTACTGCACCTTTAAACTTTTTACCCCTTTAAGCGTACAATAGAAATTAATTTCGCTGTGAGTATTTTGGACCCTTTAATGAATGAGATCCAATGTGAAATATACAGTCAATACTGAACAACACTAAGATTTCTGCACATTTACATACTCACAGGACACTGCATAGAGTGCTTTAACCCTGACTGTGCTGTGTGGGTCATTATCTGCGAGCTGCAGGAGGGTCAGCAGCGCCCCCTGGTTGAGCAGGTAGAACTGCACCTCCGGCATATTCTGGGCCGAGCTGGCGATGAGCTGAGCTGCTCTCCAGCGAATGCCAGCCTCTGAGTGACAGAGACACCGTGACAAACACAGGTCCAGACCACCCAGCTTCATCAGATCTGCAAAAGAGCACACAGACAAGAAATGCATGCGTTACGAGGGCCCATTTAAACCAGGTATTAGAAGATAATGATATGAACCGTCCATAATGATCAGTGGTGCCCCCAGAAAATTTTCATAGGGTGGCCAAAAAAAAAAATTATGAATTCAGTGTGATGTTATATTTTTGTTTCTGGTAAATGAAATAATGTGATTTTAATTCATCTAATTAAATACTCTTGAAATATAGCAATTTATACCTTAAAAAAAAAAATAAATAAAAAATTCGATAAATTCAAATTCAAATTTTTTTTTTATCAATATTTAGTTTAAAAACCCTTTTCATATATATATATATAATATTTATATATATATATATATATATATATATATATATATATATATATATATATATATATATATATATTTATATATATTTATATATATATATATATATATATTTATATATATTTATATATATATATATATATATATATATATATATATATATATATATATATATATATATATATATAAAAATAACTTTTCAGTTATTTTCACATCCGTTTATTGTACAGCATCTGGTATATGCCATGTCTAAAATTAATGAAGAATAATTAATTAATAAATAAAACAAACTAATGAACAAAAGGCATTACTATATACACACAGACTCACTATACAGACTCTAATAATATCATTTATCCATATTCCTTTTTGAGCCACATTATTATTAATACAGCTTCTTCTATTGATGTACCTACCTTAGGGTAAATAATAAATTGCCATTGCTGTCTATATTGAAGGTGTGTGTTTGTGTGTGCTGTCAACAACGATCAGAGAGAGGGGGTGGGGGGGGGTTGAATCACCAATCAATCCAAAATAATTTAGTGGCTGCTATTTATTTATTTATTTATTTATTTATTTATTTATTTATTTATTTATTAAAACATTGTGAATTTACACAAGTACATTTAAATTAATAATGTCAACAGAAAAATCATATTGGGGTGGCCACAGGGGTGGCCAGAGTTTACACAGCCCAGATAACGATATGTAAAAAATTTTAATCAAATATTCAAAAACCACTTTAACGGTGTAACTTTGCTGATTTGGGTACTTAAACTATCCTTAATATTTAGAAAAATATTTAGAGAATTTGGAGAAATAAGTTTTTTTTTATAGTGCGGGAGCGTGTGCTGTGTGTTACATCATACAGCCTTAATTTTTGGTTTGGTATTATAGAAAACAGCCAAGACGCTTTAGGCCTTGATCACACTGAATGTGCTTTTTGCATTGAGAAGCGCCTTTTTTAATGGTTTTTTAATTTCTGCAGACCCAGTGTTTTAACCGCATGTTGCGCCTCGTGCTTTTGTTGTTGCGCTGTGTGTGCCAGCAGTTGAAAAAGTAAACTCTGAGAGGAAAAAGCATGCTACATTCAGTACTACATTCAGAGAATTCTCAGAATTCTCATTACCCGGATTTTTACATGTTCACAAGAGTGAATGCAAGTTCAGCCAAAAATTATAATTAACATTCATTTATTCTTCCTCATGTAGTTTTAAACCTATTCTATTGAACACAAAGAAGATATTCTGAAGAAAGCTGAAAATCTGTAACAGTTGACTTCCATAGTAGGAAAAACAAATGCTATGAAACTCAGTGTTTACATCTTTCTTTAAAATATCTTCTCTTGTGCTCAACAGAAAAACGAAACTCAAACTCATCAGTGAAGGATAAGTAAATGATAGCAGAATTTTCATTTCCCTTTAATGCCAGGCAGAAGCACACACCTCTTGCATTGTCCAGGTTTTCACAAAGCTCAGAAAGTATTTCCAGCGCTTCTTCCCGCTCGTCCTCTTCTTCGTCCTGCTCTCCATCATCTTCTCTGTCCTTGCATTCATCAGTTTTCAGCACCTCCAAACACTGCTTCATCTGCTCGACCTCATCCATCTGTCCTTTACACACTTCAGAAAGAGCTCCTCGCAGAAAATCCATCCTCTTTAAAAACAGACAGAAACCAATTAAATCAATTAAAGTTGACTCAACATAAGAGCCGGGACGCATCAAGCGGTGAGCATCTGCCCGCATAGCTGGTTTGGTGTGTTAAGCATCGTTTATACTCAAATCGTTTGCTAGTTTTCTTGTGTGCAGTGTTTGCTTGAGTTCACTTTGGGTGCGCACGACATGATTTCGGCTGGCAGAGCTCACAAAACTTTTTGGGACTTGAGGAACAGTTTGCACAGTGTCGCATTTCATTTGAGTTGAAATTCTTGGCTAGAAATTGAGGACAGAAACTAGTCAGACACTAATGTGTGAATTGTGGAGCAAGCGAAATCTAAAAAAAAAAAAAAAAAAAAAAAAAGTCAGTATTTTTTAGGAAGTGTACTTTTTTGCTTTTATTCTTGCCATAATAAAAAAATATATTTGTAGAGCAACTCATGTTCTGTTCTCATTAATATTTAAATAAACTTTAATAGGTAGAACTGTCGGAGATATGAACAAAAGCAGGTGATGCAACAAAGTTTGATTTTAAAAATCTTGAATGGTTATAAAAATCCTTGTAATCATTAAAATAATTTATAAAACTAATCAGTTTAAAAATCTTCAATAACATTAATGATTTGATTTAGTCCCAGAAACTTCTAAACTTCTGACCTTCTAAGTTTATCCGTCTAATTTTCTGGGTGGGTTTCTTTTGACTGCCCCCTGTTGTTTTAAAGAATATCTCAATGGTGAATGCGGCAAGTATAAAAGTCTCGTCCGTTTCGTAAAGTGCGCGCAGAGTCCACGAGCATGTAGAATTGGCGTTGGCTGAAAAGAGCACTCTGATTGGTTATTTAGCAACAAATCAGAGTGCTAGATCAAAAACTGAAGTGATGCATTCAAGTAAAAAATAACAAAGAAGCTTAGTGTAATTTCACTGCATTTCTCAACTAATTAAAAAAGTATATGTATTATTAAATTGTCAGACATATTTTCACAATAAAATACCTCCGTTTTGAGTGACATTTACAGTGATAATGGTACTAAACTTTGCATGAACCAGAAGCTGTGAGTTTAAATATTTCACATGGACGTTTAATTAAAAGTATAACAAATGCACTTAGTGTATCATCTACAATTGTAAATACGCCTGCATAATATGCATTTCTTTCATCTATTTTCAAGCCTTTTATTGTTAATTCCATGCTAGACTCTACTAAACAGGACAACGAGAGACTATTAACTACTAATATCCCTTTTCGTTTCGACCAATGTCTCATTAAAACATCTACAAACTCAAAAACTGATAAAAGTTGTTCCCTGATGGGGGCGATCTGAGAAAACGTGTGACTCATGTAAATTTTATAACCAATTAATAATATAGCTATATATACAATATTGTATATAGTAAAATACTGTACAAACGTGTCAAAATTGTATATTCTTATTTTTATTATTTCATTATTTGCATCTTTGTCCTGTCACTGTCATTCTATTGCAATGTGGAATCTTCTACAGTCACGAAAACAAATACCTTGTATGATGTAAACATACCAGGCAATACAGCTCTTTCCGATTCTGAATAATTCAACTGTTGAATTGTTTAAATGTTTTAAACAGTGATGCCGCAATGCCAATTTGATTTGTGCTCCAAAATGCTTTTTTGTTTGAAACAAAAGTTTCACAAAGGTTTCATGAATAAGTGATTCCAAAGCAGCCATCACTGATTTGTGCTACTGTAGGATAGTTCATTATTAGTAGGGCCAGAGAGAATCTGCAGACATTTTTTGCTCATTCTGCAAAATTTTGTAAAAAAATATGCAGATTTATGTGGAATGATTTTGGGAGTATCGCAACTAAAAACATTATATGAAGAGTTCAGATGCAAAACCCTCTAAATCCATCTGACCTCTTTTCTTGTAAATGAGCATTTTCTACCAGGCTCCTATAATAAGGCTTAGAAGTTTCATTTTATATGTAATGATAAAGTTATCAGCTAGTAAATAAAATTACTTTTTTTTCAGAAATGTCAATTTAGACAATTCTTTGATTTTTAACAAGTAAAAAAAAAGTTTGCGTCAAAACCAGCAAAATCCACGTCTGCTTTTTTAGCAAAAACCTCTAAATCCACCTATCGGGACAAGACAGTGTATTTGGTTGAAAATCACTAAAGATGCAATTAGAAATTATTTTACCAACAATAAAACACATTACAAAAACCACCTAAAATTAAAAATATATAAATCTGTCAAGTAAGTGGCGGTTCATTCCACTGTGGTGACCCCTGATAAATCAGGGAAAAAGCAGAAAAATCAGGAAAATAAATGAAATCTGTCAAGTAAGTGCATTAATCAATAGCATTAAAATGACATTAACTGCATTGTTAAATTGAAAACGTATGATTCGATTCGCACCTTCTGATTGATTCTCGAGATATAGCGGCATTTGCTGTCAAAGGCATGTGGTGTTCAGCGGCTTTTGCCAACAAACTGTTATTTCTGAATGCGCTGACGCTGCGATTTACATGATTTGAAGCACAACTATTTGTGGATGATGTACTACGTACCTAAAACACTCACTCAATGTCATCATCTCATTTTTGGCAAAAGTGGCCTTTAGGGGCTTTTGCGTCTGAACTCTTTATATATGAAATAAAAATAATACCTTTTCACCTTTTATTTAATGTTTACAATGCATATCCTATTAGACCCACTTATTTGGTAACCAAAGCAAGTCTCCCATATAATATATCTAGTAAAAGACTTTACAAACTAAACACAAACTGCATTGTAGATAAATCAAAGAAACATTTTCATATTAGTCATTAATATTACTGAAATTAATTTAAAAACTGAATAAATATACATTTACACAACTAAGTAAATGAACTCAATGATGGGCTAAAAATCTGTGGAAATAAGCAGATTTTTGTGCGGGCAGATTCCATGTGGGCCTAACTATTAGCGTTGCTCACCTCTTGTGTCATGGGTTCTAGCGGAGCTGGACCATCAGAAGCAGAACCCGCCTCCACTGCCATCTGAAGAACACCTTGCAGATTATGAGGGTGATGCCGGTTACCTCTGCCTTCAGCCATCTATAGAGAAAAACACACAGATATTCTGACATTTAATCAATAAATGCTTAAGTAGACTTATTAAATATATTTCAATTCAGGCGAAAATGTCTAAAGCTTGTCAAATCTGTTGTTAAAGGTCTGGTAAGGTGCTGCATTTGGATTAGTTTTACTTTCATTTTCTCTCTGTGTACGGTCGAGAGTAACACACATGTTTTAATTCTGTGGCTGATTTAAATGTTAAAATATATGTCCATTAGTGCTCTATTTTTACTAAAGGTCTAGGCCTATATTTGTAAATATTCAAGGGTCGTTTGACTATTATCAAATTTATTCCACTTGTATTTTGTTGTACAAATACTTCTTCATGGCTTACACATTATTCTGGTGGTGTAACAAATATGATAATTTGATTAAAATATGGTCTCATTAAATAGGTTTTCATAAAAACCATGTACATTTGTAAAATTGTACTGCTAGTTGAATTGGACTTGTTAAATTAAATGTGAATATGTACATACTTTCCCCCTCTGTGTTGTAGTTTTACAAAAAAAGAAAGATATTGAGGAGAACAATTGCCAGTAAAGTCACTTAAGTTACCCAGACTGCTTTCTGCTGTTCTTACGATATTGCACAATACAATTGGTTGGGGCAGATTAATAATTATTATGTCTGTTATTTGTAGTATTTTCATAACAATTTAAACTCCCTCTTCATTATGTACAACAAGAAAACAAAAAGCTAGAGTTTTAACTGCATGTACTCTGTGGAAGAATGACTGAGTGTGTGTCTAACGCTCGGCCACACACAGAACAACCACAGATATATTTTAGCAGCTGATGCGTGGCATGATAAACATGCTGATTTCTATTATCACTGGTGACAGGTAATGCTTGAAATATAAACGTCATGTCTGTTGTCCTAAGATGAATCAATTATGTCAGATTTACACTTTTTTCTTGTGCTTGAATGTTAAAACGGCCCTCCTATCAATTATCAGTCACTGAAAAGGCCCCCCTCCAATTTGAGTTTGAGACCCCAACTATAAACACAAACTTTATAATTGTTTTGGAGCAAACTAGCTAACAGATATCCTTAAAATAACAAACTGAAACTAACATCTAAAAAACTTTATTTTAATTTCACTGGACTTTAATACTTTAATACAAACAAGAGTTTCATTTTTGATATTTATTATGTCTTGTATTTCACGTACAAATATATACCACAGAATAATCAGTTTAAGTCATTTATTTCACTTACACAGTGCAGACAAATTGTCACAGATTACGTTCTGAAAACGATTTTCTTACTTTAATTAAATAAGTTATCTTAGATTTTATACATATATCCCTTTAACTACCCCACCAAGAACAAAAAAATTTTGCATTGAATTTCTTAACTCCTAATG
The DNA here is from genome assembly GCF_903798145.1 of Danio aesculapii. Lineage (NCBI taxonomy): Eukaryota > Metazoa > Chordata > Actinopteri > Cypriniformes > Danionidae > Danio > Danio aesculapii. The sequence continues at coordinate 11,997,625 of NC_079437.1, read as the reverse complement.
TCGCTAGTTAACACACTAACCAAATGGTTGATATGTCGGTTTATGATAAAAGTACCCGACTTAATACATATACATTGATTTATCACCATTTATCAATTTATTTAAAAAAAAATTCAAAATGAAACAATTTTGAATACTAAATCATCTTTATTTATTAAAGTACGCCATAAAATATTTCAGATTCTCATTTAACATGTTTTCTTTTTTTTATAAATAAACCAAAATAAAGTGTAGTAGACCAACATGTTTATGTTTGTTTGATTTTGAAAACCAACAATGCTGTGTGTGTAAGCCATTATTTAAAACAGTCCTTCTATAAATGACTTTAACAGTCATTATTTAAAACCTAACCTTATTTTTTCACATTCAATTACGTTTTTACAGAACATATATAATTTCTGACATATTTATTACCTATATTTCATTTAAATATACATCACATCAAGGTATTTTGTTAACATTTCTTTGATTTCACTATCAGATGTCACCTCAAAAATATTATGGCATTTTAACTTCTTTTATTTCCCATCAGGGGTGTACTACTAAACTCAAACATACAAAACGCAAAGAAACTGAAGCACGCGCTTCACGTACAAAATGTAAACAAGTTAGACAAACAAAACTTACCTTTTTAAATGCTGTGTGTCCGATTTAGAAGTAGTGGCAGAAGTTATATGGACGTGTGTCAGGTTTTCCAGCAATGTAAATAGTTACACTTGAGTTCAGCTCCGTTATTATAAACACACCATTGAGGATCCAGAAGCTTCCAGATTCTACCTGCTGCTAGACAGTGGCGCGCGTGCAAATGACGTCATGAACTTTACCGTAATAATTCTAAGCCATCCTCGCAAAGAAATGTATTTTAAATTACTACATAAAATTAACCCAGTAAAATCAGTATTATCAAAGTACATTGAAATAGAGGACATCTGTAGTTTCTGTAATGCAGACAAAGAGAGCCTTTGTCATTTATTTTTTGAATGCAACATTGTAAACAGTTTCTGGAAGGATCTAGCAAATATATATTTTTAAAATGACAAAACTTTGTTATTATTTTACTTTAAAAGATATTTTTATTATGAAAAAATCCAACGAAAGTCTTGAATATATTGTTTATTTCTTTATTTTATTGGCAAAATTTCACATACACTAACAGAAATTTCCCACATTAACAGATTTTTGTCTCAATTTTGATTTCTTTATTTATACTGTGGGCATCACGGTGACGCAGTGGGTATTACAATTGCCTCAAAGCAAAAAGGTCGCTGGTTCGAGCCCCGACTGGGTCAGTTGGCATTTCTGTGTGGAGTTTGCATGTTCTCTCCATGTTGGCGTGGGTTTCCTCTGGGTGCTCCGGTTTCCCCCACAAGTCCAAAAACATGTGGTTCAGGTGAATTGGGTAGGCTAAATTGTCCATAGTGTATGAGTGTGTATAAGTATGTATGGATGTTTCCCAGAGATGGGTTGCAGCTGGAAGGGCATTCGCTGCTTAAAACATATGCTGGATAAGTTGGCGGCTCATTCCTCTGTGGCGACCCCGAATTAATAAGCTGAAAAGAAAATGAATGAATGAATGAATGAATGTTTCTTCTGTGAAATTGTTGAAAAGCAAAAAGTCTGAGATATGTATCAATTATTATAATTTTTTTTTTTTGATTCCCTAGTTAATTCTTAAAATCATTGCTTAGTGGATTTTTTTTACCATTATTGTATAATTTTTTATGTTCACCTTTTATATTGTGTTGTATGTATGTTCCTGATGGTTTGTGCAATAAAAAAACAATCCTCTCCTAACCTTCATTCATTCATTCATTCATTTTCTTTTCGGCTCAGTCCCTTTATAATCTGGGGTCGCCACAGCAGAATAAATCACCAACTTATCCAGCACAAGTTTTACGCAGTGGATTCCCTTCCAGCTGCAACCCATCACTGGGAAACACCCATGCACACACATTCACACACATACCCTACAGACAATTTAGTCTACCCAATTCACCTATACCACATGTTTTTTTGCACTGTGGGGTAAACCGGAGCAAGAAACCCACACCAACATAGGAAGAACATGCAAACTCCACATAGAAATGCCAGCTGACCTAGCCGTGGCTCAAACCAGTGACATTCTTGCTGTGAGGCGATTGTGCCACCCACTGCGCCACCGTGACGCCCTAAATTTTCCATAATGAAAAGTATAATGTTCCTAAGGGCAAATTTGACTGGGCATCCCTCATTGACTAGACTGGAAAAAAAGCCTGGTTATTACCTCATAAGTACAGCATTCCCAACAAAACATTTTTAATAGCTCATATTTTCATATAGGTAGTTACATTGCTTCTTCCAGCCCCTTTCAACTACAAGATATTATTTGCCAATATAAAGGTAAAACCGATATACAAGAGAACTACATTATTAACTTTTTTATTTTATGTGGTAAATATTTTATTCATAAACAAAACTTCTCGAATTTGCAACCTTCTTTTTCACATTTTTTTATTGAAATTGATGTATTTATTAAATCTCTTATTGGTTAAATCAAGAAAAGGGATAGATTCTTGTATTATTATGATAATTATTTTGGAAATATCCCAGATACATAAGTCCTATTTTCCTCTTATTGCTGTATTTGTGTGTTTATTTATTTATTTTTCTTTTCTTTCTTTCTTTTTTTACTGTTATATATGTGTTTATTATACACATATTATTTAACATGATTATACATATTAAAGGTTGTGCAAACTGTGTATGTTTTGAGTGCTTTCTTGTTGATTCTGGAATTGTAAATCATTTTTAATCTCAAATGCTATAAATGTTGGTTTGCAACTTGAAAATGTATATTTGTGAATATAAAATTTGCATAAAAATAATAAGGCTTATTATAAAGCAGACATTAAAATGTGTATTTAATAAATAATTACTTTTGCAGTGGTAATTTACAATTTAGATGATTTACTGTAAGATTAAAAAACCGTGTCCAACACGTCCAGTGTTGATGGCGTATGTGTATTACTCCACGCATGCGCACTTGTCACAGTCTGCAAAATGGCTGCGCTCGTAAGTGTCCGCGCGTGCCTCTCCGGTAAGTTACAAAATGCGCTCATTATACCTTTCTCGTGCCACCTACACTATGTTTATGAAGCGAGTAATCTGCGAAATATGTGTAATATTTGTGCATATGCCGACGAGAGTGTAGAAATGACAGTTACAGTGAAGACATAAAGGATGCTCGTGTGTTTCCCCAAGCAAGGTCATGTTCCTCAGGCTGTGACTTATATATATCGTACAGATTGAGTGGCATTATTGACATTAAAGCGGTAGATCTATTATAATATCTACATGATAATTGGATATTTGTATAGTTTAGATCTTCCTTACGGGAAACAGACGAGGAGTGATTCGGTCTCGTGATATTTTTGACAGTTGTTCATCATAATATAGCGACTTTGACTCTTGTAATGTTTTGTAATAAGTTATTTTGTCCTCTGTTTATTAATGTGATGATACCATGTTTTTAATCAGATTTAGTTGTTTATGTATTTCTTTGTTTGCATAAGCACTGTAAATATCCCGACTAATGTTTATGAATGAATGAATGAATGAATGATGATGATTTCTGTACAACATTTAAGCATTTTTGTTTGTTTTCCAGCTCTTCAGTTGACCTCTCCAAGTTTACTTCACAGCTCGTTTAAGCTGGTATGAGTTTCAGTTTGATAGTTTTTATAACTATGCTATTAAATACAGTATTGTCTGTTAGAGATTAGCAATTCGTCACCTTAGAATGATAAGGTTCTATCTGACATTTTTGTCAAAATTGAGTTATTGACATATTCTTATTAAATGACAACTTATTTACATTGTGATGTTTTTTATAAGTTGTTTACATTTTTAAGACTTTTGACTTAAAAAACAAAAATGGTTTATCTACAAAGTTGAACTCTAGCTTGACTCTATAAGGCAGTGTTTCCCGACCCTGTTCCTGAAGGCACACCAACAGTACACATTTTCAACCTCTCCCTAATCAATTACACCTGAATCAATTTATCATAACATCAGAAGAGATTCCAAAACCTGAAGTTAATGGGTCAGAAAAGGGAGACATCCAAAATATGTACTGTTGGTGTGCCTCCAGGAACAGGGTTGGGAAACACTGCTATAAGGTTCTTTCTGTGAGCCAATCAGCATTTTTAATGCACGCACGAGGACCGATCAGGACCAACTTCCTTTGTCATTTTCCCGGACTGCTCCATTGACAGCAGGAAAGACCAGAAAGAAACCCAAAAATCATACAAAATCAGAGTCGACTAAATAATGCCGCACCACACAAATTGAGAAGTGTATAAATGCGATGATTTAGAAGCATTTTTTGACATTGAGATGAAATGTTAAATTTTACACTGTTGAAATAGAAACGAAATATTTAAAAAAAATTATATATTAAATGTAAAATATTTTTATTTGTTTATATATATATATATATATATATATATATATATATATATATATATATATATATATATATATATATAGTCAGTGAAACACTTTTCAGTGTTTATTAAACTCATTTGCTCATAGTCTGTTTTCTTTTAAAGTCTTTAAATTTAATATTAAGCTTTGAAGGGCAAATACTAAATTTAATTCATGGGGCATATAATTCAATAAATATAGCATAAAATTTAATAAATATAATTCATATAAAGCAGAAAGTTTAATAATTATGACCATATTATCCATCTGCACTGGATAAAATATTTAACACAGCCTTGTATGTTAAATTTGAACAAGTAAAAATATTCATCCTAATACATTAAATAAATGTTAAAGAAAGCACAAATGTAACTTTCTCAAGCATCAACACATTGTTACAACACTAAATTATATATTTTTGGATTGTATTTCTTGAAAATGCTTAAATGAATGATCTGCCAGATAGAACCTTCTAATTCCAAGCGGAAAATTACTTTTCAGAATGAGAAGGTTCTATCTGTAAATATTTGTTACAATTCAGCCATACTTATTTTTTAACAGCGAGGTCCACAATGGAAGTCCAGTGCTTTATTGTGTTTTTATCCTTGGTGGTTTTATTTTAAAATGTATGGGATACTTTTTTGTACAGTTTATTTAAAATCTGTCAAAATAATATTCAATTCAAATGCTTTATATACTTAAACTTAACATTTGTTAAAATTCTATTTTTATCGGTTGTGTTAAAGTGGGTCAAAGGAATCTTGTCAGGCATATTATGATACAAGAATTATTTGATAACACATTAAAAGACTGTTTATCACAAAGCAGCCTTAAAATACTCATTAATTGTCATTTTAAATCTATATTTTGCTACTATTCCTCCAAACACTTGATTTTAACGCATTTGTTTGCAACAAGTGTTTTAATCATTTAATATAAAAATATAATAATAAAGTATTTACTTACTCTTTTCTATATGGTTAGTATTTTGTGTGAATATTTATATAATACTGAATGGAAATTGTTTCACCTATATCCAGATTTTTAAAGTCTTTAAATGTAAAAAAAAAAAAAACGTTTTCTTCATAGAAAAAAGACTATAAAAGTCTTTAAACGCCTTGAATTTAGATTTAAGAAGTTGTAAAAATATTTTGGCAAAACAACTTCTTCAGTCTGACAGACCCAATAACTATTAACTATTATTATTATTATTATTATTATTATTGTTATTATTGGACAGACCAACATTTTTCTAGTTTTCAAGTGTTCTAGTCAAATTGTGAAGTAAAAATTAAAATGTGTGTCTGACATAAACCTCATGTTCCTACAGAATCAATAACACAACTAACAGAAGCAGAACATTGCTAAGTTTTTTGCTTTTTAATTTATTTATGAATCAGTGGACCTATTTTAAATCATCATATGAGCATGATCATTAATAAATAAATAAATACAAATTTATTCTTGCTTACAATCATTCTTAGGAAGGTTTCTATGCAAAGTTTGGTCCCTGTTCAGTATTTTTAAAAATCCTTAGCGTTTAGCCCCGATATGCATGAGTATTTTGATTGCAAATCTAATGATCTTAAATGTCATATAAGTCGGTCTTAGAAAAGCCTTTAAAAATGTTTTAAATTTAACTTGTTATACTTTGTAGGCACCCTGTGTCTTTTGTACAGGAGATATTTGAAAAAAAAAAATAGCCTCATGTTTATTTATTTATTGATTTTTTTTATCTTAGTGTGCAGTTCCTCTAAGTCGAAGGAATTTCGCAGCAGAGGCGAAGAAGGTTTATGCTCGGGATAAACCCCATGTGAACATCGGCACTATTGGACATGTAGACCACGGCAAAACCACACTGACCGCTGCCATCACCAAAGGTACGCTGTCAGCTTTACTTTATATTAGGGATGCTCTGATCGATTGACCAGAGATCGGTATCGGCCGATAATCACATTTTATGACTGGATCGGTACTCGCCAATCTGGCCGATCTCTTGAAGCCATCACAGCTGTTGTTTATGGGTTTACAAGTAGAGGAAGTGACACCCGTGAATTAGATAAAATACCCTGGAAATCATCGAGAGGCTTGGTGATGTTATGTGTTTTTGACATTATTGCAAGTTCACTAAAACCTGGCTGAAAAAAAAACCCTTAAAATATGTTTTTAACTTGAATAGTTAACAATATAACTTTTTGTAATATACTTATTGCAATAAACAATTATGTATTGATAGGTGTGCATTTTAACTTGTTATGCATCAAATATGCACTCCAAACTATTTCTTCTATGATGCGGGTTGAATTCTTTTCCCCTCTTTTGCAATGTTTCCAAGTTGCTTTGTTGATTATAAGTAACATGTTTAAGGGATTATATGCAACATCCCTTATTTATTCTCTTAGGTAAGGTGAGAGCTTAAGTATTATACTTAGAGGGAAAATGTGCTTTATGCATTTTGAAGCTAGAAGCATTAGAATCGGTACTCAGTATGAGGTGATCACCATGACAAGGAATCTGTACTCGGTATCGGCTGCAAAAATCCTGATCGGAGCATCCCTACTTTACATCTTGCTAATCTTAACCCTCAAGCAAACTTTTCTACATTTTTGTCCATTTAAGATGAGTTAATGCCATCTGCATGCATTTTGGCTCAGATGTATGTATTTATTGGAATTGTACTAATTCACCCTCTTTTTTTTTTTTTTTTTTTTTTTTAACAAAAATTTTAATTTTTTTTCACACTTGGTACAAAAAACTTTCCTTTCAAGACTTTCGGAACAAAACAGTCTCCATTAACACCCATTAAAACTGCAATTTTTTTCCCCAGTGCCAGTGAACTTTAAAATAATGCAATAATTTTATAGGCTTTCATTCTTCTAGCAGGGCTTTAAAATAATTACTTGGTGGTTACTAGGCATAGGACGATAACCGTTTTCAAGGTATACTGTGGTTTGGAAAAATCAAGGTTTTAAAACTGTAAATTTTCTGTAATACCGTTTTTAAGGTATGTGTAATATTTTTTATTTACTTCTTAAAATTTTTTTAGAACAACAGTACCTCCAGAAAATAAATCCAAAGATGCAGTTTTTAAATTGTAAAGAAATCTGTGTTTTAGAAACTAATGCAGACAGCAGAATTCAATGATTAATTTTCAGTATCTAGCCGGACATGTTTACTGTTCCAAAATATTTTAAAGCTTTCAAAAAATAAAATAAATTGTTTTTAAAAGGAAAAAAAACATTTTTTTTTTTTACCCAGACATTTAAAAAGAATATATTATAAAGCAGTAATCACAATACCGTGAAATTACCGTGATATTTTTATCCAAGGTTATCATAGCGTGAGAAATTCCTCCATCAGAGATGAGACCTTTTATCAACATTTACATTTTAAACAAGTGGCAAGAGGAGTGGGATGTATTGGAAAATAATGAATTGCATGAAATCCAACCTGAAATCTCAAACTGAATTTTAAGACATTTTAAGACTAGATTTGATCAAGTTATTTTTACCAGACATCGTATTGGGCATACAAGATTAGCCCATGTTTTTTTACTCAAAGGTGAAGACCCCACTCAATCAGAATCAGAATCAGAAAGAGCTTTATTGCCAGGTATGTTCACACATACTAGGAATTTGTTTTCATGACAGAGCTTCTACAGTGCAACAGGATTACAGAGACAGGACAAAAAACAGATAATAAATATATTTTAAAAAATAGAAGTAAGTAGTGAGTGCAAATATACAGATTGACAAGTGTATGTACGTGTTTATTACTATATACAATGTTATATGTGCAGCTGTTATGTGCAAATTGGCATGTAAAGTGTGTTGTTAAATAAGTGTATATGTGTATAAAAGTGTATAGCAAGTAGTGATGTTGGTTTCGCAATTATTATCATCAAGTGTTCATGAGATGGATTGCCTGAGGGAAGAAACTGTTTCTGTGTCGGGCTGTTCTGGTGCGCAGTGCTCTGTAGCGTCGACCAGAAGGTAAAAGTTCAAAGAGGCAGTGTGCTGGGTGTGAGGGGTCCAGAGTGATTTTGGCAGCCCTTCTGCTCGCTCTGGATAAGTACAGTTCTTGGGGAGTAGGAAGGGTTGTACCAGTGATTCGCTCAGCAGTCCGAACTATTCGACGTAGTCTTTGGAGGTCGTATTTAGTAGCTGAGCTCAATGTTTGTACTGCAAAACTCACCTTATTGTAAAACAAATTTTACTGGACTGTCCTGCTTTTAATGATTCTAGAAGGCCTTTTTTTTAAATTAACTCTCTTAAGGACATTTTTAACAAACTGACACCAGAAAAGATTTTAGAATTCTTATCATATATTAACACTAAACATCTTATTTAACTTGTGTATTCATTTTTTTGTTCTTAATTGTTTATTTAATATTAAAATGTTCTTGCCATGAAAATAGCCTTGATTGCTGACATGGCAATAAATAAAAAATACATTACATCATAGCGTGAGAATCTTATACCGGCCCATGCCTAGTTCTTACTAGATTTTTCTCAAGTTTGACACATAAAGAAACTATCTGCTTTATTTCTGTTATCTGCTTCTGCATATTATAGAGTTTATTTGATAAATTACGCAGCTATAATTGTGTTTGTACTGAAAATATGTTCGTGTAAATAGTTAAAATTGTGTAAATAAATAAGATCAAAGAAGGTCACTAAGCCTTGAATTTATAACAACGAAAAAAAATTAGCATGTTGTTTATGGACAATAATGTGTCATTTTGCATATAATTCATTAAAATTAGAACTGATGCTGATAAAAAAATATCAACATCAGTGAAAGTATGAATAAAAATATGAATATATGATGTTTTAATTATATGATGGATATTTTTGTCCCCTTTTTAGACTAAAGCAGGTCGCACACCAGAAGCTCGGCGCCACGCAGCACCATACATTTCAGAATTCTAAACATAGGTTTCTATCAGGGTACACACACCGGTGCCGCAAGTTGGCGGCTGTCCACGGCGCCCAGCCACGACTCAGGACACTGTTCATTTCTCTGCTGCACCACAGAGCGCCATCTGATTAGTTTCATGTTTAATATCATGCGAATGTCCGCGTCTGGTGTGTAATACTTTTAACTGTCATGTGCACGCCTTTTCGCGGCGCTTCCGGTGTGCGACCTGCTTTAGAGAAGCTCTGTTTAGACGCACAAGGGTTGAACCTAATTCTAACTGCTCATTTTATGTATCTATTTCTTTTCATTTCAGTTCTTGCCGAGGCTGGTGGTGCAAATTATAAGACGTATGAGGATATTGATAACGCCCCTGAAGAAAAGGCTCGAGGAATCACCATCAACGCCTCGCATGTGGAGTACACCACCGCTAACAGACACTACGCTCACACAGACTGTCCCGGACACGCAGACTACGTCAAGGTACTACACTACTGCTATACCCTGTAATAAAAAGCAGCTAATGAGTAGTTTATCGATCTAGAAGTCTTGGTTGATGGTTTGTTAATTGTGAAGTAAGATGTAATCTGCCTTTTTGTAAAATTATTTTGTATTTTATGTCTTTGTTTATTATTTGGATTATTTATGTTAATTTATTTACAATTTAATTTTATTTATTTATTATTATTATATTATTATTTTTCATTTGGTGGTCAGGATTCAAATTTTATAAGGGATGGATATTATCTTATTACTTAATTATACATTTCTGACATGTTTTTGCACTACAAATGAATAAAATAAATTAAAAATAAAAGAAATTGTACAGCAAGATAAAGTGTGACCAAAACTGCATTTGTCTGTGTCGTGAAGAACATGATCACAGGCACATCTCAGATGGACGGCTGTATTCTGGTGGTGGCGGCGACGGACGGTCAGATGCCGCAGACTCGAGAGCATCTCCTGCTGGCACGGCAGATCGGCGTGCAGCATGTGGTGGTGTACATCAACAAAGCCGATGCCGTGGATGATAAAGAGATGCTGGATCTGGTGGAGCTGGAGATCAGAGAGCTGCTCACAGAGTTTGGTTATGATGGAGAAAACACTCCGGTGGTTGTCGGATCAGCACTCTGTGCTCTGGAAGTACGTGAATAGATGCATACACACTTCCTGACAAAAGTCTTGTCGCCTATCCATGTTTTAGGAACAACAAATTATAACTTGGCTTATAGTTGATCATTGGGTTTCAGAAGTGGCTCATATCAAAGGCAAAGATTATGCTTATTTTACCAAAATAAAATATGATCATACCTTGATTTATAATGATTTAATTAGGACAGTAAGGTCTGACTTTGCTTAGACAAAAGTCTTGTCATTTAACAGAAATAATGTACAGTATAGAATATAAAGTCATGGTGCAGTGGAAGAAGAATTAATATTGTGTAAGACCCCCTGTTGTGATTTGTGTGTTTAGAACAAAAAGCCGGAGCTGGGTGTGAACTCCATTATGAAGCTCTTGGAGGTGATTGATGGTCATATTCCTTTGCCAAGCAGAGATCTGGATAAACCCTTCCTGCTGCCCGTAGAGGGAGTCTATTCTATTCCAGGTGTGTTTTCTGCTTTTCATGTTACACACACACACACACACACACACACACACACACACACACACACACACACACACACGCACACACACACACACAGTATCTCTATGATAAGTTGTTTGTGCTTCTCTGTCTTAGGTTACAACAAATTAGTCAGTGTTTTAAAAATAACAAAAAAGAAATGTCAGTACAGTGAAGTGTGTATTTAAAAATAAACCCACACGTGCTTATTAATGCATAAAAAATAATCCTTAACATTATAATATACACTCACCGGCCACTTTATTAGGTACACCCTACTAGTACTGGGTTGGACCCCCTTTTGCCTTCTGAACTGTCTTAATCCTTTGTGGCATAGATTCAGCAAGGTACTGGAAATATTCCTCAGAGATTTTGCTCCATATTGACATGATAGCATCAAGCAGTTGCTGCAGATTTGTCAGCTGCACATCCATGATGTGAATCTCCCATTCCACAACATCCTAAAGGTTTGAGATCTGGTGACTCTGGAGGCCATTTGTGCACAATGAACTCATTGTCATGTTTAAGAAACCAGTCTGAGATGATTCGTAATTTGACATGGTGCGTTATCCTGCTGGAAGTAGCCATCAGAAGATGGGTACACTGTGGTCATAAAGAAATGGACATGGTCAGCGATAATACTCCGGTAGGCTGTGGCATTGACATGAGGCTCAATTGGTACTAATGTGCCCAAAGTGTGCCAAGAAAAATCCCCCACATCATTACACCACCACCAGCCTGAACCGTTGATACAAGGTAGGATGGATCCATGCTTTCATGTTGTTGATGCTAAATTCTGACCCGACCATCCGAATGTCACAGCTGACATCGAGACTCATCAGACCAGGCAACATTTTTCTTTTGTCAAATATTGTCCAGTTTTGGTGAGCCTGTGTGAATTGTAGCCTCAGTTTCCTGTTCTTACCTGACAGGAGTGGCACCCAGTGTGGTCTTCTGCTGCTGTAGCCCATCAGCCTCAAGGTTGGATGTGTTGTGCATTCAGAGATGCTCTTCTGCATACCTCAGTTGTAACGAGTGGTTATTTGAGTTACTGTTGCCTTTCTGTCAGCTCGAACCAATCTAGCCATTCTCCACTGACCTCTGTTATCAACAAGGCACTTGCGCCCACAGAACTGCCGCTCACTGGATATTTTTTTTTTTCTAACCATTCTCTGTAAGCTCTAGAGATGGTTTTACGTGAAATTCCCAATAGATCAGCAGTTTCTGAAATACTCAGACCAGCCCATCTGGCACCAACAACCATGCCACGTTCAAAGTCACTTAAATCACCTTTCTTCCTCATTCTGATGCTCGGTTTGAAGTGCAGCAGATCATCTTGACCATGTCTACATGCCTAAATGCATTGAGATGCTGCCATGTGATTGGCTGATAAGAAATTTGCATTAACAAGCAGTTGGACAGGTGTACCTAATAAAGTGGCCGGTATGTGCATATTCAGTTAGTGAAAGTGTCTTGCTGACCTTTACTTACCAAATAGGTTTATGTAAAAATTTAACCACCTACCTATGCTCATTAAAGTATTTAAAAGTGGTTATACTTGTAATATAAATAACATTTTTGAAAGCGTTTTGCTGATATTTACATCAAGTGCTGTTTGAGATTTTTTTTTATTCCAAAACATTTGAAAACATAATAGTTTTGATAACTCATTTCTCATAAGTAATTTATTTTTCTCTTTTCCATGATGACAGTACATAATATTATTATAATATAATAGTATAAATAACAGTTACGAGTGTTATTGATTATTGTTATGTGTTATTCCCAATATATATGAATGTATGTGTGTTTTCCCTGTGCAGGTCGTGGTACTGTGGTCACAGGGACGCTTGAGCGAGGGGTGATCAAGAAAGGAGAAGAGTGTGAATTTCTTGGACACAATCGTTGCTTTAAGTCGGTCATCACTGGTGAGGAAACCATTTGAGTGTGTAAAATTTCAATGTGCAATTGGATTTTTAATTAAACATGATGAGATGTAAAAGTTGCATCTTTTGGTAAGCGTAAACTAAAGCTATATTAAAACTGGATAAAATGTTCATTTTAAATATAAATATTCATTAAATTTAATTAAGTTAAATTTAAATAAGTTGTAATATATAATATATAATATTATAAATTGAGGGTGGCTCAGTGGTTAGGACTGTCGCCTCAAAGCAAAAAAGTTGCTGGTTCGAATCATAACTGGGTCAGTTGACATTTCTGAGTGGAGTTTGCATGTTCTCCCCGAGTTGGCGTGGGTTTCCTCGGGGTGCTCCGGTTTCCCCCACAGTCCAAACACATGCTGTATAGGTGAATTGAATAAACTAAATTGGCTGTAGTGTATGTGTGTGAATGAGTGTGTATGGGTGTTTCCCAGCGATGGGTTGCAGCTGAAAGGTCATCCGCTGTATAAAACATATGCTGGATAAGTTGGCGGTTCATTCCGCTGTGGCGACCCCTGATGAATAAAGGGACTAATCCAAAGGAAAATGAATGAATGAATGAATTTGTAAAATTGAATGAAACTGCACTTTTTTATTTTAGTTGATGTGATATGTTAAAATAATAATAAGGTGTGTACATTTTCACATATTTTTACACATTATAAAAAAAGATTTGCGTATGAAACTGCTAAAACCAAAAAAAGTAAATAAATGCTATAGTAGAATATAAATGAAGTTTATTTATATTTACTTATAATTTCAAGAGGATCATGTGCTTATGATTGCTTGCAGCCGCTCCCGCATTATTCAATTTATGATTCACTAATCAGACGATTCCTAAGCCACTGTAAATACCCTGAGTTCCATTTCACAGCCATCTTCATTTTGAAGAATCCCTCCATCCACCCCTACTCCTCCTCCTTTCCTATATGGGTGACATGGTGGCCCAGTGGTTAGCAATGTTGCTTCACAGCAAGAACGTCACTGGTTCTAGTCCTTACCAAGCCATCTGACGTTTCTGTGTGGAGTTTACACGTTCTCCCCGTGCTCATGTGGGTTTCCCCTGGGTTCCTCGGTTTCCTCCCACTGTCCAAAAACATGCAACTTAAGTTAGTTGACTAATCCAAATTTGCACCATAGACATGCTCCTTGTAGGTAGTTATCTCTTAAGAGCAATCACTATTGCTATCACTGCTCATTAGCTACTACAGCAGGGGAGTTCTCGAGATCTACCTGAGCTCAAACTCCCCTCTCGCCCTGAAAACAGGAGGGAGCCCCTGGCTCGAGGATCTTATGAGCTCAGGGCTCTCTCCCTGGACAGCATGCCAAACAAGCTTTATAATCGATCATCAGCTAAGTGTGAAGTCTTGAAATATACATTTACCACTATAATATCAACTGATTCATTTGCTTAATTTGTTCATTCATTCATTTTCTTTTCGGCTTAGTCCCTTTATTAATCCGGGGTCACCACAGCGGAATGAACCGCCAACTTATCATGCACATGTTCTACGCAGCAGATGCCCTTTCAGCTGCAACCCATCTCTGGGAAACATCCATACACACAATCACGCACATACACTACGGACAATTTAGCTTACCCAATTCACCTATAGTGCATGTCTTTGGACTGTGGGGGAAACCGGAGCACCCCACGGAAACCCCACGCGAACGCGGGGAGAACATGCAAACTCCACACAGAAACGCCAAATGACCCAGCCGAGGCTTGAACCAGTGACCTTCTTGCAGTGAGGCGACAGCACTACCTACTGTGCCACCGCGTCGCCTGCTTAATTTGTTGTGAGGTGTTTTATAAATGTAAAGTTTAGATAAAAGATATACTAAGTAAAATAAAATGCATAAGTAAATTATAAAACTAAGATACTTTAAAGGTGAAAATAAATATTTAATGAAAAAATATTAAATTAACAATATAAAAAATAAATAAATACAAAAATAACAACAACAAAAACACTGAATTACTATAATATGTTTGCATTACATCCACAAATAATTTGGATTTCTTATCTGGCATAAACAGAACAGCTCAAATTAAATATATTAAATACACTCAAATTACTTTTGCTGCTTGTTCAAACTACTTATTTAAAATGAGTTGAAACAACACAGCTCTTAAGGTTCTAGGGGGGTAACTTAATTTTATGTTTGAGCCATTCAAATTTGTAAAAACCAATTGAGCTAACTTAATAGATTTGTGTTGGGACAACATCATAGAATTGCATGGAACCCAGCATTTTTGTACAGTGTATTAAGTAAGTGATTGAATAAAGTTTTGTGGTTCATAGAGGTATTAGGCAATGCTCAAACATCCACCATTGTTGCTCTTTCATTCAGGTATTGAGATGTTCCACAAGTCTCTGGACCGGGCAGAGGCGGGCGACAACATGGGCGCTCTGATACGCGGTTTGAAAAGGGAGGATGTCCGGAGAGGCATGGTGATGAGCAAACCTGGCTCCATCCAGCCACACCAGAAGATCAGAGCTCAGGTGTGGAGATTGAACAAACTTAAAGGGGCCACAATACGAGAAATCCTTTTTGCCTTCATCTTTTGACATACAGTTGAAGTTGGGACTACTACCCCTCCTGAATTATTAGCACCATGTATATTTTGATTGCCGATTGGGCAATCAGTTAATTATAGGGACCGTACAATTAAAGGGACAGTAGGTGATCTGCCTAAATGGTAATAGCTTTGAAACTCAGTCCCTCCCCTGCCATCCAAGCAGCAGACAGCAGACAACCCACTAGTTCATGTCATTCGCCAGTTAGAAATGTAGTTAGTGGTTGGCTGGCGGCGTGTAGGAATTAAACCTATTACTAAGCCATACTTGCATGCTATTTCACAGCGAATATTCAGAGTAGCATGGTAAACAACACAGGTTGTCAGTGTTCAAAAATGACCCAAT
Organism: Danio aesculapii; assembly: GCF_903798145.1. Classification (NCBI taxonomy): domain Eukaryota; kingdom Metazoa; phylum Chordata; class Actinopteri; order Cypriniformes; family Danionidae; genus Danio; species Danio aesculapii. The sequence goes on along the minus strand of NC_079437.1, from coordinate 11,981,749 downwards.
GTGATGTGAATATAAAATCAACTTGACCTCAGTAAAGCAGGCTAAGTGGAATAGCGCTATTTACTGATGTTTTGATGTTAAAGTAAATAAAAATCAACATTATCGATGCTGTAAAAGGACCTTATGAAACTGAAAATAGTCTCATCAATCGTTCGCCGAAAGATTTCAGTGGCTGAACAACACTTCTGTGCATATATCCCATTCATAACAACAACATCTATATAAGCTTTGCTAAACTAAAATAGTTTTTTGAAACATAACTTTAGCTGTCTAACAGAAATACTTAAGCCATGGTGTCGTCCTTCCTCCAGCGTGCAAAAGTAACTACAATATTGATTCAGGATTTTTAAGGTTTGATTTAGCATTTGATTTTTCATATGCACATGAATGCGCGCACATGCACGTGTGCACGCACTATTAACGGATCTGCGTGAACAGATGCGCAGACGTACAAATCAACATTTGTTGACGGACCGTTTGGGCTACTTATCAGAATTATGGGAAATGTTGACCCGACAATATTTAATTGGATGAACATTTTTTAGATTTATGCCTTAGCCAGAATATAAAAATACATATAAATACATTTAGATCATTTACTTTAATCATTACTATTGGAATGTGAAGAGACTTTCAACCAGCAAAACATTCAATGTTTCTGAAGACAATCACCTACTGCACCTTTAATTAACCCTTGTGAATTGTTCAAATTGGGCCAATTTGTAATATTTACTGTTGGTCATTAGTTGGCACAATTAACCTTTTTGACAGGCCTGTGCAAAAACATTTCTGGCTTTTATATAGAGTTCTATGGGGTTAAACAGCAAATTATAGTGTGTGTGTGTGCGTGCGTGCGTGCGTGCGTGTGTGTGTGCGTGCATAAATACACTTACTATGTGTACTATATTCTGAGAGCTGAGGTGCTTAATTTGATTTTCTCAGACATATCAAGGTAAGTGTGCAAAGGTCACACACATATAACTCCATATAAAATCCAAGAACTAAGCCTTTTTTGCATTGCAACTGATGATCGACAGCAAAAATGACAAATTCTACCTCTTCCCAAAAGGGGAAACCAGCAACAATCAAGAAAGCATGGTGTCATGGCTTTGCAATCAAAACATGCCGTTATAATGAAAGTCAATGGGGGCAAGCCACCAATATAACGAAAGGGTAGTCAATTTGCCCAAAGTGTATTATTGAGTTGTTGTTTTTTAATTTTCAAAGAATTTTACCAAAATATGTCAAAAAAAAAAGATTTGTCACACAAAATCAATCCATTTGTTGAAACACAGGAAGTTGTGGTCAAATGAAGACCCAAAATCACCCCAGAGTGGATGAAACCTGCATTTCGTTGCCTTGTACTTGTACATGTGTGATGACAATAAATTGAATCTAATCTAATCTAATCTAATGAAAACATCCCCAATAGCACATAAGGGTTAATCTCCTCTCTATTCTGCAAGAACACATCATGACAGCTGAAATATGACCTGATTAAAAAAAAAAAGACTCACATTAGTCAGAATTCGGGTTTAAAATTGCAGTGTATGCATGTAAAAATGGCTTGTTTGCCAACAAGTGGGGTTGTGATCTCACAGACTTCTGTAGGCTCCGCCTCCAGTCACAGACCCCACCCACAAGTATTTAATCGCTCATGATCAGGCATCTTTTTTTTTTTTTTTTTTTTTTTTTATCTGTGTGTGTTCAGATCTACATTCTGAGTAAAGAAGAGGGCGGCAGACACAAGCCATTCTTCACAAACTTCACACCCATCATGTTCTCTCTCACCTGGGACATGGCCTGTATAGTAGAACTGCTTCCAGGAAAGGTATGCTTCACCTCTACAATTGTTAAACCATTTGATAAAAAATTTTTATATAAAAAAATAAAAATTTGAGATATATATATATATATATATATATATATATATATATATATATATATATATATATATATATATATATTTTTTTTTTTTTTTTAATTTACTAGAAATAAATGCGCTTAGAAATGTCTTATGTTCACAGATACAGTGGGGGGAATAAGTATTGATTTTTTTTTTTTCCTGGGAATAATATTTCTAAAGGAGCTGTTGACGTGGAATTGGACCAGATTTTGGTAAAAACCCAAACAATACAAACATAAAAATAAAATAAAACAAAAAAATCTGAAAAATGAATTATTTAATGACACAATGAGAAGATACTGAACTACTTAAACATATTTCATACTTTATATAAAAAAAATTTGGTGATGGTAGCTTAAAGATGCCTCTCATATAGAAAATGAAGTCACATGAATTGCTCAGGTGTGAGTTTTTCACAGACTTAAACAGAGTGTAAAAATATTGATGGTTCTGTGGGTCTCGTCTATCAAATCTGATCTTTAATTCAGGCCATTCTACAGCTTGATTTGAAAGTTTCCCTGGCTGTGTTTTTGGTCCTTGTCTTGCTAAAATGTCCACCCTGGTTTCATCTTCATCATCCTGCTAATGTAGATGTTTGACTAAAGTGGCTAATATTCATTTACACTGACGAAGGGCAGAGGTTTCCTGAAGAACTACTGAGAGATTTCAGCTGCTGTCTGGGCTTTCACTGCCTTTCTACACCTCCCTGCCTTAATGTGTTCAGTCCTTTTTTACCTGTGTCATTTTATTACACAACTTCTTTTGTAATCTAATTAGTTTTGTTAGCATATATGGATTATAATTGGTTGTTACCAACATACGGAGAAAGTCAACAGCACCTTCAGAAATATATATTTTTTAGAAAATGGATATGTCCCATACTTATTTTCCCCCACTGTGCTAATAAAAAAATTAATTACAGAAAAAAACTAATTACAGAAAAGTTATGAAATATTATAATTTTTAAAAGAAATCAAAATTCTGTAGTAATATGCTTAATTTCTGTGGTGTCAGGTACATGTTTAGCAGCCATTAACCCGGTTTTTAGTGCCATGTCAAACTCTTAATTTTTTAAAAACCTACGGAAGAGCAGCGTATCAGCATTTTCACACAAGAAAAACAAATATTAAGCAGATTTTTTTTTTCTTGAGCATCAAACCTTCACATTTGATTCACTTCTCAAAGTTCTGGAGTATTGATGCTGCAAATACAGATTCATTAATTACACATTAACGCTTTTTCAATAGGTAACTTCATTGACAATGATTACTACATTTATTGTAATTAGTTTATTTTTAAGCCATAAAAGTCTTCATAACCTCAATGAGTGAAGGGTTCAATTCAAATAGAAGATCTTATTAGGAGTATTTCCTAATACGACTTTGTTTTAACTGTGTATTTACTGCATAATTTCTGCTTGGTGAGCAGAAGAGACTTCTTTCGAAGACATTGACGAAAATGTAACCTTTTGCAAGTCAGTAAAATCATAGTTTGAGTGAATATTAATGCAAATGCAGATTTTGGACCAATAAAGCAGACCTGCTCTGTAGATCAGATCTTTTTCATTCAAAATTCTGTCATCATTTACACGTCCTTAACATCTAGTTTCTTCTATTGAAATCAATTCAAGTTATACTGAAGAATGTTGGGGGAAAAACAGCCATACTTACAAATATACTTCCATACATGACTTCCATAATATTTTTTTGTTCTCACTATGGATGCTTCCTCCCAACACTCTTCATAATATCGTGATTTGTGTTCAACAGATCTTAAGAACCACTTGAGAGTGAGTAAATGATGAGGTCATTTTTGGGTGAACTGTCCCTTTAAGGCTTGCAATAAATGTCCTAAATGTGTTGATTTCTGCATCTGTTGCTCCACAGGAGATGGTGATGCCTGGAGAGGACACGGCTCTAAACCTGGTCCTCAGACAGCCGATGGCTCTCGATAAAGGCCAGAGATTCACGCTTCGAGATGGAAACCAAACCATCGGCACCGGCCTGGTCACGGACATCCTCACTATTTCAAAGGATGACAACTACAACTGGGGCTGAGAGGCGACTCTTTAAAACATTACTGTCCGAAAGCCTCTGTGGACTGAAGTTCTAGAAATGTTGCTCTGGAATTGAATCATGGCCATTGTTTATTGCAAAAAAAAAAATGAAATCTGTTTTGCTATGGAGGATGTCTGTGTTCTGCAAATGTCTTTAGCCCTGAAGGTATCTCCTCACCAATTTTCTACGCGAAAAAAAGTAATGTTTGGAATATTGTTTCTGTTTTCTGCTTTTATTTCATTGTCCCATTTGCGTAGTCATATATTTACAAGAAGAAAAACAGTACTCTGTCAATGTTTCCAAATTAAAGCTCTACAGGTCATGTTATTGAATGCCGCTCATTTACAGACACACATTGAGATCTGCTGCAGTCTAATTCCAGGTCTAAACAAATGTAATAAACTGTATTATTCCATGTTGTGTTGAAATTTTTGATCCTGATTGAATGGAAAGAGTGCAATAAAATAATTTATAGGTGCCCTATGAAGACGATCGTGTATAGCTACTAGGCATAGTCAAATATTAAGAGATCCATATGTGGAAATGGGCATATCGTGAGCGTCACACTGATGTAAAATCCATGAGTGTAAAACCCACAGTGGACAAAAGGCCAATCAGAACACAAAGCAGACTGTTGCGTGACTCGCAGGGTACGTACTCATCATTTGCATGTACTTAAGGTCAGTGTTTCTCAACCCTGTTCCTGGAGGCACACCAACAGTACATATTCTGGATGTCTCCCTTATCTGACCCATTGATTTCAGGTATTGGAGAATGTTCTGGTGAGTTGATTCAGGTGTGTTTGATTAGGAAGAATTTGCAAATGTGTACTGTTTGTATGCCTTCAGGAACTGTGTACTGTTGGTGTGCCTTTTGCATCACTAGCCAAAACACAGACTAAAATGCTGGTTTTGGATCATTAATATGAATGCATCAGTGTTTCTTAGTGAGGCGACGATAATCATTTTCCTCCTTTAGTCATATTTAAAGTGCACATGAACCGGAAACTGCGATTGTTGGTCTTTTTGTAATGTGAAGCAGTTGCTAGAGAAACGGAATTTTAAATGAGCAAACAGTGGGAGTGGCTTGTTTTTTCTACTGCAGGCTGAATGGACGTAGTAAAGTGGGCATTTCATTCAGAAAGATCGGGAAACTGGGTTTTAGAAGAGTCATTACAACCTTACAGACTCCTGGGGTCTGTTCTTCGTACATGGATTACTCAATTAGCTGGATTTGGTTATTGACGCTTTGACAAGATCCAGGATCGTTTTGTTCCTCAAAACTCATCTGAGAGTTGTTGTCATAGCAACAGTTCTGGTAGCTCAAACCTGCTCGGGAGCAGCCTTATTTCATTTAAACAGGATTAGATCGGGTCAGTTCAAGCAAAGATAATACTGAAAGTATGTACCGAATTCTTAAGTTAAAATATATATTTTAATAAATGTTATCCAATCTACACTCCGAAATAAAAGTACAAAGACTGTCTCCTGGTGGTTCAAAGAGAAAATTTATTGATATGAACTTTTTAGATACAAACGCGTACATGCACAATATTCGATTTTTTTTTTAAAAAGGATAAAACTAATAATTTAAGCAGTCATGCATGTGTTTTGACCGCCAATATGCTGTTGATTGACACCTGTAATTACATTACAACATTGATGCTGTAAAAACCTTGTGAAATTGAAAATACATTAAGCTTTCACCCGATGTTTATCGTTGGTTTTAAAACTCTAGCTGTGCATAGAGCCCATTAAAGATTAGAAGGGCAAATAATAGTTTTCTTAATGACATGCACATATGAATTATTCACCACAAAACTAAGAATGTTTACCTTACTATGTATGTGAGACTTTTACTTTGACAACGAGATCCGTAGATTGTTTACTATGCGTTACTAGGCAACGACTGCACGAGACACGTTCAAAATCTTGTCAGGATGAAAATGCAGGATTTACAGATTATACAGTTATCCAGCTCCACCCCAAAGAGGCATTTAAGGTAGGTTTAATTGTATCCTTTGTTAATTTATTGTGTTTATTGCAAAGTTTGAACTTTATTGAACCAATGCAGTGTATGGCGCCTTTAATACAAAGGTGGTTCCAGTCGGTTTTGATCACTGTTCAGAGTAAATGGGCTTCTCTCAAACCGAAGTAACTGCTGCCAGAGCATTAATTTTTGTATGTTTGTAATCTTGAGGACACACAACCATGTGCTGCAACAATGTTTTGCAAAGAGGTAACTGTTTTGTAAAGAGGTAATCATATTACTATGAGCTATATGCCTGTGTTATTCACATGCAAACACAATTTCTCTTGCTTTCTCTCTCTGCTGCTGATTCAGTGTGGGGACTAGGATATTTAACATGATATAAATTATGTAAATTCAGTCAAATATTGTGCTACAAAGAGGAAAAATTGTATAAACTTGTCTATAACTTTGTGAATGACCATACAATTTTAAGCCTATCTTATTAATTTTTAAAATGCAGAAATAATATGAGAACCATTGTTAATTTTGTATGTTTTAAGGATTAAGATTGTAATATAAATAATATAATTTAATTGAAAAAAGTAGGATACATGTAATCCCTAGCTAAATGTGATTAGAAATGAGGCAGATCCAAATAAGGTTATGGGTTTTATTAACAATCCAGACCAGAGGAAACTAAAGGAAACAAAAGAGAAGTGAGGAAAAACATGAACGTCACACAAAAAACTACAACTGAAATACATTGGTAGAAACAAGCTGAGCAAGATAAGGGGCGGAGCTAATATTGTACAATAGAAACTAACAGCAAATCATTAAAAAAAAAAAAAAGTCCCAAAAAACAAAAATGGTATCAGGAAAATGATACTTTCCCAATAGAAAATGTAAAAATTATTCTTCATTCATCATGATGCATCTTTACTTATAAAACAAACTGTTTAATGAAAGATTATGGTCTGTACAAAACAAGTGAAACTACAAAAAAAAAAATGCAGTGATGAATTGTGGAATATAAGAGGTGCATGTGCAAATAGTTCATTTTGAATTCAGGTTGATTTGTCTTCTCTTTCAGTTTTCCATTTGTCTGTTTCTCCACATGTCTCTCATTCCCTCTGTTCTCCTCATCCATCCATATCTTTCTAGATCGGGACTTCGTTCATCACTTCATATGAATCTGAAATGAGCGTTTAATGTCAGTTTACACCAAAAACTGTAGACCATTTCAATGTGGTCATGTTATTGGCCCATGAACACTTCCTGCTTGTTATCAAACTATTTCATAACTGTAACAAGAGGCGATTCAACCATAACTTAATGTTAAAATAGCTATTTATCAATATTTGGCTCTTTTTGGATTTTCGGAAGCTGTAGAAATTAAAAATGTAAAACAGGAAATATGTTGGGACCATTGTTTTTTGGCTCGTTTCCACTGACTGGTATGGTACGGTTCGGTTTGGTACGGGTCACCTTTATTAGGCTTGCATTTCCACTAACAAGGGTACCCTTTTGGTGGGAGTGGTGTATGACAGAAAGTTTCAGTCAACGTCATTCTCGCTCGAGGAAATGTCTACAATAAAGCTGTACGGGTCACTTACATATCATATGAGAAGGTCTTCTCACAAAACAGATGCTTTATACACATAAATACTTGTGTAGAAATGTTTATTAGTAATTTTTCAATGAACATGAGTTGATTATAACTGCAGATCAAAGACAGTGCGAAACAGCCTACTGTAACGCCTGTAATTATATTAAATAACTAAATAAATGAACATATATAAACACATACAGCCCCTTACAGTCTCTGATATGTTCCCAACTACAGAAGAACTACATATAGCAGACATTTCGCCCGTATTTAGGTTCAAAACAACAGAAAATATAGCCTACAGTCAGTGAAAATCTCTCATCTGTGTCTGTAATCTTCAGCAGCACATGTAGCCTCTGTTAGACAGTAATTCCATCATTCCTGGTTTATATTAGTCCAAAAGGTGAAGATAATAAGTTAGTTAAACATGGCATTTTGTTCATGTTTGCTAAAAAATAATGTGCTCAATTTTCCGGCTTCTCCTTTGTTTTTTCGCGCTTCACTCTCGCGTTTGTCAGTGTCTGACAGGATCGGGTTTCAAAAGCATGTCAATAATCAAGCGCAGGTTATTATCATCAGCTCAAGAAGTTTGTTATTTCAGATATAATGTTAGACGCGCGGCGAGCGCTAGCAAGAAAGCGAAACCGCTCGCGCCTCAGACTGGCTCGTAAAAAACTACGGGGCACAGGGTAAATCTGCTCTTCTTCTTGGCTTTGTGGCTGTTTATCAAGATGACGACAAGGTTTGTTTGAGCCCGGGTCGACCATGGCTCGTTATTATATGTATAAATCATTCCGCTGTAATGTCTCGGCTTGTCGGCTGTGTATTTCAAACATGGCGGGTTTTTTGTTTTCATTCTGGCTTGTTGTGTAAGCGAATAAGAATATTGTGAATTAAGAATAAGAATATTGTTAAGAATATTGTGGCTGATAGTTACATTGTGTACTAAGACCAATGGATAATTGGGTACTAAGAAGACCAATGGAAAAATCAAAATGTACTCCTCTAATTTTTCTATGTATATATCTAGTGCCATAAAATTTGTCCTCATAATCTTTTATCAAACACCATAACCTTCTCTGCCCCCTTGAAATGACTTTTCTTCACTTTTAAACACATAGATGTACATCACGATATAATCTTAAATTCTGTTTCATGATGACTTTAATCGGTTTAGCAACATGTTCAATTTAACAACATGTTAGCAACCTTATTTTTTAGGAAAACTAACAGTGTAAAAGAACAAGAGGATGGTGAAACTGGTGTGTTTTATTCTGTAGAATAAAAGATAAAAGTATCTTGTAGCTATAGATAGCTAAACATGTCATAAAGGATGAGGAAGGAAGACCAAACTAAATAGAGCGAGCTACAGAATAGTCACACACTGTAGTGCATTGTAGTCTATTGTTGTCAATTTAAAATGAGTTTGAATTTACCACAGACCATATTTAAGTGATTGAACTGAAATCCCATTCAAACATTGACTCTAAATCGAGGGAAACGGGAAGTGCTAAAATGCTGTTCATGGTTTTCCTAACAAAACGATGTCACAGTTCCTCCACTCTATACTAACTGTTGCATTTTTCCCCATTTTAAGTCTATATGAGTGACACACACTATATATTTTGATACACACAAACATAATCACACATAAAGAGACAAACTCACCTCCATCCTCTGTATCATGGGCTGCTGTGAAGCCTGAATTGTTGTATATACAGTCTGACCCAGACATTATTTCATATGACTCTGAAGAAAACGAGATTAGTATTTATTTCATTGAAAACAAGAGCTTACAAACACACGTTGAAGCAACGTACCAGTGTCTGTGTGGTCCATAATGGGATTTCCATCATTATCTGGATTGATATAGTCTAAGACGGAAAACATGTTTAGATTTTAGAGAAAACATGAGATGAGTTTATTCACATTGACACATTTACAGATTTTTTTTCAACTTTCACTGTCTAAGAAACTGATTTTCCATTACTTATAATGAGTAAAATATATAAAAGGAAAATATATCTATAAATCACACGTTTTAACATTGTATCTGTTTAGGACACAATGCAAAATCCTGAAACGAATCTATCATACACCCAGCGCAATAAGGTGCAAGATGTGTTTGGCGCGATTTGTTCCTATTTTCAGACCAGTGCAACTGTAATTTTTCAGTGTATTTATGACAATTTGCTTTAGTATGATGTTATTATTAGCAGTATTATTTATTACATGCATATTTATATTTGTTTTACTAAAAACAGGTATATATTTGTCCACCTGTCAGGTTTTGGAGATAACTCAGTATTTTGACCGCTGGAAATTAGAAATACTGAATTTAGAAATAGTTTTGAAACAAATCTTTGCACTTATCAAACTAAATTAAATATGTAGGCTAATGGATGTCTTTAGTGGAGTGTGTACAACACCGTTTCCTTATCTACAAAAGTAAAGAAGTAAAGTAAAAGTAAAGTAAAGTAAAAAGAAAGTAAAGAGATCGAATGGAGGAGGCTCGTTCTTTATTCTCGCGCTGTAGATGCTCTGTTTAACCATTTTCTCGCTACTGAAGCATTTAGTTTTTCCACTTACAAAGTCCGCCATGTAAATAGCAAAATTTGATGGTACGACGCAACGAACTCTTAAAGGGAAACTGTATTTTTCCATCCTTAAAATAGCAAGGGTGGATTGCTATTAATGCGTTTGCGTCATGTGCTTTCCACTTTGCGCCTAGATTGATAAAGCAGAGCCCCTAGACTGGTAGTTAAATTCTTAGACTTAAAAAATGTTTTTGCTGTTTGTTTAAACTTAATTAAAATGAGCTGAAACAACACAATTCTTGAGTTTTTTTTGAGACAACTTAATTGTTTTATGTTCCGTCCATCCACTTAAAGTTGTAAAAACTAACAAGCTAACTTAATTCTTTCATGTTGCCCCAACACAAATTGGACTTGAACCAAACCATTTTTACAGTGTATTTAATTTAAAGGCCTTGTCAATCTTTCCAGTTAGCCTATATCATTTATATTAAATTCATTGATGCATTAAATAATGATTCACTTGCTCAAATCTCAAAGACTTCCAATGTGTGACTAAATACTGGTTACAAAGACAAAACTACAAATTGTGAAACCTAATTTGCTATATTGTAAATTCTGTCAGCAGCCACTTATGCAACATATAGGATACAGTGAAAAAAAAGGTTAATTACAACAACATGACAAAAAAATCATGTATTCGAAAAATTACATTTTGATAAATGGAAAGTACAATTTTAAATGACAAACTAAACAAAAACAACACTTTAAAAATACTAATCAAAATAAAAAATAAATAAAAATTCCTGGTATCCCTTGACTTAAACAAAAAAATATAAAATTCTCTGACGTTCAACCATTCGCTATCTAAATCAGACATTTTAAAATTCCATGATATTCCAGAAATTGGTCCGTGGGAACCCTGATTATTGCAATGTGAACAGAATTTTGGGTTTATAGCACACATTCAGCTATATGTGTGTGTGTGTGTGTGTGTGTGCATGTGTGTGTGTGGTCTCTCACCTTCATCTTCGGTGGTGTTTTGGATTCGTTGTGTCCGTTTGCGAGGTTGAGCATACACACATCCCTCCATATTCTCATACGACTCTCCATCTGTAAAGAAAAGAGATCAGACCACAAATCCAACTGAAAAACAACCGTACCCAATTCACATCCACCACACCAAGAGCTTGTCCTACAAACTTTCCCTCTGTTTCTTGATAATCATTAGTTCCAACTGTGTCTCACACCTGTTTGTATTCAGTTCATTAGGTCTTGTGTATTTACACTCCTGTGTTTTGCTCAGTCAGTTGTTTAATATTTTATTGCCACACTCCCTGTCCAGCATCAGATGTTTCCAGTGCCTGTTGTGTGTAAAATTATTGTGGATAAACACGTGGTTTTGATAACTCCTGCAATCTAGTAGAGTGAAGATTTGACCGTTACATTATGGGACCTTTATTTTTCCTCCAACAACTTTTGATCTTGAAAAGGGACTTTAATTGACATTTTACTGTCAGTTGAGATGTTGTCCGGGATGGTATTGCAAATTATCGTTAAAAAAAAACAACAACCTGGTAATAAACCGCAATACTTTTATTTTTTGTATTTTTTTTTTTTTTTTTCTGTTATGATTATCAGCGATCTAGAGGCTGCAGATCACTAATGGACTACAATTCCGCAATTTATGGACTACAAGATCCAGTCGTGCACCACACACACAACCGGTTCCTGATCATGACTGATTGCATGCACACAGCCGGAGGATTGTCAGACTGATTACATGGACTATAAAAACAGCACAAACACAGACATTGTTGCTGAGTCTTGTTGAACTGTATAGTGAACATTACAATGTGGTTTCCCTTATCTAGTCTTGCTGTGTACCTTGTTTTACGTTGCCTGCTATATATATATATATATCCCACAATAGGTAGCCGCTACACTACAGACTGGGACTATTTTGTGGATCGCTCTATTTAGTTTGATCTTTCTTCAACAACCTTTATGGCACCTTTAGCTGCGTTAAACTGGATTATTGCTGTAGCTATAATTAAAACTGTAAAAACATTTTTCCTGGAATTATTTGACACCTTTACACTCACTGAAAAAAATATTTTTACCACTTGTTCGGATTTTCTTATTTAAAGTAAGCTGAAATAACAATATTCTGTAGATTTTTGGGGGACAACTTAATTGTTTTGTGTTCAATCCACTTACATGTAAGTTAGCTTAATCGATTTGTGTTGGGCCAACGTGAATGAATTGTGTGGAACCCTGCATTTGTTACACACTATTTCACATAATGGATTTGTGTTGGGACAACATAAAGGAATTAAATTAAGTAATTAGTTTTTACAAATTTAAGTGGATTGAACATAAAACAATTAAGTTATCCTCCAAAAACTCAGGAATTGTTTTGTTTAAGCTCATTTTAAACAAGTAGTGGAGTTTGAACAAACAGCAAACATCATTTGTGTGTCATCAAGTGCAACGTCAGATTTTTTTTATATCGTGCCGTCATGCAGAAAAATAAAGTGCTTGTCTTCACCGGTGTCGGTCAGATTGCTGGGCAGCTGCAGGGTGTTTAGATGTTCCTCCGTCCTCAACACTTCCTCTTCTCCAGTCGCATCCGGGTTCAGATAATCTAAAAGCAACAATCGTTAAATACACCAATAAAAGCACTCACAAAACCACTGTCAGACAGGACAACCCGTACCTTCATCTGGAGAAACATAATATGTAATCTTGTCCTGGTTGTTGTAGATCGCTGCCTCCACATTCTCATAGGACTGAGTCTCATCTGTCCAAACAAACAATACATATTGACTGTGTCTAGGGTGTTAAAAATATTTGTAAATTAGCAGTTTTCCATATTTTGGGATTCATTTTTTTTATATATATATATATTTATGTTTATTTATGCCTTTGAATGGCATTTATGAGACCTTGATTTTTCTTCCAACAACTTGAAAAGTATAAAAAGGTGACCTTTATGACCATTTTTAATAGTTTAAAGTGATATCGTCTGGGTTGATGTTGTATAATTTGTTACAAAAACCTTGTAATAAACTGCCAGTACATTTTCAGTTATTTTACAGATTTATTTCTCTATATATTACTTCTTATTCATTATATTATTACTAAAATGTTAATAAAAGACACTTTGTTAAACTGTAGATCGATCTAATATCGACAAAGCAGAGATCAAGCTCCCATAACGCAATTCACAATCATAAATAAAATGAAAACACTTGTGAATCACACACACATATATATATATATAAGGTTGAAGTCAGAATTATTAGCCCCCCTTTGAATTTTTTTTCTTTTTTTAAATATTTCCCAAATGATGTTTAACAGAGAAAGGAAATTTTTACAGTATGTCTGATAATATTTTTTCTTCTAGAGAAAGTCTTATTTGTTTTATTTCGGCTAGAATAAATGCAATTTAATTTTTTTAAAACCATTTTAAGGTCAAAATTATTAACCCCTTTAAGTTATATTTTTTTCGATAGTCTACAGAACAAACCATCAGTATAACTTGTCTAATTACCCTAACCTACCTATTTAACTTAATTAACCTAGTTAAACTTTTAAATGTTAAGCTGTATAAAAGTGTCTTGAAAAATATCTAGTCAAATATTATTTACTGTCATCATGGCAAAAATATGGCTTCAACTGTATGTATGTATATATATATATATATATTTATTATTATTATTATTATTATTATTATAAAAGCTATGTTTTACCCTTCTTGTTGGTTTGAGGTTTCTCCATATATCTCTGAGTGCTGCTGCTGTTAAAAAAAAAACATAAAACAGACCTTTAATACACATTTGTGTGTTTTCAGTACACAAATAAACAGCCAGTCATTGATTGAATCATGAAAAACAAATAAATAAATAAGTCTATGACAGCCGGTTAAAGGTGAGAAGCTGAAAATTAAGAGATTTGGTTAGAAAAGCCTTTCCCCAGTCTCTTACTTATGGGGGAGTCATGAACACTCTCCTTAACTGAGGCAAGTGATGCCTGCAGTTCTTTAGATGCTGTTATGGGGTAATTTTGGTTGGAAACATTTGTTTTATTTGCATTTGTGTTATGAGTGGCATGGTGGCTTAGTGGTTAGCGCTGTCGCCTCACAGCAAGGTCGCTGGTTCGAGTTTGCATGTTCTCCCTGTGTTGGTGTGGGTTTCCTTCCGGTGCTCCGGTTTCCCCCACAAAGACATGCACTATTGACGAATTGAATTAACTATATTGTACCCTAGTGTACGAGTGTGTGTGTGAATGTGAGAGTGTGTGGGTGTTTCCCAGTACTGGGTTGCGGCTGGAAACATATGCTGGAATAGTTGGTGGTTCATTCCACTGTGGAATTTTTGACCAAAATCTTAGTTATTTTGTAATTGTTATCTGTTGTTATGTTATGATCTTGTCGTGTGGATTGTTACGTGTTGTTGTATTAAATGTTATTTATTATTCAATTCGTATATATTTTTATTTTTTTCCCAAAATTTGTTCAGTTAAAATGACCAAACAGCACCAGAGGATCAACAGCTGTTTTCGATAACAGTGTCAACTTTGCCAGACATACAATATAAACCAAGTATTGGACATTAAGAGCAGTAAAGAAGTTTGAATAAAAAGAAGTCTAGCAAAAGGCAAATGCATCACCCAAAGTTCTTAACAGTGACAGCGTTTCCATTTGTGTGTGTCCTCTTCTCTGTAGTAACTGAAAGAAAATAAAAATAATAAAAATATATAAGAATGTAATTACCATAAGTTCAATAATAAATAAACAAGAACCTTGTATGTTAATCAATTGCTTATGTTTGTGTATGTATGCGTTTGACTTAATGTATTTTAATATTTGAATATATTTTTTGATATAGTAATATATAATATTAACATTTAAAACTAAACTTTAAGTTGAGTGAGAGTGTATGGCTGTTTCTCAGTACTGGGTACTGCTGGAAGGGCACGCGCTGTGTAAAACATATGCTGGAATAGTTGGTGGTTCATTCCACTTTGGCAAGCCCTGATAAATAAGGGACTGAGCCGAAGGAAAATGAATGTTTAAATTGGAAGTATTTGCTAAATATTTCATTTTGTGCTTTTTTATTTATTCTTTAATTACAACTGTTTATCTTTATTTCATTTTTAAATGTTACATTTAATTAGTAATGTAATGCTTCAAAACAAAATCTACATAAAACTAAAAAGTAGAAGTCTTTTTTGCTTGTATTGTAATGTACATCCGAGTGAATGGCTTTTTGAATGAGAACAAATGTAGGGCTGGATTTGATTTTGTTCACAAATAGAGATAAAAAAATTTAAGATGGTTTGCCATTGGTGGATCTCATGTGATTGACAGGCTGACCACGCCCCTACAACAGAAAAAAAATGATCAGAAAAGAGACTACTTTGAAGGGGACGGAAGATTTTTTATTTTTTATTAAAGACAGACTGAAGGAAATTAAAACCCATTATACGCACATGTGTAAACCATTCATAATAAATATTGCATTATAAAAAACAACAACATTTTGTTAATAATTTCATTGTGACTTAACTGTAATGCATTTTAATGTATTTAAGTTCTCAGATTAATATTTGATTTTATTTCAGCTTTATTTTAGTTTTGCACTGTATAATTTTTACTTAGTAATTATAATTTCACTGAAAAAAAAAAACTAAAGCTCTGGGTGTGTGTTGACGCTTGCCATTTCTCCGCTGCCGTGTTTTGCAGATGGTTGTGAACAGGACAATCCCAATCACAAAAGCTGATCCAGGAACAGTGTATAGTAACCAATCCGATCGAGATGCTGTAAACACAACACACACAAATGAAAAACTGATCCAGTGTCTGATTTATGATGACGTGATGCCGCACACAAAGCATACCTGTGTTATTTGAATTGGTTTTGACAGGTCTGAGATCAGGGTTGCTGGAAGACATACCTGTTGACAAGTTTTAATTATCTTTCTACAGAAATTAGCATTCAGTTCAATCTTATATGTCACATAACAAAACATCATGCGTATTGTTAGACAATTTATTTATAGTATTTTTTGTCTCATAATTTTGTCATGTAATATATAAGCAATAGCTATCAGTCAAATAACAAGAGTCGTTTACTTCATTTCTGAATGAATCAGTTGTCTGAATTAATCGATTGAATATTTGACTCATTCATTAGCCACCTACTGGTAGATTAAGTTTATAGGCTATTCTTTAATGCACATAACTCCATTTTATAATAGAAATAACATATAAGTAATATCCATCAGTCAAATAGTAAGTTTATACAACAGCTGAGTAAATAAATAGCTGAAGTTTTGTGTCTCTGTTAAATAAACAGGAGTTTTGCTTCTGAATGAAGCCGTGTTTTGAACGAGTCAATGATTCAGTGAGCCGTGATTTGAATCATTCAATTATCTACTCATAAAGAGTCGTTTACTTCATTTCTGAATGAATCATCCATTTGAACAAATCAATTGAACATTTGACTCATTCATTAGACATTTACTGCCACCTACTGGCAGATTTAGTTCATAGTTTAATTCACATAACTCCATTTTATAATATAAATAATATATAAGTAACAGCCCTCAGTCAAATAACAAGTTTATACAACAGTTAAGTAAATAAATAGTAGAGGTGTTGTGTCTCCATTCAATAAAGACATGTTTTGCTTCTGAATGAAGCTGCGTCTTAAACAAATCAATAATTCTGTGGTCTGTGATTTGAATCATTCAATTATCTACTCATAAAAAGAGTCGTTTACTTCATGTTTGAATGAATCATCCATTTGAACAAATCAATTGATCCTTTGACTCATTCATTAGACATTTACTGCCACCTTCTAGCAGATTTAGCTTATAACTTAATTTACATAACTCCATTTTAAAATGAAAATCATTTAAAAGTAGTAGCTATCAATCAAATAACAAGTTTATACAACAGTTATGTAAATAAAAAGTAGAGAGGTGTTTTGCTTCAGTATGAAGCCGCGTTTTGAACAAATCGATGATTCAGTGACCCGTGATTTGAATCATTCAATTACATACTGATAAAAAGAGTCATTTACTTAATTTCTAAATGAATCATCCATTTGAACGAATCAATTGAACATTTGATTCATTCATTACACATTTACTGCCACCTACTAGCAGACTTAGTTCATAGCTTAATTCACATAACTCCATTTTATAATATAAACAATATATAAGTAATATCTCTCAGTCAAATAACAAGTTTATACAACAGTTAAATAAATAAATAGTAGACGTGCTGTGTCTCTGTTTAATAAAGAGGTGTTTTGCTTCGGAATGAAGCTGCATTTTGAAGGGACTGTCCTGATTCATGATTTGAATCATCTAATGAGTCAATCATATAAAGAATCATTTACCTCATTTTCAAATGAATCAGCCGTTTGAATGAAACAATTGAATATTTGAGCACACTGAATTTTGAAGACATTCTTTTGTGGACCGTAAAAGATATTTGGGTCACACTTTACAATAAGGTTCATATTAGTCAATTACTAACATTAATAATGAACATTCCATGAACAGTAGAGCATTTATTATATAGTTCAACATTTACAAATGTATTATTAAAATCCACAGCGAGTTAAAATGAACTCAAAATGAACAACTGTATTTTCATTAATTAATGTTAAAAAAGATGAATAAATGCTGTAATGTTCTTTTTTCCCTTGTTAAATACATGAACTAGCATTTACTAATGGAATCATATTATAAAGTGTACTGATATTTTGATTCTTGGTAGCTAAACTGTTTAAAGCTGCACTAAACTATATTAATCATAACGTAACTACACTAAAATAAACATACGAGAGCTGTCACTCTGAATTTAAAGGGTCCATATTGATATTTCAAAGGTACACATTAGTACCTAAACAATTTCAAGAGGTATACATTTGGATACTAATATGGTCCTCTGAAGTACCAATATAACCCTATGTATGTACCCTTTTGAAGAGGTACTGCCACATTTTATTTGTTTAAATTTTCCTAGCTATTTTTGTTTTTTGACTAGGGCGCAGTGGGTAGCAATGTTGCCTCACAGCAAGAAGGTCGCTGGTTTGAGCCAGTTAGCATTTCTGTGTGGAGTTTGCATGTTCTCCCTGTGTTGGCGTGGGTTTCCTCCGGGTGCTCCGGTTTCCCCCACAAGTCCAAAGACATGTGAATTGGGAAGGCTAAATTGTCCATAGTGTATGTGTGTGAATGAGTGTGTGTGGATGTTTCCCAGTGATGGGTTGCAGTTGGAAGGGCATCCACTGTATAAAAAACGTATGCTGGATAAGTTGGCGGTTCATTCCGCCATGGCGACCCCAGATTAATAAAGAGACTAAGCCAAAAAGAGAATGAATGAATGAATTTGTTGACTACTGCATATGAATGTATGAGAATGTATGATATGTTTGTGTACTCACTATATTGCGAATATATGTGATGTAAATACAAGCTTTTATTTTGGATGCAATTAATCGCGATTAATCTTTTGTAAGTTTGTGTTTTGTAATTAGTTTTTTATTATAAAGCGATAAAAGAATAATTCCGATTAAATAAATAAATAAATCAGTACCAGATGATCACTGTTTAACCACCACAGCCTAAAACTACGGTTGCCAAGTGTACACGCACTCAAAACAATTTATTACAGGAATTACTTCAACTTGTTAACTAAAAGAACTGCAATAAATAACATTTTACAGTGTTAACCTCAAAACGCAGCCTTTTCTATTCTTCATATTCTTTTGTATTATTATTGAAGTGATCATTAAACAGAAAAAGGATGAATTTTTCACTTGCTAGACAAAACTTTCTTTTCAAAATCACCGTAATCTTATAGATTTGCTTGATTTCTGAGGCCCCCTCACACTTTCAGTCTTACTCTGTTTCTTTTCACATGCGATCCCAAGGGACAAGGCGTCTTTTTGTTTCTTAGCAGCTGCCACACGTTTCCTTTCTGCTATAACACACTTCCCAGAAACTAATATTTGCAAGTGTGTTTTTTTTTCTGAAGTGTTTCTTACACTGGAAAACTACCCAATACGCACCAAAAAAAACAACAACAACAATAAAGAACCAAATATGACATTATTACTTTTTTATTTTCACTATTTAAGTGTGATTATTAATTATTAACCCCCAAAAGGCACTATCTATGAATTATTATATACAAATTATCTTTACAAACAACTCTTAAACAGTTAGTCTTGATAAAAATTCAGCACTGTACTGAATGTGTTTTTTTTTTTACCTGTAGTAATGTTTTGGGTCGTCGTGTTCATCTTGAAGCATCAGAAAGCAAACCGTGATGCACTCTTAAAGATGGATGAGCAAGAACTGACAGAGGAGGTGAAAACAGATGTGGCGGAAGAGAAGGAGGGAGCGAGAAACGGAGAGAAAAACATCAAATGTGAAAAAGGAGAAGTGAGAGGGTAAACATGCCGTAAACATGAAGCTATAGCTCTGATATAACACGTGTGCACACATTTTCACTTATCTTTTCAGAACAATAAGATAATAACAATAAAGGCATTATAGAACTTTTTTCATGTAAAATAGTTGTTTAATTATTTTTACTAATTAAAAAATAAAGACTAAAGTGTAATGCATTCTAACAGTAGATCTTGTCAAGCTTATTTTGAAGAAAATATTTAGAGTCATATTTAACTGTCCTTTATATCATAACTATTTATTTACTTTAAATAATGTGTTAAATAATCCAAATCACTAGGTTTTTTTTACCCATTCATTGGCAATACATTTTCAAATATTTACATTTTAATAATATTATTATATATTAGAATTATTATAATATATTATACATTATAGTAATTATAATTAATTAATTATAAAGTATAACTTAAGTTATTAAAGTATCATTTGATGCAGACAGAAGAAGACGACATTTGACCAGTGACCTGTATACAGCACTCTAAATAATATAATAATGTAATAGTATAAATAACAGCTGATAATAATACTTAACACAAAATATTGATCTATTAAACAGCAATAACAATACAAATGAACAACTTGGTGAGGTCATCTGCACTTTTATTGTCTTTTTCTCTCTTCATCTCACATTTTCTTTATGCTCACATAAATATCATTAACACATCACAGCCAAAGAATGCACAATCACAAATGTGTCTTCCTAGTGAAGTCCACTCATCATCACCTTGTCAAAGTAATAACGTGGGTGACAAAACCAGTCCGATTTAAGTTTCACCCAAATTTCAAACTAATAAATAGGAATTAAATTATATTTTGCGCTCAGCACGCGCAGGCGCACTGTGAGATCACCGGGTAGTGCGCGCGTATCCACGAGCATCGCTTGAGCGCGCGCGAGCCCTGCTGGCAGTGCCACCGGAGCAGAGTGACGCTCACGGACTGCACCGGTTTGCAGAACATTCCCTCTGGTAAAGAGCACGAGCGGTCGGTCGAGCACTGTCCCTCTTTGACGTATCGCGGCCAGAAACGCACGCCCAGGTCTTTCCACATGGACAGCACCGGGCACCTGGTGTACGACCACATCCACCGACGCATCCTGCGCTCCGTCTTCGCCGCCACTTTGAGAGCAGTGAAATTCAGCTGCTGGAATTCACGGGGAATCGCTCCGCGTGCATCGGGGTCATCCTCACGGGGGATTTCAGAGCCGTTTCCTCGAGTCGGTGGACCGATAGACGAGAAAACGGGGTCAAAACTGCTGCCGAGCTTTCGCCGCAGCAGCCGGGGGGATAAATCCCGCTCTCCCGGTTGCAGCGCGGGGTCCGGGTCCTCGTGCAAGTCCGGTACCGGGAGGTGGTCGCTAGGCGACGGGCGCACGCGCAACTGTAGCTGAGCAATGACGAGGTGAAGGGTGACAGAAACACAAAACACGAGCACAGGAGACGCCTTCATTTCCATTCAAGACCAGAAAACTTAACCAAACGTCCGATTTTATCAAATATTTAGAAGTTTAAAGATCAAAACTTGATCTTCTATATACACATCAGTGTTTTGGAAACACTAATTTAGCTAATGAGCAACAAAACAGATCGGCAGGTAGTCTTCAATCCTCTCTGTTCCCCATAAATGACATTCACAGAGAGGTCATTAAGTATTTAAGAGAGGTTTTTAAATGGTTGATGTGTGGTTGCTCTTGATAACTGGAGCTCGTCTCCTGCTGAATGGGGCTTTAATCCGGACACCCCAAACGCGTCATGAGTTGCGCCGCTCGCCGGTGTCGCCCCGCGGGCTTCAGCTCAATGTGTCACCCGCTAAACTACAACATCCTGCCAAGGGTGAACTGAGAACACAGACGCCAAAATTAACTGAAAGTAAAGTTCAGAAGCCCTGCTTTAACTAGGCTATTATAGTACTTTGCACTTTTAAAGGGCTGTTCACACAAAAATAATTCTGTTAGCATTTACTCCACTTCCACTTGGTCAAAATCTGATTGAGTTCTTATCTTTTTCAAGAAGGTTGAACACAAGTAGCCAAAAGTAAATCTTGTCATAATTTACTCGCCTTGTAAACCTGTTTCAGTTTTTTTCTTCTGTTGAACACAAAGGAAGATAAGAGAGAGCGGGGCACAAAGTAACACTTTTTGGATTTGGCCAAATAATGAACAAAGTAATGGGGTTAGACAAACCATATTTTTTAACCAGCAACACACAAGCCTCTCCTACAAATGAGCACTTGAACTATGATCGCCGGACCATATGGTTTCTGTGTAGTATTACCAAAATTGCCAGGAGTAAAAATGTTACTATTTACCTCACCAGTGAGGCAAGTTGTAACAGACAGAGGGTTAGTTGTAACACATGCTTTAAAAGGCAGATTACACACAGTAATTTATTTCCTGTTTATTTTAAATAGTATATTTTCTCAGTGCTTCCTCAGCTCAATTTATTTTTTGTTCTACATAGCACCGTATGTTTATTTATTTATTTATTTATTTATTTATCTGTCCATGTGGAAAGTTTATATATTATAACACATTTGTATTTATTTGCATTATTATCCATTATTATACAATGCATTCATTTTTAGCAATAAAAAAAATTCTATTAACATTTTTTTTTCTATTAAAAACAGAACACATCATACTCAAAATTCAAAAATTATATTGTTAGTTTATAATTGGTGTCCAACAGTGTGTGACTTTAATTGTAACACCCTGTTACAACTAACCCTGCTGTGTCGTGTTTTCCTCAAAACTGGCCAGCAGTCTCTGTGTGTTTTTTACATCTTTCAAAATGGTTTCATCTTTCAGCCTAGAAGACGGTAATGACAACCATATAAGATTTTACATTCATACTTTCACAGATTTTTTTAAATAAAAAAATATTGAGTATAATAAAAAATACTTTTATGCTGCAAAAATGGTTTCTCCTGTGTTTCTCATCCAAATTTCGCCAAACTTTTTCAATAATTGGCTAGGAGACGTCTGCCGACACTGTGGTGAAAACCTCGGAAGCATGCCATGGTTAACCCTGAGCAAATACCTTAAAACTCCGTGTTACATTTAACCCTGTGTTACTTTGTGCTCGGCTTCCCTATAGGCTATTAAGGAGTATTGGAAAAAAGCCTTTGACTCAGTATTTTTGTTCTTATACTATGGATGTCAATGGCTGCTTTTTCCCAGCATTCTTCAAAATATCTTCCTTTGTGTTTAACAGAAGTAATTCATGAAAGTTTTGTGGCACTAAATGAAGTGTGCACTGTGCTATACTCTTTTTTGCTCATGTGACTACATTTTAACGAAGCGTGAATTAAACACATGCATTAAATACATGCAGTCACTGGACACTTTATTAGGTACACCTTACTAGTACCATGATGGACCCCCTTTTGCCTTCAGAACTGCCTTAATCCTTCATGGCATAGATTCAACAAGGTACCGGAAATATTCCTCAGAGATCTTGGTCCATATTGACATGATGGCATCACACAGTTGCTGCAGATTTGTCGGCTGCACATCCATGATGTGAATCTCCCCTTCCACCACATCCCAAAGGTGCTTTTTTGGATTGAAATCTGGTGACTGTGGAGGCCATTTGAGTACAGTTGTCATGTTCAAGAAACCAGTCTGAGATGATTCATGCTTTATGACATGGTGTGTTATCTTGCTTAAAGTAGCCATCAGAAGATGGGTACACTGTGGTCATAAAGGGATGGACATGGTCAGCAACAATACTCAGGTAGGCTGTGGCATTGACACAATGCTCAATTGGTACTAATGGGCACAAAGTGTGCCAAGAAAATATCCCCCACATACCATTACACCACCACCACCAGCATAAATATTTAATTCAAGGTAAGATGGATCCATGCTTTCATGATGTTGACGCCAAATTCTGACCCGACCATTCGAATGTCACAGCAGAAATCGAGACTCATCAGACCAGGAAAGTTTTTTCTAATCTATATTGTTGAGCCTGTGTGAATTGTAGCCTCAGTTTCCTGTACTTAGCTGACAGGAGTGGCACCCTGTGTGATCTTCTGCTGCTGTAGCTCATCTGCCTCAAGGTTGGATGTGTTGTGCGTTCTGCATACGTCGCTTTTAACGAGTGGTTATTTGAGTTACTTTTGCCTTTCTATCAGCTCGAACCAGTCTGGCCATTTTCCTCTGACCTCTGGCACCAACAAGGCATTTGCGCCCACAGAACTGCCGCTCACTGGATATTTTTTATTTTTCAAGCCATTCTCTGTAAACCCTAGAGATGGTTGTGCGTGAAAAGCAGTATATCATCAGTTTCTGAAATACTCAGACCAGCCTGTGTGGCACCAACAAACATGCCACGTTCAAAGTCACTTAAATCACCTTTCTTCTGCATTCTGATGCTCCGTTTGAACTGCAGCAGATCATCTTGACCATGTCTACATGCCTAAATGCATTGAGATGCTGCCATGTGATTGCCTGATTAGAAATTTGCGTTAACGAGTGTTCCAAGTACACAGTCAGTGTTATGTTCTGATTTGCATATTTTTCTGTGGTCTTTCACACTCAGTGGATTTACATAAGATCGAGGAAATAATCGAGTCTCACAGTATGTCATTTCCATCTAAATTATTACTCTATGTATATGCAGATTTTCATTATACGGCACTTTCATTAAAGGTTTTTTAGGTCAGAGGTGATGATATTGCACCTCATCCACTGAATAACCAACTTTTATTTGTGTTTGTGTGTGTGTGTAGACAGTACAAAAGGTTTGAATGTCGAGCGTCTACGTGACAGCAATTGTGATGCGCGGCCTTCAAGTTGACACTTTGTCACACATTGACTGAATGACGCATTTTATCACTTTAAATTAATCAATTAGCTCAGTGCTCAACCTCTGACCTATAACGAGCACCGAGTTTGTGCCTGGAGGATCTACGTCAGTGACACCCCCTAAAAACATCCGCAGCAAACACAGGCACAAACACGCAGCTCACCCACGCTGTTTAATAAATCTAATCATCAGGTCAAGCATGTCAGCGCAGCCGTCACTGAGGTGATGCTTGATCTTTCAGACACACCAACAACAACAACACACAAACACACATAAACAATGCTGAGGGAAGCTGCCTCTTAACCCTTTGTTCACACATTCCGACTGTCAAAATGTGTTTGTTTTTTACACTTATTTGGGATATTATTAGCGTCAGGGAGGACATGCTTAATAAAACTCTCAAAATTCATTAAATGAGGGTCGTTTTTAATTAAATGATGTCATCGCTAAAATGAATTCATTCATGTTTTTTCAATTTTATCTTCACGACAGGAGCTAAAATTAAAAAAGTAAAACAAATACTTAACAATTGGCTTCAGAGAGATTTGACCTGCCTTGGCAGAGTTCTCAAATTAAAAGCTGAAGGGTTGTCTCGTATTATTTATCCTTCTTTTTCCTTATTTTTATAAAGCAGTTCTTGAAAGCATTGTCAGGTATGGTATCACAGTGTGGTTCGGCAACCTATCTGTTCAGTGTAAATCTAAATTGATGCATCTCTTAAAGACAGCATGGAAAATTGTTGGATATGATGAATATTTTAATCCTCGAGTTTGTATGAGAATTGTGTCCTCAATCAGGTGAAAAGGATTGTAAACGATCCAACTCATTTTTTGTTTCCACATTACGAGCTGCTTCCCTCTGGTAGGAGATATAGAGTCTCAAAGTGTAGGTTAAACCGTTATAAGAAATCCTTTGTACCTGTATCAGTGGGTTTATTGAATAAGAGTCTATCTTAATTAGCATTATAAATTTGGTAACTGTTGTATTTTGTATTGTTTTTATTGCTTGTTTTTAGTGAATGTCTGCAGCAATGTGGCGATGCCCATAACAAATTTCCTGTCAAGGACAATAAAGTTTTACTACTACTTTACTACTACTACTACTACTATTTGTTCATGACAATACATGTAAAAAAAACCCACATCACATCACAACCACACCACATCTGAAGAAACACATTCTCTGTGGTACGAAAGCTGATGGTGGTGTTGACATGATTGTTTTTTTTTTTACGTCAATTACACTTTCAAAGTAAATTGGATTAAAAACGGTTAATTCCCCAGATTTGATTTGGTACTTTATCCCACATAATATTATAATTTTTTACATTTTTTATTTATAGTAGCAATAAATACAGTACAATAATTCCACTTAAGAGAGTGTACATTTTCCGTTGCTAAACATTTTTCTTTTTTACAAACTATAAAGTAACAAAACACAATAAAAACAAAATTATAGAAAAAAAAACATATGAAAACAACAGTAACAATAAAATGGTAACCTAATATCAATACTAAATATACAGTTGAAGTCAGAATTATTAGCCCCCTTTGAATTTTTTTTTTCTTTTTTAAATATTTTCCCAATGATGTTTAACAGAGCAAGGAAATTTTCACAGTATTTCTGATAATATTTTTTCTTCTGGAGAAAGTCTTATTTGTTTTATTTCGGCTAGAATAAAAGCAGTTTTTAATTTTTTAAAAACCATTTAACGGTCAATATTATTAGCCCCTTTAAGCTAAATTTTTTTTCAATAGTCTACAGAACAAACCATCATTATACAATAACTCGCCTAATTACCCTAATCTGCCTAGTTAACCTAATTAACCTAGTTAAGCCTTTAAATGTCACTTTAAGCTGTATAGAAGTGTCTTGAAAAATATCTAGTCAAATATTATTTACTATCATCATGGCAAAGATAAAATAAATCAGTTATTAGAAATGAGTTATTAAAACTATTATGTTTAGAAATGTGCTGTGTTAAACAGAAATTGGGAAAAAAATAAACAGGGGGGGCTAATAATTCTGACTTCAACTGTACATAGGTCAGAGAGGGTCAAATCTTTATTTATTCGCTCAACTTTGGGTTATTATCAGCTGTAAATTCCTAATCTAAAGAGAGAATTAAGAGGGGGAGTGCAATGGGTCGTAGATTGAAAAATGTTTGATCTGTGGATTGTAAAAATTTTTTATTTTTCTACGAAGATTGGGTGGAGTAATCTAATGTCCACTTGGACCAGATATTTCAAAACGCATTAATTTAAAGTCGAAGGGAGAATGTAATTTTCTCCATCACATAAATATTATATACTATTTCTAGCCATTCTTGGGTTGTTAGGGATTCAGGAAGTAACCAGTGTCTTGTAATTGCTTTTTTGGTTGCGATTATTAAAATATCAAGTATTTATTTATTAGATTGACCTATTTGGATATCAGAGCTTCCAAAATAAATAACCATGAATTGAAAGGATAGTGTAATATCCCACATAATATTTATAAAAAGATTGGAGGTCTCAAATTTTACTTAACTTGTAGTTTTTCTTCATTTAAACTCCTTATAAAACTCTCTAAATTTCATGAACAGGCTCTTTTGGCATGGAAATTATGTTTCGTTCACAATTTCTCCCTGCACAAAGTGAAGGCACAACGAAAGCATCTTAGTAAAGAATAAATCGATTTTATTATAAGAATTGGCATGAAAAAGATATTAATTATCTTTGTGATTTACTTGATCTAGTAGTTGTCTATTCATATGGTGATGTCATGGTTAAATATAATTTCCCTGTAATTCATAAAGAATTTCATACTGTTATTAAGGCCATACCTAATGGCCTTGCTCATTTAATGAAATGCCACTTGTCATTTGAAGTGATTGTTAAAAAAAGAACCAAAGTTTTAAATTGAAGACAAATGCATTTACGACCTAAAATGTAGTAATAAAAATGGAAGAAATGTGTTTCAGTCAAAGAAAAGAATCACTCCGAGGGGAACATTTCTGTGGAATTCTCTAATAGACAAAATTAATTGGAAAAAAGCTTGGCCTTTTCCTTTTCTGTGTGATATTTGTTACTTTTCTCATGACAAACATAACATAGAATTGATTGGCAATTTATTTATTTTATTGGGTAAATATTATATTCACAAATGTACATTTTCTTCATCATTACCCAAGTTGCAGAATTTTCTGTGTGACTTAAATTGTTTTATTACTATTTTACAAAAGGTTTACAGCAAAAAAAAACAGTGAAATTTTACTTTGTAAATGCTTTACTTGTAAATATAATTCAATTTGATAGTTTTGCCTCTGTACCCTGTTTTTTATTATCTTTATTATTTTTCTATTATTATTAATTTTCCTTGTTTATTATTGTTCTTGATGACATCCATTGTTATGGTTAATATGATTGTATTGTTAGAACACAATAAAAAAAGGCTTGTAAACAGTTTTTGAGATTTTATTGACTTGTAACTGTTGTCTTATAATAATGTCTTCTGAACAATACAGTAGGTGTAATTTGAATGTTTATGTTGTATTTTACTGTTCATTCATGTGTGTGTTTGTAATGAATAGGTATGAATACTGTAGTTTTCTGTAGGTCATTCATTTATTTTATTTAATCCGGGGTCGCCACAGCGGAATGAACTGCCAACTTATCCAGCATTACTTTTACACACTTTTTGCCCTTCCAGCTGCAACCCAGCACTGGGAAACACCCATACACACTCATTCACACACAAATACAGTCAATTTAGCTTACCCAATTTACCTATACCACATGTCTTTGGACTTGTGGGGGAAACCGGAGCATTCGGAGGAAACCCACGCCAACACGGGGAGAACATGCAAACTCCATACAGAAATGCCTACTGATCCAGCCAAGGCTCGAACCAGCGACCTTCTTGCTGTGAGGCGATTGTTCTACCCACTGCGCCACCATGACACCCTAGTTTTCTGTAGTCTGTTTAATAACTGAACTGCTCTCTTTTCACTTGTCATTCTTAAACAAAAGTCCAGATTGGGAAACCCAAACTCAAAGTTCGTAGAATAAAGTCAGAATTGCAAGATGTAAACGTGGATATTCTGATTCATTCATATTCTTTTCGGCTAAGACCCTTTATTAATCTGGGGTCACCACAGTGGAATGAACCGCCAACTTATCCAGCATATGTTTTATGTTTCACCTATAGTGCATGTCTTTGGGCTGTGGGGGAAACTGGAGCACCCGGAGGAATTGTTTTGCAATTGCCTCTTAATTGAGCTCTTCAAGCTTTATCTTTGCCATACTGAAGCTCCCCCATGCACTGATGATCAGGCTGAGGTAAATGTACTGCATCGTGTGCTCTAGGGCGGTGCCGCCTAGATGGAACTGGTGTCTGTTTCTGACATCGGGGCTTTTTCTGAAAGACCATAATGTTCGTCTTTTTGAGGTTTATTGCCAGGGCCCAGTTCTGGCAGTAGTTCTCCAGCAGGTCCAGATGCTGCTGTAGTCTCTGTAGTCCCACCAGATCATCCGCAAACAGAAAAAACTTGATGGTTCTGTCTTGTAGAGTGAGTCCGGGGGCAATCTCAAGGACACAAATGATAAATAATATTATGAAAACAAAATAAAAGTTATTAAAATTACGATTTTATCAATTAACTTGTTAAAGACAATAAGAACATTTACAAATCTTTTTGATTGATCAAACTTGCCTACTTTTTAGGCTCACTGAAGTTGGCTGAGCAGTGAGCAGGACATGGCAAAATCACATCCCTTCAATTAAAGAATACAGCAACATTTGACAAAAACATATTTCAAAACATTTATAATTCCACCTGCATGTGTGTAAAGGTTTAACCAATTATATTAAAACATCAGAATTTCATTATTTTAACATTATGTTCATAAAGGACTGATTCAATCTTGTGGGACAGTGATAATGACCCATTAGCCTGAGGTACATCAATGCATGCTTTCGATACCAGGTTTCAGTGAGAATACGGATGTTAGCATCAATTGGGTCTGTGCTTTTAGTACTAAAAATTGAAGAATGGAGACCCTGAATATTCCAACAACTTATATGAAACGAGTGCATGACTTTTTTGTGATATTTAAGATAAACCTATTTGGTAAGATAGAGAGAACAGCATGAGGAATTTATATTTGATAAATACATACATACACACATTATATCTTAGTAGACTGTATTTGTGTATATTCTTATCTGTGCCGGAGCTGTTGGCATGGTGTCTGCAGCATCTCTCTGATCTGGCTCAGTTCGCTGGCCGGGCTGGAGGTGCTGGCTAGTAGCTTCAGCATAGCTCTGTGATCTCTGCTGTGGGGGGTTTTGTTTGTGTGGGCTGGTTTTTGCATTCTTTCTTATGGGGGTTTGATGAGTGGATGTTAAGTTGACTGTAGGTTTACAGATGTGTAGGAAGTCATTTGTGTGTGTGTGTGTGGTGGACGACGTCTGTTTGATTGAGGTGAGGTTGGTTTTATATTTACAGATTTAACTCATTTAACTGTCTCCAAGTTGTTTACCACGCTATTTTGAATATTCAATCAGTATTAGCATGCAAGTATGACTTCAACATTAACACTATCTAACTGACTGTAAACATGGTTGTACTTTGATAGTCATTGGCTTCTGATATGATTTTCCTATTTAGAATTTGCAAAGAATACTTTTCTGAAATTATATTATTAAGCAGAATGTCTGAATATCCGAATATAAACGAACTTTACCTCTATGTCTGTTTGTCCAGGCCATGTCTCTCTTCACAGGGGCTGGAGGGGCATGATGTTTCTCTACATTAGACTAAAAAAACAACAACATTACAACTAATCTATCGAGCCAAAATACCTAAAAGCCACTGATTTATAAGTGACATAAACAATTTTGTGGAACGCGTGTTCTTTTTTAGAACGCGCATGTTCTTTTTTAGAACGCGCATTCTGTCTGCTTTCAAACAGGCTCCAGGCGCGTGTACATTGGCCACGCCTCCTCATCAGCTGACAGCGCGCGTGACACCCTGAACTCTGGGACTTCCTACGGAACACGGTGCTGCTCGTACTAAATTAAAGTATGTGAATTAACGGTAAGTGTTTATAAAACTACAACCGGCGGTCATATGTGTGTCATGTTCAGGAGTCTGTGAGAGAAATGCATGAATGAAGAGCTTGAACGGCTCTTCCGGTGTGTTTGTTTACTATCTGATGCGACAATAATCTTTACTGTCAGCAAAAGGAGCTTGTTGTTTTTAAAAGCGATGTCATTGTGTGCTTGAATACAAAATATGTAACGATAAAAATAATTTAAGTTATGTTAAATCTGGTTGTCAATATAAATGGTTTACAGGAAACAATGTTTGACAAGACAAAGTTAAATAATGTGTCATAAAAGAGATATAATGTGTTCAAAAGGGCAGTGTTTGTGTTTTATGGAACTCAAGTGAGTTTCTATTTAAATAATAAGCATGTGAATGTATATCTTAAGGTAAGTGCACATCGTTAAAGTAGCTTTTAATCATGTAACATGTAAACTAAAACAGTAAAGTCTTTGAATTGTGTGCATATAGGCTACATATTTGATTTTTACCTACGTATTTGCATGTGTGTTTAACCCTTGTGTACTGATCAAACGGACTACCCTTTCATTATGTTTGTGGCTGTTTTTACCCCATTGACTTGCATTATACTTATGTTTTTTATTTGCAAAGTCTTAACACTATATAATCATGCTTTCTTCATTTTTTTGTGGCTTTCCCTGTTGGGAAGAGGTAACATTTGTCATTTTTACTGTTGATCATCAGTTGGCACCATTAACCCTTAAGATAGGGCTGTGCAAAAAAAAGTTTTTTATGTGGAGTTCTGTGGAGTAAAATAGCAGATTATGGTGTACATAAATACACTTACTATGTTTATGTTCTGAGTGCTAAGCTGCTTATTTAGATTTTCTCAGACATATCAAGATAAGTGTGCAAAGGTTACACACAAACACAGACAAACACACACTATACTCTGCATAACACCATAAAACAGCTAGAAACTAAGCTTGAGCTGATGATCAACCGTAAAAACTACAAATTCCACCTCAAATTTGTCAGTATTTTTTCTTTTTTTAAAAAATATGAAACCCAAATGTGACCCACAATCGATTTTTGACCTCTGAAAATGTGTTGAGTTTAACAGTTTGCTCTTTTTTTTTTTTCCCAAGATATATCTCAGGAAATGAATCATACGGGTGCTTAAGTTTAGGACACAAAAGAAAAGTTTCTAGAGAACCATAATTTAAAGGATATTAAGTTCTGTTTAATATTCTGGTTACGCTATTATTATATTAATATTGTTGTTTTTAGGTATTATTATATCATTTTCAAAATTAATATACGAGCAATATCACTCTCATAGCAGTGCAATATGGCTGTATATTGGAACGAATGCCATAGTGACTCACCAGTGACGATATACAACCATATCGCACTGCAACTCATGTGATATTGCATTTATACAACAGTTCGACGGCGTAATTGTGTATATAAAAAATGAAAATCAAACACACAGAGGGTCTCAAAATCCTTTTGTAAGAGGAACTACTTTCTTCCACCATTCATTCTCATCTGCTGACATCAGAACAGCAGAAAGCGTTGCTCATTCACAAACGTCACTTTAGAGCTAGTGTCTAAGTGATTCTCTAGCATAATGTCTAAAGTGATGACAAAACAGATGAAATGCCATCAGTCTACAGAGATTTCACAGTATTTCTCTGTTGCAATCAGGATATGTTAATAAATAACCCAGAAAAAGGCAAAGCGATGCAATCACTACCAGATTTGCGATAAGGAAAAACGCTAAACACATGCAAGCATTTCTTCTTTCTTTTTACTGAACAAGTCTCCAGTAACGAAAACAGGAGACTCATTAGAAACAAACAGATGACCAACCAAAAAGTAACTCAGGGTGTTACAAAGAGTGGCCAACACAAAATACACACGTTCCTGATATCTAAGTCCCATCTCACACTCAACACTCTACAGTTATATGGTATAAATGCAGCACTACAACATACAAAAGATAGAGATCGACTTAGAAAGTCACTTGCCTGTTTTATAATGATTTGATCAGCTGTAATTAAAATTACATTGGGTTTTTCCTCCTCTAAGTGCTTATTATCTGGTCTCTGTCGCCATCTTTTGGATGGCGCTGTGTCGAAATTCTAAAAATTTAAAATAGGCACTATCCTTATAAATAAACTGCATAGATGCAATCTAAACAACTGTATTATCACCTAAATAAAAGCCTCAAAAGTACATTATGTTGTCCAACAGCTGCAATATTTGTCAAAATGTAGTGAGTTTATTGATCTGCTGTCACTCTATGTGGGCGGAGTAATACAGAAGAGTGAGGAGGCTGTAGGAGTTTTGATATTGCAGAATGTCACGTGGCTGTCAGCCAATCAGATTCGAGAACCAGACAGAACTGTTAGACAGAACTATAAATAAACATCCATGTCATTTAATATTTTGACATTGACCACTATTTATGTTTGCTGTCCTTCAGAGGACATATTAGGAAAATCAAATATCTTGATTTGACTCAGAGTGACCCAAACTGAATTACATTATTTAAGTTATAAGTCATATATTAAGCACACAATAAGCATGTTTTATTACTCTGTGTCTCTTGATAAAATTGTCTTTGTTTTGTTTTGTGTGCGGCGGTTCATTGCGCTGTGGCAACCGTTGATATATAAAGGACTAAGCTGAAGAAAATGGATGAATGAATGAATGAATGAATGAAAGTTTTGTGTGTGTGTGTGTGTTTGAGATATCCAAAATGTAAAACCATTATTAACCACTTCTGCTTGTTTCCTCTTCCTAGAGTGTTTTTAATGATAGGGCTCGGATTTGGGCAGACATGCCATCCAATAAAAGTGTGTCAGATGCCCCGATCACACAGTTTGTGAACTGCAGGATCCTGAAGAACCACAAACTGCAATGGTAACTGAACTTTAGTGTAGATTCACAATCATTCACACTCATTTGAGTTAAACAGGGACCTCTACAGTCTTCATACTGTGATAATATAAATATAAATCATTTGTTTAATAAATAAGGCTGGTTATATTAGTATGAGCACTTTAATTTATTGTTGAACCCAGCAGACTTTTTCTGCTGTTTTCTATGGTGATGTTTAGTGTAAATCTGTGTGTATGTGTAGGGAAGACCTGTGGGTTCGAGAGGGCAAGATTTTAAACCCAGAGAAGCTGTTCTTCGATGAACAGGGTTTTGCGGATCACAGAGTGGACTGCGAGAATAATATCATTGCACCTGGATTCATAGATGTGCAACTAAATGGTAATTAATTCACTTACATACACATGCACACGTGTGTAAACATGAGTTAAAGGGTTCCCTGACTTTTCCCTGATTTTCAATGACTAAAAAGCTGAATTTCCATGACCCATCCACATTATTGTTTACATAAGAGCATCGCTGCCTTTGTAACTTAATGTGTCAAGACGTCCTGTCTCATTCACTTCCATTTATTTTTAGACAAACCAAAACAACTACTGTGAAAGGTGTGTGTTATCAATAGTTTGTGCACGAATACTGTTTGAAGGACCTTGCATTTATTTAGCCATTACATATATACATAATATAGATGAATATCACATATGTACAAATATATAAGACCTTTGGAAAAGTTTTGTGTAGTCAGCTAATATTACAGGTTAATGGAAACAGAAAATTATGCTTTTTTCATCATTTAAATTATTACTTAAAAAAGTTTTACCAAATGGTGAAACTAAAAAGGAACCGTTTAGATTCCTTTGTTACATAAAAAGAAGAATTGATTGCATATATATGTATATATAGTAAATAATGGAATTTTGTGCACCGAAAAGCTTGTTTTTAATACCTTTTTTTGACTGGTGGTTGGGGGTGTGGGGGGGCATGTGGGATGTCTGTGGTTTGAACATGCAAGACTGTAATCCACTGTTTTTTTCTGATATTTCATCTGTGTTGCTTGTTTTACTGTTTCTGTCAGAATACTGTAAAGGCTCCGCCCTCTTCTGAAAAGCAGCAGCTCATTTGCATTTAAAGAAACATGCACAAACAATGAGTATTTGCTTACATCCATATTAGACAAGCTGTAAATTCTATTTTATTTTAATTATTTAACCTTTATTTAACCAGAAAAAGACTGGTCTGAGATGAATAACCTCTTTCACAGGAGTGTCCTGGCCAAAATGAGCAGCAGGACAGAGTTTACAGACTTTACAGAACAAATTACACATTAAAGGGCCATAAAACCTCCCTCTTTCGGTTCAAGTCTACCTCTGAATTTTTTCAAAAAATGCTTCATGACGGGCGTGGAGAGGGAGGAGTGGGCGTGGCCAGCAGAGCAGGGGAAAAAAGGGGAGCGAACAACTGTTTCTCAGTTGGTTCACAAAATGAGACTTAAACCTGAGGAGACCCATGATTTTCTAGCTTACAAAGTTAAAATGCAAAGAAATAAACAGTAATTTAATGCCCTGCTACATTTGTTATTTGTAATTTCATATACACAACCACAGTTTGTTATATCATTATAAAGTTAATCATGTAAACCAGGGGTGGGCAAACTCGGTCCTGGAGGGCCAGTGTCCTGCACAGTTTAGCTCCAACTCTGATCAAACAAACCTGCTTATAGATAATTAGTGATCTTGAAGACACTGATTAGCATGTTCAGGTGTGTTTGATTAGAGTTGAAGCTAAACTATGCAGGACACTGGCCCTCCAGGACCGAGTATGCCCACCCCTGATGTAAAGACTATAAATGAGGAGGACTTCTCTCCTCCTGAATTCTCAGGTCTGAATGCAGACACAGTGGAGCAGTGCAGCAGGTCTCTTTCCCTGTCTATTCCAACCATTAACTCTGCTGGTAATCTTGAGGATTTTAAACATAGGTGAACACAGCAGCACTGAAATAGGTGATGTGTCTGAATGGTAACAAACTCAACTGATAAAAGACAAAGTTCGCCATTTTCCAATTTTCACACAGCTCTTCTGACAAAAATGCTTGCTGCAAACCCACATCTTTACTGTATCGGCCCTGACAGCATCACGGGGAAAAACATGCAACAAACCCCATGGATCATGTAAACAAACACATACGACACCTCATGAATAGCTAAATACTACACTATACTAATGCAGTCATTGGGTCTCACAGCTTGGCAGGTCTGTCTTGGCTTCGGAAAGCACGTGCTCTCATGAATAATTAAGCAGCTGGGTCTTCTCATAGCATAAGTAAACTCCGCTATGAATAATAATGAGAAACCGACATGTCATCATCCCACTAACAGATTCGCGCTACACCGATTTTGATCCCGACCCCAAAATTATTTTAAACCCGGAAGATGAAATTAGCTGACAAAAGCTCAAAATTATCCAGTTTTCCCCACAGTTAAAGCTGACAGGTGCTAACGGTGTCTTAACCGATGCTCAACACACACAAATCTGTTCAAATCTCACAAGTACTCTAGGGGTCTTTAAGAACGCCTTTAAGAACACTGAAAACAATGACAAATCATAGATTCTCCCCTCATTTGCTGAGTGATTGACTTAAAATGATCCTAAGACTCTTATAAATTTTAATAAATGACCTGTAGGGTGTTTTGTGGTGTGGGTAGGCAGGTCTGTGACCAGCGCTCTCTAGCGGCAGGACCAGTTGGCTGTTACAAATATCGGACTATCTCCACATCCCCTGTTGCGATGTTATGTCTATGTCTGTGTGTTTATGTGCTTGTGCTTGGGTTTTTTTTCCCCGATCTCACA
Organism: Danio aesculapii; assembly: GCF_903798145.1. Taxonomy (NCBI): domain Eukaryota; kingdom Metazoa; phylum Chordata; class Actinopteri; order Cypriniformes; family Danionidae; genus Danio; species Danio aesculapii. Next base: position 11,945,569 of record NC_079437.1, on the reverse strand, counting down.
CTGCCCTGCTTCAAGGATAGTCTGAGGGAGGCTTTTTTTGCCTCCCTTTTTCCCAAATGTATCTTTCCTCTTTCTAAAGCAACCTCTCGTCTGACCTGTCTTCCCCTGAAATGTGTGATGTTTGTGTATGGTCAGAGGGGTCCAATTTCACTACACGTAAAAGTGTATGTGACAAATAAAGGCTTTCATCATCATCATCATCATTTTGTGAACACCAAAAACTTTTAAAAGGCCCACTTTAATCATAAAAAATTAACCTGTGTTCATTTAAGCGACAACTTATAATGCTAAGCCCCTCCACCCTTCTCTCTCATAGGTGGATATGGCATTGACTTCTCGCAGGCCAGCAGTGATGTCAGAGGGGGCGTGGCTCTGGTGGCTAAAAAGATTCTAGAACATGGTGTCACTTCCTTCTGCCCCACCCTCGTCACATCTCCACCACACATTTACCATAAGGTAAAGTCTCTGGACCATTCACTGCCCTTCATTAGATGCTAATTCACGCCCAGAAATACACCTCTACTCTCTTATACATCTAAGAAAATTATTTATTGACTATAAATGCTTTGTTAACAGGAATTAGCATGTGAAGTTTCATACTTTAGTATACAATGAAACATACCTGCAAACATTTGTCTCTGAAATTCCTGGAGACCGGAAAGGGGGGATGGTGTCTGAGTAATACAATTGAGAATCGGGTTAGTAACTGTACTGTGGTGTTGTTAGTAACCGTACTATGAACCGGGTTTCGGGCGACTGCTGCGATCGCATACTATACCAAAGTTGGTGACCTGAAGGTGTTACAGACTGTACCAAAACGCTTTGGACTGAGGGCAGGGTGATTATGGCAGTTTTCTGGGAGAAATAACAAAACAGGAGACTGCTGGAAAGAACAGGAGTGTTGGCAGGTATGCAATGAAAGTATTTAGTAAGAGATTAAAGAAGAGAAAGGACAAAAAACAAAAGAAAGAGTTTACATAGTCATCAGTTTACAAACAAGTTTATTACAGTGTATATGTACACATTTATGGAAATGTATATTCTAATGTACATTATAATAATTATCCACATAATATTCATATTTTAGATTTCCATAAGATATTATTATGCACTTTTACTACAGAGAATATAGATGTATGTAAACATTTTATGTAAAAATATTAAAGGAGAAGCAAATATTAATCGTTTTAATTTATTTTCTGTTAATGTTATCTATATTAATATAGATAATTAATATTAATTATAATCTCTGTTTTTTTACACTTTGTGAACTTGCATTTATGAATTAGAAGTTGTACAAAAAATAAAATAAAGTTTATAATTAAATTAGCATATTTTAAAGAGTGATACTGTCTTATACATGCCTTTACTTCAAAGACCATTAAGATACTTCTTTTCATAAGATAATTTTAATGGAATTTTTTTATGTTAGATTATGTATCATTTCAATAGATATATAGCATCATTTCAATAGTCACAGATGTATTCAAAGTGACCCATATTTATTTAGTGAACAAATATTCAGTAAATTAACATCAACTCCATTTATTTTGGATTTATCGCCACTATATGTCATTTCTTTTATTAGTAAAAGATGTCAAATGAACTAAATTAGAATTTTGAGCTTCTGGTTGATTTAAATGATGGTTCTTTCAAGCTGATTAACATTAGATTAAAATGACTCATCTTGGATGCATTTATTTGATTAAAATACAGTAAAAGTAGTGATTTTATGACATTATTAAATGTAAATATGTTTTGAATATGGGCGACACGGTGATTAGCACTGTCGCCTTACAGCAAGAGGGTCACTGGTTTGAGTTCCGGCTGAGCCAGTTGGCATTTCTGTGTGGAGTTTGCAGGCTCTCCCCGTGTTGGTGTGGGTTTTCTCCGGGTGCTCCGGTTTCCCCCACTGTCAAATACATGCACTATAAGTGAATTGGGTAAACTAAATTGGCCGTAGTGTATGAGTGTAAATGAGTGTGTATGGGTGTTTCCCAGTACTGGGTTGCAGCTGGAAGGGCATCTGCTGTGTAAAACATATGCTGGATAAGTTGCCGAGTCATTCTGCTGTGGTGATTAGGGATGGGTATCGTTAAGGTTTTAATGGTATTACTACTTTTATTGATACCACTTATCGGTTTGCTACATTAACGGTTCGTTTATCAGTACTTTTTGTAGTTTTCATTGTTCATTTTTTTGTGAAAAAAACAAACTGAACAGAATTAATAACACTTTGTTTTATTATTAAAATAAGATAAAACAAAACAAATAATTGAGAACAAATAAATTTAAAAAATCATGTAAAAGAATGTCCAATGGTTTGAAGAAAAATCAACATGTTTGCCTTTTCTGGCAGAAGTCGTGATCTTTCTTGGTTTAAGAAGAAAGTGCAGCTGGAAATACCCTCTTTGAGTTGCAAAATGCAGTTAAATAATCAGATAATGTTCAAGATTTTTCATTAACACATTCACATAAATGAGTTAACGGTATTTTGGGAGTTAACAATGTGAAAATAAGCTTTTTATATATAATTTCTTAATAAGCGAAGTTTAATATTAGGCTATTCATATGCTTTATTTCTAAATACAATAATGTAAAAACATTTATTTAACATTTATAAGATTTATTTAGGCTATATTGCAGAAAAAAAATACTGTTTTCAATCTAACCGAATGTGTTTATTAAACTATTAATATTATACTAATTTAGAGAGACCTAATGTGATTGACTGCTAGCATAACAACATGGATGATGTGCCCTTAGCTAGGCACTCGAAAACTTTTCATTTGTCTTTCTGCAGTTAATGCACTTCTGAAAGATGCTTAGCCAGATTGCTTGTGCTTCTGCTTATAAAATAAAACAACTTTTTATTTATTTGTGGCAACGGGCATTGTCGGTGTTGTTAAGACCCTGGTCTAGGGACAAGGCCGCAACATAAAAGATCCCCAGAGAAATAAAAATTCACTTTTATGACCCTTTGGTGTCGGGTCTCTTTATTTGTCTTTTTTTTTTTTTTTATTACCCAAAAACGTGAAGCCAACTATCTCAGAGTGGACCCACAGAAAAATAATAAACAAAAAGTACACACTAACTAAACACCCAAATGAAACTAACTACACCTAATAAAATAACAGAAATAAAAATACAAACTCTACCTCTACCTCCCTGACTAAGAACAAAAACAGGAGAAAATATTTATTCTAGAGTTCACACTTAGCTGATAATCAATAAAGCATATTTGGCATGCTGTCCCAGGAGAGAGCCCTGAGCTCGTAATATCCTCGAGCCCGGGGCTCCCTCCCGTTAGAAGGGCGAGAGGGGAGTTCGAGCTCAGGTAGGTCTCGAGAACTCCCCTGCTTGTCGCCGCGTGAGAAGTGTAAACGAGGGTTGTTTTCGGTGATAATTTGGTTTAATCTATTGCTATGGTATATGTTTTTGGACGGTGGGAGGAAACCGGGGGACCCGGGGGAAACCCACGCGAACACGGGGAGAACATGTAAACTCCGCACAGAAACACCAACCAGCCCGATAGGAGGTTGGACCAGCGGTGTTCTTGCTGTGAGGCAACAGTGCTAGCCACTGGGCCAACGTGTCGCCCTATCGGAAAAAAGGGGGAGGAAGTAGGGGTGGAAGGAGGGGGGAAGCTTCAAGACGAAGATAACTGGAGTGAAAAACTCTGGTTATTTATAATGCTTCCGTAATCATCTAATGGGTCACATTACGGAGCTAATGAGGAGCCAGCCGTGTTGATCATAAGCACGTGATCCTCTCGAAATTAGTTTATGAATAAACCACACCAAAAAGAAAAGTGTGGCATCCAACCCCTCCTGCCTCTTACCGTGTACAATATTCAATATTTACAATCAACAAACAAACAAACAAACCATAAACAAAATAATAGGAGGGGGGAAACACGGATGGATATACAACACAGAGTCAAAACTTATACACCAACATGGGAAACTCAACAATAACACTTAGCAACAAGAATAATTTTATATTACACCAAACTCAAAATAACACGCCACTCGGGAAATACAACTGGTTTGGCTCTCTCTGCCACTCTGCAAGCTTATGAGTTGTGTGCGCTGAGTGCGACCGCACAGCCGAGAACTGTGAAGGCTTTTATACTTGACGCGCTCGCCGTTATACTATTGGGCGAAATCAAAAGCATTTCTCGTGTGAGATTGCCAACTGTTCAGATGAATATCAAATATCGCAAATTAGAAAAGGTTGGCCAGTTAAATTACACAACTGTAAGTAATGTTTATTCAGCAATAATTATCCAGTACCGATAGCAGAACCGTTAACATCAGAGCTTATTGATACTTCTGTCTTTTATAGTTTAGTACCGATAAAGTACCGAGTTTGGGTACTCATCCCTAGTGGTGACCCCTGATGAACAAAGAGACTAAGCCGAAGGAAAATGAATGAATAAATGTTTTGAATAATATAAGTAATAAGTGAATTTTCAGCATCATTACTTCAGTCTTCAGCGTCACACAGTCCTTCAGAAATCATACTAAAGGTTAGGAAACGTTAGACAGAAGTCAACATTTGAAATGGATCAAAACCTTTCTTCAAAGTTCTCCTTAATCTGTTGATCAACACCCCTTCTGAATGTTGACTGCTGTATGTGATGAAGTAAAAACTCATATATAGGCTATTATAATGTGAAAACGTTTTAATATAAGTCCATTGTGTAGATTTGCGTGGACATCCAGCACTAGTAATGTTGTTTTTCTCTTAACAGGTAATTCCTGAGCTCAGAGTTCAGGATGGAGGACCTGAAGGTGCAGGAGTTTTAGGTGAGAGGCACAAATATATCATTCATTCATTCTACTTCGGCTTAGACTCTTTATTCTTCAGGGGTCACCACAGCGGAATGAACCGACAACTTATTCAGCATATGCTTTTATATGCCCTTCCAGCTGTACTGGGAGTAACAGTACAGTAATAGTACTGGGAAACACCCTTACACACTCATTCACACACACACTCATACACTATGGCCAATTTTAGCTTATTCAGTTCACCTATAGCGCATGTCTTTGGACTGTGATGGAACCGGAGCACCCGGAGGAAACCCACACCAACACGGGAAGAACATGCAAACTTCACACAGAAATGCCAACAGACTTGAGCCGGGACTTGAACCAGCGACCTTCTTGCTGTGAGGCGACAGAACCACTTAGCCACCGTGTCGCCCCAGCACAAATATTTAGTTTTTTAAAATGTATTTATTTAAATTGTAATTTGTGTTAACCTGGGCTATGAAACTAAAACTATTATAAAGTCAGTTTCTTGATAAAAACACTGACTGATATGGAGTAAAATAATAGAAGCTTTAACTTTATTCATTTCAGCTATTTGACAAGACAGCATTTTTCATTTTAATAAGTTTAACAAAATGTATTAAAACAGCTGAAATAAAAATCAATAGGCATTTTTTGGATTAATTAATAAAATAAATAATTAATAAATGATAAAAGCAATACATAATTGACAAATACAATAAAATTACTAAAACTTCAATTGCAATTCAAATAGAAATGTACAATATAATAATAAAAACTCTTTCAAAATATTAATGAAAATTCACGGTAGTATGATGATTACACTAAAACAACACAACTAAAAAATATATTAAAAACCTTAAACTTGTTTTTTTTTCAACAATTATCATTTTCATGTTGAATTTAGTTTGTACTGAAATAATTAAAAATGAAATAATTTTAATAAACACTACTATAATAACAATGCTATAAAATGGCTAAAATGTTAATACAGTAAAATTGAAATATTACTAGAAAACCCTTTAATAAAACTCATTACAAACTGAAATAAAATGCAATAAACACTACTATAACAATGCTAAATTATTGCTAAAATGTACATAAAATTGAAATAGAAATACACATTTTATAAACTTATATATAATATTTTATATATTTATTATTTGTTATATTATATATATAACACATTTTTTTTTAATTTATAAAAAATATATACCGTCAAGCCTGTGATTATTCATACCAATATTATATTAAATATTAAAGAGTTTTACTATTAGAACTGGAAAAAACCTTCAAATTCCAAAGATAGATGTATATTAATTATTAATTATAAGAATAATTATTAAATTGTTATTATTATTATTATTATTATTATTATTATTATTATTATTATTATTATTATTGTAACTAATATAACTAGTTATAATATTATTATTTTATATAAATTACTATATATAAATTATTATTATATAAATATATAAATAACTATTATTATATATTAAATAATAATAATAATAATAATAATTATTATAATTATTATCATTAATAATACTAATAATACTACTAATAATAATTATTATAATAATACTACTACTACTACTACTACTAATAATAATAATAATAATAATAATTTAACTAGGTGACAATTTTTCCAACTAAAACTGGTAAAAGATCCAAATTCCAAATATTATTAAATATAATTTTTTACTACACATTTTTTAATTAATTCATTATTAATTAAATATTCATCTATTTTTTTATTCCATGTTTTGTTTTGCGTCAGGAATTCATCTGGAGGGTCCGTTCATCAGTGAAGAGAAGCGAGGCGCTCACCCTCCAAAGTTCCTGCGCACCTTTCAGTCCGGCGTCATGGCAGACCTGATGGAGACCTACGGCCAGCTGGAAAATGTGGCAATGGTGACACTGGCACCCGAACTGGCCAATAGTGCAGCTGCAATCCATGAGCTGACCAGCAGGGGCATAGCAGTGTCAGTGGGTGAGTGTGTACAGTGACCGCTTTCTCTGCTTCTCTTCAGGTTGTTTATGGACCCTTTTCATATTTCCGTGTTTCTCAACAGCGGACGTCATCATAGTTGGGTAAACTTAGAGCGCAGTGAATGGGAGAGTACAACATAAAAACTTTTGTACAATCCTATTCGATGCAAAATAATATAAGAAAAACTCCACGATGGTGTTATCAAGACTTTCAGAAAAAGAAAAAAATTGTGTGAGACTGATAACGGCAGCCAGAAGAAAGAACAACGTCAAATTTACTGTCCCGCCCCATAGATGCTGCATTAAAAACACTTTGAATTAGAGGTTATCAGTTTTTTGTAATTTAATGCAAAGATCACATAATACATACATAAATACTAATATTTGTCCATTCACTTAAAAAAAAATCGAAATATTAAAAACTTTCAAGGATTTCAGATGCTGATGACGTTGATGCTGTTAAACGCGTCATAACAGTCTTGTGAAAAGGGTCCAATGTTGCTGGTTGAGCATTTTTAAAGCGCTTTCTCTGTCCAGGACACTCAATGGCTGATCTCTCTCAGGCTGAGGAGGCTGTGCAGAACGGAGCCACATTCATTACACACTTATTTAACGCCATGTTGCCTGTTAGTATCACACACACTCAGTCAAATGCTCATTCAGTAATCAGCAAATAGATTACTGTTCGATTGCATGCTGTGATTTTGTGCACTTGCATGTTTAAATGATTATAAAACTAATACAACTCTACTGCTCTAACATATTGATATACAGATGAAGTCAAAACGATTGAATTTTTTCAAATGTTTCCCAAATGATGTTTAACAGAGCAAGGAATTTTTATCTGGAGAGACCTTAAATTAGATATTTTTAAATGTGAATCCGTCTAAAATTGTACACATTTTTGTCAAAAGGAAACCTTAAAGAACTGTTTTAGATTTTTATCTTATTATTATTATTATTTACGTATTTTACCTTGCATATTATTTATTGCTGGTGATTACTTTTAATTGTTAGAATATTTTTATAATGATAGAAAACTGGTATTTATAAAACGTGAGAAACTTGATCTATTTTTTTGCCATGACATAGCCATAGAAGCTGAAATGGCAATAAAATTAAAATAATTAAAACTCCCTCTCTCTCTCTCTTTCTCTCTCTCTCTCTCTCTCTCTCTCTCTCTCTCTCTCTCTCTCTCTCTCTCTCTCTCTCTCTCTCTCTCTCTCAACAGAGCAAGGAATTTAACACAGTATTTCCTATGAATTTTTTTCTTCTGGAGAAAGTTTTGTTTGTTTTATTTTGGCTAGAATACCATCGTTGTACAAATGACTTGCCTAATTACCCTAACTTGCCTAATTAACCTAGTTAAGCCTTTAAATGCCACTTTAAGCTGTATAGAAGTGTCTTGAAAAATATCTAGTCAAATATTATGTACTGTCATCATGGCAAAGATAAAATAAATCTGTTATTAGAAATGATTTATTAAAACTATTATGTTTAGAAATGTGTATTTGAAAAAAATCTACTTTGAGTTTAACAGAAATTGGGGGAAAATATACAGGGGCGCTGATAATACAGACTTCAACTGTAAATTGCATAGTACCATTAATGATTTAGCAAGGAATGAACTTTTGTTTTGGTTGCAGTTTCATCACAGAGACCCAGGCATTGTGGGATTGCTGACAAGTGATCGTATTCCTCCAGGTCGGACGGTTTACTACGGCATGATCGCAGACGGGATTCACACTCACCCCGCAGCTCTGCGCATCGCACACAGAGCTCATCCCGCAGGTATTGAAACACATAGTTTATCAGAGTGTATAGGCCCAATTCTATTTTTGTACCCCTACCACTTGGCCCTTAAAACCGAGTGTGAAGGGGAAGGGCTTCAAAATGTACCCCTAAGAAATGGGACAGCACTACAACACCTGCACACATCATCATATGTCATCGTGATCTCTTGCTTCATATGAGATCAGACGATGGCAACTGCTGTAGTTATTTCAGTTGTGTTATTTTCAGTGTTGGGAGTAATGCGTTACAAAAGTAATGTATTACAGTAATGTATTACATTTTCCAGTAACGTAGTAGTGTAAGGCATTACTTATACATTTTCAGTAATATTTTACTCGGTACATGTTCAGTAACGCGTGCGTTACAACAAACTTTTCGCCCGCAAGACATTATAAAAAATACCGCAAGTAAGTTCTATTTTCTGTTCTTGGTTAGAGAATATATGCGCGTGTTGTCATTAATATCCCTCTGGCTATTGGAACTTTTTTTACTTTGAACGCGGAATGATTTCAGCCACTGAGCTCGAGGTCCGAGGCTATTGGCTCAGCCCGGTTCACAGTAAGGTCAAGCCCTGACGTGCAGAGGAAGAGCGGCAAAATAGATGAGCAGAAGACAGTACATTCGCGAGATGGACGGATGTGCATATGGCGTTATTTCACTGACAACAGTCGTAAGCGCAGTTTTACAAGAGCGCATTCATGTAATTCTCTGTTCGTGGACAACTCGACCGCAATTTTTTTTTCGCAGTCGCATGCACTCAAAACACGGCTGCTCACGTGCGAATGATCTGCTCTGGCTCCGTCAGATGATGCAGACTCACATTTTGTGCCTTCATTTCCTCTTCTTTTCGTGCTTTTGCTCTCCAGAGATCCTCCTGTTCAATTGGTTATCCCAAGAATGTTGATATGGTTTATATATTGCTACGGTATTTATTAGCAATACACGAAACACTAAAAGGTTATGATAAATTCTATAATAAATACTTGTGTTTTGAGTGTTAGATATACTGCCTATGTTTTAGGCTAGTATTATTTACAATTTGTTAATGAATGCTTCAGCATACTGTAGTATTAAGAATAGTGAACTGATAAAATGAAATTTTAGAAGTGTAGTTTTACTACAGTAAAGTGTGGTGAATTGTAGTATAGTATACCCTATATTGTAAAAAAAAAAACTACAGCACTGGGTAATTTGTTTATATTACGCTTGTGTTACCATAGCAACTAGTATTAGCACAACTGATTAATTGAAGTACTTTACTGTAGAACTGTTCAAAACACTGTACATGACAGGGAAAATGTCCTCCACAATCTCATCAGCAATGTGGAAGACAACAGAGACGTGTTATTTTAGTTGCCATGATAAAATGGGATTGATAGTGAGATTTATTTGAGGAGTAAATAGTTCAGTAGGCTATAATACCTCATCAAGTTTTCCCCTATTTTTATCGGTTACATTTCTGCTTGCATTCGTTATATTTTTGTTTAAATGTTGTTTTATTTGATTAGTATGGTGCACCTTTTGGATGTTTAATAAATGTTTTTAAAAATGTATTCTTTGCATTCAACTTCTTTTCTCGGAGTCTTAAGTGTTTGAAATTGGAAATATTTCATCATATAACAAACAACAAAAAAGGTTATAGTGGATTAGATTAAAAATTTTATATGTAAGTCTATTTTAGTATTTTGGTTATTGTTAATAAATAGTGTACAAATATAAATTATATCAAAAAGCATGAAAGGAAGAGGGAACACAAGACACAAATTGTGAGTCTGCATATAATCTCACTGAGCGAGTAGTGTACTGTGAGCGCACAAGAAATTTTGTGCGTGAGCAGTGCATATTTGAGAGAGCATGAGAAAATTTGCACGCGAGCAGCGTATATTTGAGAGCTCACAAGCAGTTTTGTCCACAGAGGAAATCGGTGCACGAGCATTATATTGAGAAAGCTATGTTCATCATGCTCACTTTGTGCTTGACAGTTTTGTGTTGTGAACCTGAATTTAAAGTGAATAGAATAATGGCAAGATTAAGAAAAAAATGCATCTGGTCATGGCATTGGAGTTTACATATAGGCCTGTTGTGTCTAATATGAAAATAGCCAAGCTATTCACAGATATTGCCAGATAATCACTTTACCTTTACCATACTTTCAACAGACTTTGATCATTTGTGATTCTGGCTCTTATCCTTTTTTGCATTGTCTTGAGCCTTCACGTTGCCAAATATATACTATATTGTTAGTAGCCTGGATAGGTCACCGTCATTCTGCTACATCATATCGCTTTCTACTGGATGTAAAATGCTCTGCAGTACATTTAGTCATTTTAGAATGTTAAGTTCTAGTTCTGTAGTTATTTTGGTGAAAGTAACTAAAAAGTAATATAAGAGTAATGTAACATATTACAATTTTGAGACAGTAATATTGTAAGGTAAGGGATTACTTTTAAATCACAGTAATAAGTAATCTGTAATGTATTACAGTTTGGAAGTAACTTACACAACACTGGTTATTTTTTGGTATTTATCTTCAGGAAATCACTGAAGGCATATATCATGTTATCATAACCATCTAATGTGGCAATAAGATCATAACTGTACTGTGCATTTACACAGTGGCCATATTCATCAGTGTAAACACACCACAAACAACATTAACGTTATAGCAGACACTGTAAAAAGCTCATTCCCAGCCACTAGACTTTTCTGACATTACTATTCAGATTACTGGACTACTATACAGGAGTTATTATTATGGATTATAGATCACTAAATTTAGCGATTTTTATTTTAGCATTTTTTATAAAAGCATGAGGCTAAAACATGAACGCAGTTATGAAAATATTAAAACATGTGATTGTTTGTTGTAAAAATTCATAGTAATGACAAAAAAATACTAATTTGTGGATCTCCTTACTTCCGGGTGCAGCTATCCTGCTGTTGTGGCTGGTGTATTCTGGGAAGTTTTCTTACCCCATGGTTTTGAGTGTGGTCCTTTCGAGGGCTATCTACCCCTTCCCCTTAGCCCTACGCCTTCAAGCTAAAAAGAATTGGGACACCCCTACACCTTCACGTGACGCGCAAAACGAGGGGTAGGGGTAAGGGGAAGGTCTAAGGGGTAGAATTGGGATTGGGACATAGAGGCTTGCAGCGGGCTTGCATGCATTACAAATATACTTTAATTTCTGCTAAAATACATTTCACGTCATTTCTCAAAGAGTCTCAAATTATTAATTTAAAGATTTGATTGTTTCTTTCTGGCAACTAACTCTGCTCTGATTGGTCGTATGGCCTTAGTGGCTTATTAGATAAATTAATTTGATTAGTTTGCATTTATCATATTTAGATTCTCTTTATATTTTATATACTTTTAAAGGAACCCAAAGCTAATGTATGTGCTTGATATAATCGCTGTAGTTTTCAATCAGTTGAATGGCTGGAATGTGCCAGTTGCAGGAATAGTGGGCTGACAAAGAGTTGAGTACACAGTATGATCAATAGGATTCTATCAACTAAATGATTTAGGCCAATGATTAAAGACAATGCTTCATCATCTGTTTCTATGGCTTCGAAGGACTGCTCTTTCAGCAACCAGAACGGAACCTCTTGTGTTTCTTCTGTATTGTTCGCTTGTAATGTTTGAATAATGAATCTTCCTGGGTCTTGGAATAATTTCTGATTTCTAACAGGGCGTCTTCACGTCACGGTTTTTGAGCATGAAAGTTTGTTATTTTCAATGGAGGCACATGGCACAGCGAGCTCACATTTTCAAGGCGCACCTAGTTAAAAACCTTATCCTTTCTGAATGCCACAAGCACACTGCAAGTCATCTGACTCGAACGAACCAATCAGCTTCATACTTTGTATGGAATATACACATTTCAGTATTAACGATAGCCTAATTACCTAACGATAGTCTAATTAAACACGGAGCACCCGAACATACATAGCAGTGCTTTTTCATTTTCTCCATCAATAAAAATTGTGTCAGTGACCGCTATGATTTGGCCCTACTCTGTTATGATTGGTCATTTGGCCCTACTCTACTATGATTGGTCATTTGGATCTACTCTGCTATGATTGGTCATTTGGCTCTACTCTGCTGTGATTGGTCATTTGGCTCTACTCTGCTGTGATTGGTCATTTGGCTCTACTCTGCTAAGATTGGTCATTTGGCCCTACTCTGCTATGATTGGTCATTTGGCCCTACTCTGCTATGATTGGTCATTTGGCTCTACTCTGCTATGATTGGTCATTTGGCTCTACTCTGCTATGATTGGTCATTTGGCCCTACTCTGCTATGATTGGTCATTTGGCCCTACTCTGCTATGATTGGTCATTTGGCCTTACTCTGCTATGATTGGTCATTTGGCCCTACTCTGCTATGATTGGTCATTTCATTTGGCTCTACTCTGCTAAGATTGGTTTTATGGACCTGCCTTCCTCCGAATGGTCATATGGTAGGGCTCTACCTTGCCTGTGGTCATATGACCCCACTCTGCTCTGACTGGTCACATGGCCCTGCTCTGACCGTTCAAGCTAAAATAAATGTTTTGTTTCAAGAATAAATGATTATTTTCTGCATGGTGTGGACCACACAAACCACCAAAGCATTTCAGGGTCAAAGTAGATGTTGTCTGCAGGACTCCAGTGAAGAGCGTAGGCTAGCATAATGCAGATTTTTTTTTATAGAAGTGAAACTGGAATTGCTGAGGACTCATTTGAAGCGGTTCAGAATCCATTTCTTCTTTAATGAGACAACAATTTTATTTGTCATGCACTTTGATCTTTAAAATATTTCAGACATTCACAACAAGGTTATTATAGTTAATGAAAACGACCGATAAAAGGAAAACTAAAATTGAAAAACATTCTCGTTAACTGAAATAAAAATAATATTTTTTTTGTTTGTTTTTTTAACTAGAACTAACTGAAACTGTATTGTGTACATACAAAACTGCCATTGCAATTGCTGCCATTGGCCAGATCGAGCCGGTTCTTCTTCAGTCATCCTCGCTGTTGCTCCCATGACAAAAACAACGAGTGGACATGACAGCAGCAGGGTGACAGCATAACAGGGACTTAAAACTATTGCTTTAACATATTTGTGCCCAATAATGGGTTTTATTTCTGTATCGCGATCGCGAACGAATCTTTTTAACCGAATCTTCTAAGTGAACCGGTTGAACTAGTTCACCAAATTGAACTGAGTCATTTGAAACAATTCGCGTCTCCAGTAAGCACTTATCCACAAATGACTTGCTTTTTAACAAGCCTAATAGCCCAATTTGATTCTAAGTAATCCAATATATACTCTTATTCAGTTATTAGAACAGTAGCGTTACACTGAGATCAAATTTGAGAAGCGGTGAACCGATAATGCTGCTCGTGCGTGATTCAGTAAACCAAACACAAACAGTACATGACAGCCTGCTGTGACTGAACTAAACTTGAACAACTGCAGTGCAGGTAAACCGAGGACTTAAATGAGAGGATCTGGCGAAAAAAACGTAAGTGTATTTCATAACAGAAAATAAGTAAATCATCCTTCAAGTGGGGTTGCAAAAGTTTACTGTTAGACATTTTTCAGATCATGGTGATGTTTTGACTGACTGAAATTACTATTGCTGACTACATAATTTTGGTATGTTGAGTCCTAATATCTGCGTTAAAGATGTGAACTTCCCATCACGACTGTGTATCTAACCTCAGAAGCTGCCTTCCACACATATTGTACTTAAGGCTGCTGTCTTGTGGGCTGTTGTATTTGAATTTGAGCATGGGTAGATGGTTGTGGTAGATGATAGTGTTCTTATACAATATTTATTCTGTTGATTTGGAATCTTGCATCTAACAAATATCCTTATTTAGAAAAAAAAAACTAAAACTAATACTGAAACTAATGAAACTAAACTAAAACTAAACAATTAAAAAATATAGAAACTAATAAAAACGAGTAAATCTGCCTCTAAAAACTAATTAAAGCTAACTAAATTTAAAAACAAAAAATCAAACGAATAAAAACTTAAACTAATGAAAAATCCAAAACTATTATAACCTTGATTCACAAACAGCAACATTAAACACACTGCATGAACACTGATGTTAAAAAAGCACATAATGGGCACTTAATAAAACATATCTCAATCAGATTTTATTTACTGTAATTAAACTCATCTGTGTGTATTAAAGATTTTGTTTCTGTGTGTGTCAGGGTTGGTGTTGGTCACTGACGCTGTAACAGCGATGGGTCTTCCTCCTGGTCGACACACACTCGGACAGCAGCAGATTGACATCCAGGGGCTTCACGCTTACGTCGCAGGTTCTTCATCACATTCTGCATCTGCTTTCACTATATACAGCACATGAACGCTAATGCATCTATTTCTGTTAAACAACATCATTCATTTATAATGGGCATTTATTAGAGCAGGGGTCCCCAAACTTTTCAGCCTGCGACCCCCATTTTCCTTGAAAGTGGTTATAAATTACAAACATTGCACATACAATTATAGACATATATAAACATGAGCATATTGACAGCACAAAAATGCATCAGTCTAACAACCACATTTTTTGTTTTATAGTCATTTATTAATTTAAGTTAATATTAAACTCAAATATCTTATTTTTAATGTATTAAGAGTGCCATAAAGGTTGTCAGAAAGTTTAACCTGGCCATTTAAAATCAACCTGCTTGCAGCTGACACTATTGCTGTGTGGTTAATCTAAACACCTCAGGGGTTGCAAAAAAATTAAATGGCTGATGGATTTTTATTTGTATCTTGTTGTTGTTTCTTAAAAGCAACTATTAACTAGTTTAACTGTGGGTTATTAATAAAATATGGTAATTCTAATAGTTTTATCAAATTTAAGTGAGTTTTGGAAATTACTAAACCACCCTTCATCATTGCCCGCGACCGCCACTTTGGGAACCACTGTATTAGAGGACTTCTAGAATTAAATTTCTGCCATCGTTTAATCATCCTCTGCTTGTTCCAAACCTTTATGACTTCCTCCTGTTGAACACAAAAGATATTCTGAATAATGTTGGGATCTGAACAATTATTGGTCACCATTGACTTCCACAGTTGGGGAAAAATACTATGAAAGTTAATGGTAACCATCAATGTGAATGTTACAAATTACTAATTTCATTTCATTTTGATAGTAAATGCTTGGATTAAAACACCAAGAAAGTGTTCAGTAGTTGTGTTTTTGAAAAAAAAAAGGTATCGGAAAATATATTTAAGGGTGTATATTATATTATATTATATTATATTATATTATATTATATTATATTATATTATATTATATTATATTATATTATATTATATTATATTATATTATATTACATTATATTAAATTATATTATATTATATTATATTATACTACATTATACTATATTATATTATATTTTATATTATATTATATTATATTATATTATATTTTATAAAAAAATTATTTTATTATATTATATTATATTTTATTTTTATTATATTTTATTTTATTTATTTTATTATATTATGTTTTATTATATTTTATTATGTTATGTTTTTTATTATATTTTCTGATATTTTATTATGTATATTTATTGCAGTTTATTTAATTGTAATATGTTTTCAGTTTTATTATTTTTTTCTCCTTTTAAATCTAAAGATTTTTGAGTGTTTTCTTTACTTCTCCACAACTACTTCTCCTTTGGGTATAACAGGAGTGTTTTTCATTCATTTATTCATGATTTCAGGCACTACAACTTTGAGTGGCAGCATCGCAACCATGGACATGTGTGTGAGACACTTCAGAGAGGCATCAGGTCAGTGAGATTGTATATCTAGTATGGCATGCTTATTAGTTATAATGTCTTTGCTTCACAGAGGTTTTGTTGTACTGGTGTGCAAAATGTAGCATCTCTGATAAATGCTGTTTTAACAATGTGCAAGATGTGTTATCCCAATTAGGAAAATGTGCCCAGGGTTACATTTTTGAGAACTGACAAATACAGTTCAGGTCTAAATTATTAGACCCCCTGTATATTTTCATCCCCAATTTCTGTTTAACGCAGAGATTTTTTTCAACACATTTCTAAACATAATAGTTTTAATAGCTCATTTCTAATAACTGATTTCTTTTATCTTTGCCATGATGACAGTAAATAAAATTTTTACTAAATATCTATCAAGATGCTAGTGTTCAGGTTAAAGTGACATTTAAAGGCTTAACTATTTCTGTAGAGAATCAAAACAAATATTGCTTAAGGGGCTAATAATATTGACCTTAAAATGGTTTTTAAAATAATAAAAACTGCTTTTATTCTAGCCGAAATAAAACAAATAAGACTTTCTCCAGAAGAAAAATATAATAAGAAATACTGTGAAAAATTCCCTGCTCTGTTAAACATAATTAAAAATATTTTAAAAAGATAGCTCACTATGAATGGCGTCACACTAGTTTCGAAATAGAAGACGTGTCCCAGTAACGTATTAGAGATTGTCAAAAATGTAAAATGGCACCCTCTAGTGGATTTGTGAAATCAAAAACTGCAAGAAGATTGTAGTCCAGGGTACATATTCATCAGTTCTCAAAGATGTAGCCCTGGGCACATATTTCCAATGAGCCTGGGTTGCAGGTATCAGTGTGTTTTTCACATATCTATTATTAATTATAGGAACACTCCACTTTTGGAAATAGGCTTATTTTACAACTCCCCTAAAGTTAAACAGTTTTTTTTATTCCATTCAGTCGATCTTTGGGTCTGGCGAGATCATTTTTAGGTTAGCTTAGCATAGGTCATTGAATTGGATTAGACCATTAGCATCTCACTCAAAAATGACCAAATAGTTTCGATCATTTTACTATTTAAAGCTTGACTCTTCTACAATTACATTCAGAAAAACCACTACCGCCATGTGTGACGCCTCCGCGGGACAAATGGATTAGTAAAATGTGTTTTAGGTGTAACATACAGGTGAAGTCAGAATTATTAGCCCCCCTGTTTATTTTTCCCTCGATTTCTGTAGAAGATTTTTGCAACACATTTCTAAACATAATAGTTTTAATAACTCATTTCTAATAACTGATTTATTTTATCTTTGTCATGATGACAGTAAATAATATTTGACTAGATATTTTTCAAGACACTTCTATACAGCTTAAAGTGACATTTAAAGGCTTAACTAGGTTAATTAGGTTAACTAGGCAGGTTGGAGTAATTAGGCAAGTTATTGTAAAACGATGGTTTGTTCTGTAGACTATCGAAAGAAAAATTTGCTTAAAGGGGCTAATAATTTTGACCTTAAAATGTTTTTTAAAAAATTAAAAACTGCTTTTATTCTAGCCGAAATAAAACAAATAAGACTTTCTCCAGAAGAAAAAACATTATCAGACATACTGTGAAAATTTCCTTGCTCTATTAAACATCATTTGGGAAATATTTAAAAAGGATAATAATTCAAAGGGGGGCTAATAATTCTGACTTCAACTGTATGTATTTGAGGTTAATAGAGATTATTAGAGATTTATACACATGTACCATATGTATTAGAGATTGTCAAAAATGTACAAAGGATTTGTGAAATAAAACACGGCAAGAAGATTGTAGTCCAGGGTACATATTTGTCGGTTCTCAAAAATGTAGCCCTGGGCACATATTTCCTATCAGCCTGGGTTGCAAATATCAGCATGTGTGTTTGTGAATATGATATTGATTTTATAAAAACCTAATTCTGTTTGTGTGTGTTTGCAGGCTGTACTATAGAAGCTGCATTAGAGGCCGCATCTCTGCATCCGGCTCAGCTACTGGGCATCAGCCACAGGAAAGGGACGCTGGAGTACGGTGCAGATGCAGGTATGAATGTGGTTTTCACATTTCTATTATTAATTATAGGAACACTTTACTTTTTTGGGGCGGAAAATAAACACATTTTTCAAGCCTTCTAAAGTTTAGCAACTGAGTTTGCCCATTTTTGAATCCATTCAGACAGTCTCTTGGTCTGGCCAGAGCACTTTTAGCTTAGCTTACCATCGATAATTGAATCACATTAGACCATTAACATCTAGCTCCAAATTGAGCAAATAGTTTTAATCAATTTATTTAATTGAAAGCTTGACTCTCCTGTAGTTGCATCATGTTTTAAAGGGCACATAGTTTACCTCTTTTTTATGATTTAATATTATGGTTCTTCTGAGTGTGCCAGTTTAGGTTCAGTTTAAAACACTATTCAGATTTTTTTATTATAATGTGTTAAAAAGTGTCATGTTGGGGGCGTGTCCACAGTTCGCTGATTTAGGGGTGTGTTGCTTCACATATAGATTAGTTTCGGCTTCCCGCCAACGTAACAAGGGAGCGGAGCCTTGAGCTCACCGGCTCTGTGTTTGCAACAGAGGCAGACTGAGAGGAGCAGGAGTGAGAGGATCAGCAATCAGTCGTACATGTACGATTCGGACACAGACCAAGCAAAGAGTACAAAATCATTTGTGTCTTTGTACAGTTTTACAGCCAACTGTGTGCTAGTTTCAAGTGCCGAGCTTGTACACAGAAACTAATAACCACACACACTGAATTAACTTTGACTGAGGCACCGGATGCGCCGCTCGAAGCCGCGACACGGCACACCAGACACTCTCTGTGGCGCACCAGAAACATGAAGTGTCCCGAATCGTCGCGCCACGCATTTTTGAATTCTAAACATAGGTTTCTGCAGCGGTCCGCGGCGCCCAGCCATCGACTTGAGTGTACCCTGATAGAAACCTATGTTTAGAATTCTAAAACGCATGCTAGTTAAGATCACAGGGAGCTTCTGGGATTGCGAGAAATGCAAACGGCTGAAGTATAAGGTAGACTCAATGAGAAGTACACATGTTTGCAAACCTACCTAAAGATACAACCAATAATTCCGATTAGAGCGATAATGTGGAGATTATTGCTCTTGTGTTGAGCCCAATGAGCCCTGCATCTAAAAATAGAGCTAGGGTGTTCCTTTAGTGATATTGCTTTGACTCATGCTGAAAATGGCGGACGTGAATCAACAAACTGAGGATATGATGACGCGCCTATCAATCAATATTGGTGGGCGGGGGGACCGCTCTCCTACGTAAAGTTGCGGTCGGTTTGAAAACCGCTCCAATTGGTCCACCGTTTTTTATGTTGTTAAATTGAAAAAAAAAAAGCACTGGGTGTGCTTATATCACCCCAATATGACGGTCTATACACCATACATGCACATATGTCTGTCCAAACAGCTTGAAAAGTCGATTTTTTTTACCATAGGTGCCCTTTAAGACCAAACCGACTGGACGAAACTGGAAAGTTGCAATTTTTTAGGCCAATAAAGAACTATACTCTCAATTTGGTGTAATTATCAAATGGTGTATCTGAAATTGCCCCATACCCTCAAACAGAAGGCATGCCATTTTATTTGTCTTTTACTGCTTGATAAATACCTCAAACTGATCAGAATTTCACCTTCTCAGTCAGATCCTCTGAAAGTCAGTTAACACAGCAAGCTGCCTATTAGTTATGAAACAAAGTATTTTGATGGCTGTCATGTATATAATCCCCTACTAATAACATATAAGAGACTAAACGTGATACAGTGGCACAATATAGTAAGTAAACCATAACAATAAGTAAAGAGAAACATAACACAGTATATGAAGATTCACTTAAATTAATCTTGATTTCTATAGCGCTTTTATTATGTAGATTGTGCCAAAGCAGCTTAACGTAGAAGTTCTAGTAAGTTGAATCAGCTTCAGTCCAGTTTTCAGAGTTGAAGTTCAGTTCAGTTCAGTGTATTATAAATATCACTGCTGAAAGCCCAAACACTGAAGAGCAAATCCAACAATGCGCAGCTCCGCAAGAGCCAGACATGAGAAAGATCTACCACCTACAGTAGAATTTGATATTAATTTAATAAACCAGAATTAATTGAGCGTCTTGGACGTGTGAGGGTCTGTGATACACCAGGAGCTCCCTCAAATACTAGGGAGCTCAGCTGTTCAGGGCTTTGTAGGTAGTGAATAACATTTTAAAATGTATTCGATATTTATTAGGGAGCCAATGCAAAGATAGAAAGAGCTGGAGTAATATGATCATATGTCTTTGTTCTGGACAGCACTCTAGCAGCTGCATTTTGAACCAGCTGAAGTTTGTTAATTGGTCCTACAGGGCAACCGCCTAGTAACAAATTACAGTAATCTAACTGAGTGGTCATGAAAGCATGAATAAGCTTTTCCGCATTAGACACTGATAGCACATGTCGAAGTTTAGCAACATTTTTAAGATCAAAGAATGCAGTTTTACAGTCACTCAAAATCTGGCCTTAAGATGACAGGTTGGTATCAAGATCTAATAACGCACCAATATCAAGGATCCACTAGATAGACGTATTTGTTGTGACATTCACAATATATTGTATTTATTATGAAATAGCTCTAGTAATACGTGCTGTTTTGCAGATTTTATAGTACTCGATGACACGCTGACAGTCAGAGAAACCTACATTGCTGGACAGCAAGTCTGGAGGAAGTGACATCATCTGCCGGACTCTCTTCTGGGACGGTTAGAGTTTTTACTCTCTTTGGACCCTATTCTTTATCAGTGGATTTAAATTAGTTGATTAATGTCTAAATATAAAAAGTACTACATTTATACGCACACTCTTGACACTCATGTACTGTACTGTTGCCAAATGCATCTTGGGGTATAAAAAAGCCAGATTTGTTCAGTTTTCCATGTATTTTAAGTAATAACTTATTCAAATGTGAAAACCACAGGTAAAATAATCTCAAGGGGTCCAGTTCTGTCAATAATAATAATAATAACCTACGCATTTGTATGCTCCCAATTTCATGTGAAGCTGGACACTTTAACCATTTGATTTCAGCAATGTCTATATCTGTTCATTTCATGTTGTCAACATTTATATTGTATTTTATTCTCAGTTTAATAAATAGTTCATTATGGTAAATGATTGTTTTGTGCGTCCAATTTAGGAAAATGAATTCTAGAATGAAATGTCTGTGTAATTCAATGCAACCTTAAAAACTCACACAACAGAGCATTCGAATCATACAGTAGGTCTCTAAAACACAACTTTATTAGAAAATGCATTATTAAAAATACTTCAATAACCTCATGTTAAAGGGTTAGTTCACCCAAAAATTACAATTCTGTTATTACTGATTCATTTTTGGGTGAACTAACCCTTTGAGTTTATATAAAATAAGTGCCTTGTTACACAGACAGGGTTTAATCAGGATTATGAATGTATATCAGCAACTTTTTGACCAATAACCTAGAACTCTTTGGATGCCAATAGCAATACATTAATAGAAATATAATTATATAGAGAGAGGTTTTCTCTGCATGATTGTAAAAGGCAAACACATACATTGAACAACTGATTTTATTTAAAACCTTCAGAAAAGTTTGAACTAATTTAATTAATTAATTATTAGGCCCCTTGTTTATTTTTTCCCCAATTTCTGTTTAACAGAGAGAAGATTTTTTTCAGCACATTTCTAAACATAATAGTTTTAATATCTCATTTCTAATAACTGATTTATTTTATCTTTGCCATGAAGACAGTAAATAATATTTGACTTGATATTTTTCAAGACACTTCTATACAGCTTAAAGTGACATTTAAAGGCTTAACTAGGTTAACTAAGTTAACTAGGCAGGTTAGGGTAATTAGGCAAGTTATTGTATAATAATGACTAATGGTTTGTTCTGTAGACTATCAAAAAAAATTAGCTTTAGGGGGTTAATAATTTTGACCCTAAAATGTTTTTTAGAAATTAAAAACTGCTTTTATTCTAGCCGAAATAAAACAAATAAGACTTTCTCCAGAAGAAAAAATATTATCAGACATACTGTGAAAATTTCCTTGCTCTGTTAAACATCATTTAGGAAATATATAAAAATAATATTAATTCAAAGGGGGCTAATAATTCTGACTTCAACTGTATGTATATATATATATATATATATATATATATATATATATATATATATATATATATATATATATATATGAAACAAATGTGCATAAATAAAGCAACCAAGTCCCTGAACATTAACCAAAATCAAAATAATAAAAAAGTGGAGGGCAACAAGCCATGGAAAGTGGTTTAACCACCAGAAATAAGACATAAATATATTTTGATATATAATATTTCACCTAATTTGGTTATCGGACTGATAGCGATAACATTAAAAATAACATTTATCGTCCAAATTTGATATGGACACCAATATATAGTGCATTCTTTACGGTGTTACCATACACCTTAAGCCCTTAACAATCATATGCAGGGGATGAAGCAAAGACAGTTCCAGTGCATTTACAGCAAAGCAGCTGTACAATTTAATGGATGGAGGGTTTTGACTTAAATGTAAAATTCATTCATTCATTCATTTTCTTTTCGGCTTAGTCCCTTTAATAATCTGGGGTCGCCACAGCGGAATAAACCGCCAACTTGTCCAGCACATGTTTTACGCAGTGGATGCCCTTTCAGCTGCAACCCATCTCTGGGAAACATCCATACACACTTATTCACACACATACACTACGGACAATTTAGCTTACCCAATTCACCTGTACCGCATGTGTTTTGGACTGTGGGGGAACCGGAGCACCTGGAGGAAACCCACACCAACACAGGAAGAACATGCAAACTCCACACAGAAAAGCCAACTGACCCAGCCGAGGCTCGAACCAGCGACCTTCTTGCTGTGAGGCGAACGTGCTACCCACTGCGCCACTGTGCAGACCTTAAATGTAAAATACCCTACAGAATAAATTGATATTATTCAATATCAAGCTAAAAGTGGTCTCGCCAGACCCGGAGATCGGCTAGATGGATTTAAAAATGGTCAAATTCATCTGTTTAACTAGCTGCGTGTAGTTAGGACATGGAGTCAGGACCTCGGTTTAACATCTCATCTGAAACACGGTGCTCACTGACAGTACAGTGTTCCCATCGCTAAACTGGGGCTATAAGTTGTAAATTGAGCCTATTTTAAAAAAAGCTTTAAGTGCTGTCTGTTAAACAAAGAGCAAAGAGTTCAAGTTGATGGACGGATGTCAAAAGTGACTGAATCCCTGATTGATCTTTCATTTGTGTCCGCCACATCAGTTTTCACCCCAGAAAAGTGGAAATGAAGACACTGGTGTCCAGATTTAAAGTTGCATGCCACCAGCGGTCAGGAAAATACAGCACCTGCACAAAAACACTGTTAATTATCTGCAAAGACTGTTAGTTTAATGATAGATTATATAGCAAAAAAGAGTCCTAAAAGATTATTTAAGGATCAAAGTGGATCCCTTAAATACCTATAATACAATAATCATATAATAATAAGAAGCTATAATAACATATGTATTATTGGGCTAATCATAATGACCCTAAATATTATTGTTAAAAATTAAAACGGCTTTTATTCCAGCCAAACTAAATTAAATAAGTTTTTTCTCCAGAAGAAATAATATAATAGTGTGAACATTTTTCTTTTGAACATCTCCTAATGTCACTTATCATGACCTAATAATCTAAAATAATTACATTTCACGGAAGGGCTAATCTTTTGGACTGTATATAAAGTAACATTAGAATGTTTAATTAAATTCAGACCCCAAAATGAACTGTCTCTATGACTTTATTGCGATGTATCTACTATAACATTCACCTCTCCGGGTCGTATTGTGCACTCCAGAGGCCGCTGGTGGAGCTCCAGGTCCAGGTAGGACTGAGAGACCCAGGAAAGAGTGGTGCGATTCGGGTGAAACTCGGGTGCCAAGTCAGGCGGGTAAAGAAACCAACGCTGGAGGAAAACAAACAATTAAACATTATATCTGCACAATAAAACATATCTGCATTTTAGCTAAGATATAATTAAAGAGGAGCCATTTATTGATTAAATTATTGATTAAATTATTTATTTAGGTTTGATGCAGTGGCTCAGTGGTTAGCACTGTCACCTCACAGCAATAAGGTCGCCGCTTCGAGCCCCGGCTGGGTCAGTTGGCATTTCTGTGTGGAGTTTGCATGTTCTCCCCGTGTTCGCGTGGGTTTCCTCCGATTGCTCGTTTCCCCCACAGTCCAAACACATGTGCTATAGGTGAATTGAATAAACTAAATCAGCCGTAGTGTATGTGTGTGAATAAGTGTGTATGGGTGTTTCCCATTAGTGGATTGCAGCTGGAAGGGCATCCGCTGTGTAAAACATATGCTGGATAAGTTGGCGGTTCATTCCGCTGTGGTGATCCCTGATAAATAAAAGGACTAAGCCGAAGGAAAATGAATGAATGATGGATTTATTCATTTATTTATTTATTTGGAAATTATGCACACCTGAGGTGATGATGTGGCCACGATGTAACTATGGTTACCACCAGTGTTGGGAAAAGTTACTTTAGAAAGCAATATATTACAATCTTGCATTATAGAATTATACATTACACAAATGTGGTATTTAGTTACTTTTTAGGAAAAGCAATGTTTTTTGTTACTTGAGTGTTACTTTTTTGTCTGGGCTAGGCTTGGTTGTTTGTTATAATATTTTAAAAAATGATTTTGAAAAACAAAAAGACACCAACTGTGAAATTTGAAGTCAAAAGTAAACCTCAAACTGAAGGAAATTGAAACTTGAAAGAAATTGTAAGAGCTATCGATCAATACAGGTGGAAAAGTAACTCCGATATTTTCTTGGAAATGAACAAGTAATGAATTACTTAATTAGTTACTTGAAAAAAGTAATCTAATTAAATAACTCATGTTTTATGCATTAAACTCCACTGACCTTCCTGCCGTAGATGACTTCAGAGTATCCAGGGCCGTGCCAGTGAAATGGGACCCCAGTTCCTGGTCCTACAGGACATAGAGGGTACTTTTAAAGGAACAGATCACTTCAAAAATGTAATCTACTACTAACAAATCCAGTCCATAGATTGAGTTCTCTATTCATAATATCAACCCAGGCTCGTTCTGAAAACGTACCGCTATATACATTTCTGGAGAGAGGTATGTTTTTTTTTTGCAGTTTTTGTGAATCCACAAGAGGCCGCTGTGTACGTTTTTTCAGATCTCAAATTTCTCTCGCGAGTGCCATTCGGGCCTGCTGTTATCACATAAATCCACCAGAGGTCGCTGTCGACTGACTGACTGACCGTTCGACTGACGCACCCTCCTCCTTCCCTAAACCCAACCAATAGTGTTTTTAAAAGCACTAAAACCCTCGCCTGATTTTTACCACGTTTTCAGATTTTACCACATTCTTACCCTGTTATTTACTTGTTTATTTTATTTTTTTGGCTTGTTTTTTTTGTCTTACTGCTTACTTTGTCTTAACCGTTCTTCACCGGACTCAAACCTCGTCGTCGAAGTCAACTCCTCTCTGCATCTCAAGTCCGCCAACGTACTGTACATGTCGAGCTAACTGAACAGACTGGTAACAGCGGGAAAGTCGTCCATATGGAGATATGGTAAGCGTGAAAAGGACACCGTCATATCGCCCGGTAGCATTTGTTTTAAAGACGAAATGCAGCCATACGTACTTCAGGCTACATAATTTGTGATTCCAGAAATGTATATAGGACTACGTTTTCAGAATGAGCCTATATAATATATAATATTAAATAATTATAATAATATTGCACTGTGGAAAAAGACTGAGCCTGTGTAATGTTGTAAATAATTTTCATTTTTTAGACTCATAACTTTCATAACGGTTTCCATCGGTTGGTGTTAATGCCCATTGCAAACTACTGCATAAGAAACAAGTGAATTTCTAACAAAAATCATTTAAATTGCTAAATGTTTTTACACTCTCTTGAGGTGGTTTTGAACTTATAGTGAACAATGGCAGACGGAAATGCCTTTGCTGAATAAACTGTGAACATTACACCCGTGTGTCTCTATTATGTTTGCCTTGTTTTCTATTGGTTGCTAGGTTACCAATACTACAATGAGCTGCTCTAAGAACACTTAATTTACATTTAAAATATTTTCTCTCTTTCTTTATTCTCTTCATATTAGGATGGAATACTAGCTACTGTTTTGCTTTATAGGATCTTAACGTGTTGTTTATTAGATCTTAATGCAAGATTTTAAAGTCCGGATGAACCGCATCATATTGTGATGCAGTTGCTAGAGAAACGCATTATTAAATGAGAAAACAGTGGGCGTGGCTTGTTTTTTCTACTGCGAGTTGATTGGATGTAGTAAAGTAGGCATTTCATTCAGAAAGATCAGGAAAGTCATTTGGGGAGAGTTATTACAGCCTAACAGATTATTATCCTCCTCCTCACCATTTTGTTTGTTGTCAAAACTGACAGTTGGAGAGGTGTGGTTAAGTATGTTAGCCACGCCCCAATACCTCAGACAGACATGATCTGAGAATTGAACTGAAAACAAACAGGAAGTGCATTTTCAGATTTTAGTTAAAGATTACAAGGGCAAACTATTGTTTTTTCTTATTGACATGCACAGATGAATTATTCACAACTGGCAATGTGAGCTGACAAAATCATTTGGTTAGTTTTGATATTGTGTGTACTTTAATTGTACTAATTTACAAGTTGGTATACTTTGAGTGCTGGGTTACGGATGGAAAGGCATATGGTACGTAGAACCATTGAATAATTAAATTGGTTCATTCTGCTGTGGTGACCCCTGATAAA
Organism: Danio aesculapii; assembly: GCF_903798145.1. Taxonomy (NCBI): domain Eukaryota; kingdom Metazoa; phylum Chordata; class Actinopteri; order Cypriniformes; family Danionidae; genus Danio; species Danio aesculapii. The sequence goes on along the minus strand of NC_079437.1, from coordinate 11,918,295 downwards.
TTAGGAACCAAGCCGAAGGAAAAGGAATGAATGAATAATGTATTCTCAGGGTTTAAGTGTATTAATTATGTTTTGCCTATACTGTATGTGTTTTTATTTGACTTTCAAAGTGCCATTGACTTGAATTTTATGAATCACCAAGCACCAAATTTCAGCTAACAATCTTTAATATTCTAGGAACAAAGGAAGAAATAAAAGTCACCTACATCTTGGATGCCCTGAGGTTGAAAAAATTAGCAATACATTTTTCATTTTTGGATATACAACCCATTTAGTTTGTGACACTTTGTGTATGTACATCCAAAACTCCAAACAGACTGGATTGAAGAGTCTGTAGAGAAAAAAATATTAGCCCTCCTGTCAAATTATAATTATTTTTAAAAAATTACCAATATTTGTAAGTTTTATTTCAATTTTCACAGTATTCCCCATTATATTTTTCTTCTGGAAAAAGTCTTATTTCTTTTAGATGGACGGGAATCATTTATTTATTAATTTAACTACTATTTAGGTCAATATTTTAACCCCATTGGCAACAGAACAAACCACTGATGTCCAATGACTTGCCTAAATAATCTAGTCAAGCCTTTAAGATGAATACTACTATCCTCTAGAGCAGTGGTTCTCAAACTTTTAAACCAGCGACCCCCATTGTATAAGATCGTCAAGAACTCGCGACCCCCCACTACCAAAGCATATACAAACAATAAAAATAGCTTCTTTTTAAGCTGTTCACAATATTTTAACTATATTTACTATACATTGCAGGGCTCGAAATTAATATTTTTGCTTGGTAGCACTGGTGCTCCTAACTTTAAAAATGTAGGCGCACCAGCCAAAATTTAGTGGCTCCCACCAATTATTGTTATGTTACTACAAGTTTTATAAACAGATTTATTGCATTTGAAATCAACAATAATCAAAACTAACAAGCAAAATATTTATATGCATGCGTGAGGAAAATATGGCTCAATGAAATCCCGTTATCACAAGAAAATACATTTTTATAACATAATTGAGTGACCAAAAGATATCACGGATCGCTCACCGGCCCTGCACGCACTGCTTGACATGAATTCAGTAATGAATCTGTTAAACGATAACTGTGCTGTGTTCTCACGCCTGGTGTATGATATTGCACAGATGCTTTTGTCATATACCTTATTATGTGCATACATCATTTTAATAGCAATACCGCTCTTTTCATGAGCTGCAATATTAGTTTAATCTTAGTCGGTGCAAGCCCTTTTGCGATGGTGTACGTGGTTAACTTCTACATATAGCTGCCACTTGTACGGCTGACAGCATCTGGCGATTAAATGAAGGTTTAAACAGAACCTCTCGTGCTTAAACTGTGTAGATGTGGCAAACAGTTACCTGAAAATTCCGTCCCACAGATTTTACAGTGAATGCTTAAGTTATTTTCATAGCGGACTTGAAGCCAATTGAAGTCTTATCCACTCTTCAATTAGTATAGCTGGTGGATTAACATTTATTACATGATCGGTAATCAGATGTGCCATTAATTTTAGCTTTAGGTGGTTTCTAAAACTAAATCTGTCAGTGTTGTTTTCATTCTCATCTGCAGCGCTTTACATTTTCGCGGTTGTCGCTCTTGTCATCTGAAGACTGAGTGATTGACAGCTGACTTTAACCAATCATTCGTGTTCAGTTCTTAGAGCAGTGGGCCAATAAGAAGAGCGCGAAGGCGGGGCAAGCGTTGAAGGCTTTGTTTACTGCGGCAAGTTGACATGACAACAGTTTTAAACTGTTCCTGAGCGCTGCGTTCCAAGTAAAAAGATGCATTCTGCCTGAATGTGTCCTAAATACTTTATGAATCAGTAATGTCTTTTAAAAAATCTGAAAATATTAGCTTTCACTTGTAATACTGAAAAATATTTATTATAATCACTGAAAATTACACATTTTTAAATCACTCTCGCGACCCCTTGAAATTACTCTGCGACCCCCAGTTTGAGAACCACTGCTCTAAAGCAACTAGTAAAATATCATGCATTGAAATGAGTTATTAAAACTAATGTTTAAAAATGTGTTTATCATTTTGGAAATATTTATTTTTAAACTAATAATTTATAAATAAATAAATTTATTAATAACTAATAATTTTATCTTCAACTGTATGTGTGAGTGTGTACCAGCAATCCCAAAGCTATATGCAGGATGCATGAGAGGAAGAGAAAAAGGTGGTGCTTTATACTCCTCAAACAGAGAACGCCACTCCGTGAAGTTATTGTCCCCAAAGAAGTACAGTGTATCTGAAACAAACAAGCACACACTTTATGAAATTTTGACGAGCAGTGAGGAAAATGCTTGAACAAAGGGCTGTATGTATGTATGTATGTATGTATGTGTGTGTGTGTATGTGTGTGAGAGAGAGAGAGAGAAAGACAGAGAGAGAACTGACCACTGCCCAGCGTGTCTTCAGACTGAGGCGTCAGCAGGAACTTTACAAATTCTTCAAACCGGACGTCCACTTTTAAGAAACCAGGGTAAATAGAGTTTAACATTTTTAATAGATTAAAACTATACATTTTTATACTTTTTGTATATAATCTTGTGTTTGGCTGTTCAAGCTAGGCTTTTAAAGGTACTTCTCTGAACAGAATTACAGTGGGGGAAATAAGTATTGAACTTGTCATTTCCTGGGAATAATATTTCTAAAGGAGCTGTTGACGTGGAATTGAACCAGATTTAGGAAAAAACCCAAACAACACAAACATAAAAATAAAACAAAACTGAGTTAACTGTATGGGTTAACTGTAATAACATTGGAATAACACAAGGAGAAAGTCCTGAACTACTGAAATGTATTTA
>NC_079437.1:11820460-11910460 GCF_903798145.1 Danio aesculapii | reverse complement strand
ATGAACATTTCCTGCTTGTTGTCAAACTATTTCATAACTGTAACAAGAGGCAATTCAATCATAACTTAATGTTAAAACGGCTATCATAACATTATTTATCAATATGTGGCTCTTTTTGGATTCTCTGAAGCTCTAGAAATTAAAAACGTAAAACAGGAAATATGTTGAGGCTGTTGTTTTTGTTTACATCCCTCAAAATGGTCTAGATAAATCACTCATGTGCATGTTTTACAGTTCATACATTCAGTCACTGTTATCTTTTTCTTTTGTTTGTTGGTTCAATTCTCTAAGTGTGGAAAATAAGAGTTGTTTGGAGAAAATTGTGAAGCTAGGAGGAAAAATAACGGGGAGAAAACAGATGACAATGGCTAAGGTTTTGAGTAAAGCTCAGAGTATTCTGTCAGATGATTCCCATCCTATGCACCTTATCTTCTCCCTTCTGGTATTCGATACAGAACTCCTATTAGTAAAACAAATCGGTTAAAACTTTCATTTATCCCCTCAGCTGTAAAGTTTTTCAGTTTAGGGTAGATGTTATACAATGTGTTTTTGTGTATTATGTTTGAGATGCTTGTATGCTGCGACCAAATTGTCTTCAGTAAATTAATAAATACTGACTGGCTGGAAGGGTAACCACTGTGTAAAACATATGCTGGAATAGTTGGCGGTTCATTTCACTGTGGCAACCCCTGATAAATAAGGGACTAAGCTGAAGGAAAATCAATAAATGAATTTTGTTATTAATCAGGGGCTCTTTATTAATCAAGGGTCGCCACAGCTGAATGAACTGCAAACGTATCCAGCATATGGTGGATGGCCTTCCCATCACATGGGAAACAACCATACACACCCATTCACACACATACACTACGGACAATTTTAGCATACAACGTGTTTTTGACTTGTGGGGGAAACCGGAACACCCGGAGAAAAACAGGTAGCACAGGGAGAACATGCAAACTCCACACAGAAATGCCAACTGACCCAGCCGGGGCTCGAACCAGCTTCTTGCTGTGAGTCGATCGTGCTACCCTCTGCGCCACCGTGCTGCTCAGAATAAATTTAATTGAATTTAATTGAATTTAAAATGTAACTTTGATTGAGGCAATTCAATATTATAAGATTGAATCAAACTAAAGAAACTTAAGAAACTAAACAACAGAAAACGAAAGGGATGCAGCTCGGAACTGATATTCTCGGAGTAAGCTCCCGCACGGCGAGTAAACAGAGTCGCGCCGCCTTGTCATTGGTCTGTGTACTGTGTTGTTCAACGGTGACTATGAAGGGAACATGAGGTGCCCTCTAACATCACACAGCAGCACTTTTCTCGTTAGAGAGCATCAGAAAAAAAGCCGATTCCACAGAGGAACTCCAGACACACTAAAAAACACATAAGAAAGGTTTGTTGCCGATTTCACGCGTTTATATTTCAAGCGTGTACTTAGTGAGTAAGGGTGAGACAACTCTGGCTGTGTCTCAAATAATGAACTACTTACTGTCATGCCATAATAAATGCTATTTAGATTGCTATTTGAAACGCAGTCATTGTTTTATGTAAATTTCTGTCAAATGACCCGCTGCATGGTACATGGTTATGTCTTAACATGTTATGTTTATAACTAAAATGTCTTTATATTTTAATATTTAGCGAATAACACTTCATAGTAGGTTATTGTAGTGTTTGTGGACAATTCAAACTCAAAAGCTTCTAATTTTAATTTATTTTAGATGAATATTTTTTATCAGTCTGTTTAAGGTCAGTAAAACATGTGACAGCTTATGACACACTCCCTATATTGTTTACCATGGTACTTTGAATATTCGGTATGAAATCACACGTAAGAAAGACTTGAAAGCAACATTAGCGCTGTTTATTTGTCTGTGATCAATGTTGTACTTTGATAGTCTTTGGCTGCTAGTAGAATTTCACTATTTAGAATTTGCAAACAATACTTTTCTGAAATTATATTATTAAGGAGAAAGTCTGAATGTGTGAATATAAAACCAACTTTACCTCAATATGAAATGCTCCCTATAGTGTGTTTACCATGGTACTTTGAAAATTATACAATAAAGTTGTTCGCACTCAAGAAACTCAAAAATTGAGTTATAAATAAGTATTTTGAACAAGTAGAAAATGTCATTTATTGAATGTAATATACAGAAAAGAAAATGTAATGTATATATTCTTAAAGTTATAACATTTAAATCTTCATGAAATGTTGAGTTCTGTTGGGGTAAAATGGCTAAATGTAAATAATTTAATTTGGTTACTGAACTTTATTTTATCTATCTATCCATCATCCATCCACCCATCCATCTATCATCCACCCATCCATCCATCCATTATCCACCCATCCATCCATCCATCCATCCATCCATCCATTCATCCATTCATCCATCCATCATCCACCCATCCATCCATCATCCACCCATCCATCCATCCATCCATCCATCCACCCATCATCCACCCATCCATCCATCATCCACCCATCCATCTATCTATCTGTCTGTCCGTCCGTCCATCTATTTGTATATATTTATTTTTATCTATCTATCTGTCCGTCCATCCGTCCGTCCGTCCGTCTATCTGTATATATTTCTATCTATCTATCTATCTATCTATCTATCTATCTATCTATCTATCTATCTATCTATCTATCTATCTATCTATCTATCTATCTATCTATCTATCTATCTATCTATCTATCCTTCTTTTCATTTCATCATGCTGTGTTATTGTCTCCTGATCTGAGCAGGAATGGTGGGATATGATCCAAACTCCCCCGGTGTGTCTCTGGCCCCAGAGGAAGCGGCTCTGGCGGGGTCAGCGGCGGGCATTGTCACCCGGGCCCTCATCAGCCCTCTGGATGTCGTCAAAATCAGGTTTCAGGTATAGGAACTTTCATTAAACTTTCATTTCTGTTCTGTTGTGCTTTTGTTGTCATGAAATGAAAACCATCTTTTTTTCCATCTGATTCACATTGTCGTGCTTTAAACATGAGTCACTTTTTTCCCTGTGGAATTTTAACGCCACTCCCAAATCCACAGCTGTACTGAGCATGCTCACTTCAGAGGAGTGTGTCTTTTTGCTTTAAGCTGCTCGTAAATGTGCCACATGATGCTGTGTGCTTTTAGTGTGTGTATATTGGTTTGTTTTGGTAGTTTGTCTTGCATAGCAACGGGTGGATCGGCCTCAAGATGGCAGTGCGTGACTCTTCTAGGCTTTTCAGCCTTTCTGAAATTAGTCCTCATATAGGTTTTATTGTGAGAAGCGGTTTTTTATATGTATATATTTGCACATGCTGTTCTGACAGCTGCAGATTCTATTCTATTCTGTTCTATTCTATTTTATTCTATTCTAACTTGTTCTGTTCTGTTCCTGTACATTATTTTCTATTCTATTTAACCTGTTCTGTTCCTGTACTTTATATTCTATTCTGCTCTTCTCTATTCTAAATTGTTGTTTTGTTTCTATTCTGTTCAATTCTATTCTATTTTAACTTGATCTGTTACAGTACTTTCTATTCTATTCTGCTACATTCTATTCTAAATTGTTCAGTTTCTGCCAATTCTGTTCTGTTCAATTATATACATGTTCCTGTATTTATATTCTATTCTATTCTATTCTATTCTATTCTATTCTATTCTATTCTATTCTATTCTATCTTGTTCTGTTCCTGTATTTTCTATTCCATTCTGCTATATTTTATTCTAACCTTTTTTGTTTCTGTCTATTCTATTCTGCTCTATTCTAATCTAACTTGTTCTGTTTTTGTCTATTCTATACTGTTTAATTCTAGGCTAACTCATTTTATTCCTGTATTTTCTATTCTATTCTATTTTAACTTGTTCAGATCCAGTATTTTTCCCCTATTCTATTCTGCTCAATTCTATTCTAACTTGTTCTGTTTTTGTCTAATATATTATGTTTAATTCTATTGTAACTTATTCTGTCCCTGTATTTTTATTCTATTATATTTTAACTTGTTCTGTTCCTGTATTTAGACTGGAACTTAGTCTATTCTGCTCTATTCTATTTCCTAATTGTTCTGTTTCTGTCTATTCTATTCTGTTAAATTCTGTTCTAATTCTTTTTGTTCCTATATTTTCTATTCTATTTTAGCTTGTTCTGATCCAGTGGTTTTTTTATTCTATTCTGATCTATTCTATTCTAAATTGTTCTGTTTCCGTCTCTTCTTTACCATTTCTATTCTAAGTTGTTCTGTTCCTGTATTTTCTAATTTTTTCTGTTCTATTCTATTCTAATTTGTTCTGTTTCTGTCTGTTGTATTCTGTTTAATTGTATTCTAACTCTATTTGTCCCTGCATTTTCTATTCTATTCTATTTTAACTTGTTCTGTTCCTGTTTTTTATATTCTATTCCATTCTATTCTAAATGTTCTGTTTCTGTCTATTCTATTCTATTTCTATTCTAACTTGTTATGTTCCTGTATTTTCTATTCTTTTTTCATTTGTTCTGTTTCTATTCTAATCTGTTTAATTCTATTCTAACCATTTATTTTCTGTATTTTCTATTATAGTCTATCTATTTTAACTTGTTCTGTTCCTGTATTTTCTAGTCTATTCTGCTCTATTCTATTCTAACTTGTTCCATTTCTGTGTATTCTATTATGTTCTATTCTAACTCGTTCAGTTCTATTCTATTCTAATTTAAATTGTTTTCTTTTGTTCTGTTCTTGTGTAATTTCTATTCTGTTCTATTCTAACTTGTTCCGATTATTTCTATTCTATTCTATTCTATTCTAATCTTACTCATTATTTTCTTGACTATTTTATTATATTTTAACGTGTTCTCCTGTTCTGTTCCTGTATTTTTCTATTTAATTCTATTCTGTATTGCTCTGTTCTGTTCTATTCCTGTCATTTCTATTCTATTCTATTTTGTTTAGTTCTTTGTAATAATGTTGATAATGTGAATTGTTTTGTAGCTTACCTAACATAGCAACTAATGGTTTCTTTTCAAGGTGGCAGTGTGTGACACTTCTAGACTTTACATTCAAACCTTTCTAAAATTAGTCCTCATACAGGTATTATTGTGATGTTGTGAGGTCGTTTTGAATATTTGCACATGTTGTTCTGACAGCTGCAGATCGAGAAGGTGTCATGGCGGAGTCGTCAGGGGAAGTACTGGGGTTTATGGCAGGCCACCCGCTGTATTCTGACTGAAGAGGGCCTTCCTGCTTTCTGGAAGGGTCACATTCCTGCCCAGCTGCTGTCTGTGTGTTACGGAGCAGTTCAGGTACTTGAAGATGAACACAGCAAAGGTGCATCAACAAAGTATTGAGCAAAGGCTGTGAATACTTATGAACGTGATTTTTCAGGCTTTTTATTTTTAATAATTATTTTTAATATTTTTAATTGCAACAATATCAAAAAAATCTTTTTTCACGTTGTCATTATGGCGTATTGTGTGTGGAATTTTGAGGAAATAAATTAATTTATTTATGAATTTTATTTATATATATATATATAATATACACACACACACACACACACACACAGTCAGAATTATTAGCCTGCCTGAATAATTAGCCCCCTGTTTATTTTTTCCCCCAATTTCTGTTTAATGAAGAGATTTTTTTAACACATTTCTAAACACAATAGTTTTAATAACTAATTTCTAATAACCTATTTATTATTTTTCAAGACACTTCCATACAGCTTAAAGTGATATTTACAGGCTTAACTAGGTTAATTAGGTTAAAATGGCTAATAATATTGACTTAAAATGGTGTTTAAAAAATAAAAACTGCTTTTGTTCTAGCCGAAATAAAACAAATAAGACTTTCTCCAGAAGAATAAATATTATCAGACACACTGTGAAAATTTCCTTGCTCTTTTAAACATCATTTGCGAAATATTTAAAAAAGAAGAAAAAAAATTCAAAGGGGGCTAATAATTCTGACTTCAATTGTATGTATGCATATATATTAATTTATTTATATTAAATATATTTATTTGTTTATTTATTTATTTTTGATTAAGTTCTAATGTAGTTTTAGTACATTTTCCCTCCATAAAAATAGCCAAAGAAGCTGACATGGCATAAAAAAAAACAAATGAGGTATAATTTCTGTTCTAATTCTAATTCAGCATGTTTGTTAATAATTAAAGATTGTGATTGTAATTACCCTTGACAAAACTGCCGACATGCCCCTGAAACACATTGTTGCTGTTGGCTGTTTTGGCAGCTAAACTGAGCTGAACTTAAACACTACAAACTGAACTACACTGTTCCAATTTACTATGACCTTTTATGTAAAGCTGCTTTGACACAATCTACATTGTATAAGCGCTATACAAATAAAGATGAATTAAATTGAATTGAATTGTTTTGTCATAGTTTGCGAGTTTTGAAGTGCTGACGGAGCTAGTCCATAAGAAAACCCCCTACAACAGCCAGACAGCAGGAGTTCATTTCATCTGTGGCGGTTTGGCTGCTTGCTCTGCCACTGTGGCCTGCCAGCCGCTGGATACCCTCCGCACACGCTTCGCTGCCCAGGGCGAACCCAAGGTCAGAGTTCATGGACATTACATAGCATTACAAGCTGCTCAGTCATTTTATTTTTATTTTTATTCTTAATATACACTACCTGGCAAAAGTCTTGTCGCCTATCCACGTTTTAGGAACAACAAATAATAACTTGACTTCTAGTTGATCATTTGGTATCAGAGGTGGCTTAAATGAAAGGCAAAGGCCTCTAGATTACACTTAATTTACCAAAATAAAATATGATCATGCCTTGATATTTAATGATTTAATTAGGACAGTAAGGTCTGACTTTGCTTAGACAAAAGTCTTGTCACTCAAGAGAAATAATGTACAGTTTAGAATATAAAGTCATGGTGCAGTGGAAGAAGAGTTAATATTGTGTTTGACTCACATGAGCTTGGAGGACTGCATCCATACATCTCTGCAATGACTCAAATCACTTATTAAAGTCATCTGGAATGACAAAGAAGCGTTTTTGCAGGACTCCTAGAGTTTATCAAGATTCTTTGGATTCATCTTTAATGCCTCCTTCTCCATCTTAACCCAAAACATGCTCAATAATGTTCATGTTTGATGACTGGGCTGGCCAATCCTGGAGCACCTTGACCTTTTTTACTTTCTTGAACTTTGATGTGGAGGCTGAAGTATGAGAAGGAGCGCTGTCCTGCTGAAGAACTTCAAGTTATTATTTGTTGCTCTTACAACTGGGATCGAGAACAAGACTTGTCAGGTAGTTGTTTAATGGAAAGAATGTGTTGTTTTGTTCAACACATTTCTTAACATAATAGTTTTAATACTTTTTAGCTTTTATCTTTGCCGTAATGAGTACCTTCTATTTTACTAGATATTTTTCAAGATACTAGTATTCAGCTCAAAGTGCAAATTAAAGGCTTAACTAGGTTAATTAGGTGAGTTAGGGTAATTAGGCAAGTCATTGTATAATGATGGTTTGTTCTCATGTACAGATTTATCACAACCTCAGGCATGCCATTGGCACCATGTTGCGCTCTGAGGGGCCCTTTACTTTTTACAGGGGCCTCACACCCACCCTCGTGGCCGTGTTTCCATACGCCGGCCTGCAGTTTTTCTTTTATAATATCCTGAAGAAACTTTTGGAGCACCAGGACACCAAATCTAAAGGTCAGAGCATGTGCATTAAACTGGGTTATTTCAGTACTTTTTAAAATATGTATTCAATTCAATTCATCTTTATTTCTATAGCGTTTTTACAATGTAGATAGTGTCAAAGCAGCTTAACACAGAAGTTCTAGTAAATTGAAACTGTGTCAGTCCAGATTTCAGAGTTGAAGTTCAGTTTAGTTCAGTTCAGGGTGGTATAATTTTCACTGCTGAAAGTCCAAACATTGAAGAGCAAATCCATCGATGCGCAGCTCCACAAGTCCCAAAACATGCAAGCCAGTGGCGACAGTATTATTTTGTATTACTATGGTATTTATATAAAATGTTTTTTGTTTTCTATTTGTCATGTCTAAAATTTAATGGTTTAAAGGATAGAGGCAATGTATAAAGAGATTAATAATAGAGTTTGGTTTCAATTCAATGAAAGACTTAAGAGTTTCACAGAAGTAGGTTTTAAAAAACATGCACCATAGTTCTGCCATTTTATGTTTATCTATGACCCAATAATTACCAATATGTCAAGTTTTTAAGAGTACATCAAGCGTTATGAGCACTGTAGGACCAGGTATAGGCTAATTTGGAAAGTTTGAATGCCAACGCTATCTCACAGCAATTCGAAACTTATTTTTGGATCCAAACAAAACCAAACTTTTAATGTGTCATAAAATCATTCGTGGGGTAAATATGACTGACAAGATCTCTGAGGATGTTTACTGTTGCTACACTGAATTATACTTTTTTAGTGAGTATGTCCTGTGAATAATGAGGCTGTTTTTATTTATATTAATACCTAAAGTGATTTTATTTATTATTTCATTCATTCATGTTTTCCATATATGTTTTTTATTTGTCTTGATAGCATGTTAATGATATTTTTCCATCTGATATCAGTGTTGCTTTAGCATAATTACAACTTTTAATTATATTTTATAGTAATTATATTTCCACAATAATTTACATTTTTATATTTTTTTGCAGCATTGCTTCATATTTCTGTATGTTCATTTTAATTTATTAGTTTTGCTTTAATTCAATTGATTTATTTTTGATTTAAGCTAAATTAAATTTAAAAAATCTTGCATTATTTCTTGCCTGAAATAAATTGTGCTTTATTTTAATCACATTCCATCAAAATCATTTTTGTTTTTTTGTTTTAGTCAACTTTTATAACCCTTTCTTACCTATTTATATTTATTTATTTATTGTCTTATATATTTAACAGCTGCATTTTAACTCATTGCTTATTTTTAATTCAAATTTTAACTTGTTCATTCATTCATTCATTCATTCATTCATTTTCCTTCGGCTTAGTCTCTTTATTCATCAGGGGTCGCAGCGGAATGAACCGCCCACTATTCCAGCATATGTTTTACACAGCGGATGCACTCATTCACACACATACACTACGGTCAATTCAGTTCATTCAATTCACCTATAGCGCATGTCTCTGGACTGTGGGTGAAACCGGAGCACCTGTAGGAAGAACACAGAGAGAACATGCAAACTCCACACAGAAATGTCAACTGACCCAGCCGGGACTCGAACCAGCGACCTTCTTGCTGTGAAGCGAGAGTGCTAACCACTGAGCCACAATTATAACTTGTTCGTAAACAATATTTATAAAGTACATATCTAGGCGTAATGACTGCAATATCCTGATATGTGATTGTGTTTGTTGTTCTGTCTGTTTCAGCTGGTCTTCACAGTCTGATCAGTGGTAGTTGTGCTGGAGTCATCAGTAAAACTCTCACGTATCCTTTCGACCTGATTAAAAAGAGACTTCAAGTGGGTGGATTCGAAGAGGCCAGGCTGAAGTTTGGAGAGGTGAGAGCACTGATTAGGCCTGTCTCGATAAGGAATTTTTGTTGTGCGATATATTGTTGCGATAAGTGATATTATTGTCATTTTGCGATCATTTTAGGCCACAGATTATATAATGATTATAAAACAGCAAAATAATGCAAATAACCATAAACATTTTAAAATACTAATTGTTCTTGAGGTTATTTAGATTCTATAATTTGATGTTAAAAAGGTAAACGTCCTATTATATATATATATATATATATATATATATATATATATATATATATATATATACAGTATTTACTATTAAATGTCCTGTCAGGTAAATTTCCAATTATAAACTTTGACACCGGTGAGGTAGAATGTAAATGTCATTGTAAAATGGCTTTAACATTATTTGTGAATTTGCAAATATATATATATATATATTGCTGTGGCAAAATTTATTGAGGTCATCTCTAAGTATTGCAATATATTCTTTTTTCTATTGTTCTGTTTTATTCTTTGTGATATTCTAATATGTTCTTTGTTCTGTTTTATTCAGTTCTATTCAGTTCTAGTTCTGTTTTCGTCTTTTGTTCTGTCCTGTTCTTTTTCTGTCCTCTTCTATGTTCTATTCACTTCTATTCTTGTCTTGTTCTGTTCTATTCTTTGTTGTTTTATTCAGTTCAGTTCAGTTGTCTTATCTTGTTCAGCTCTATTCAGTTCTATTCTCTTATTCTTTTCTGTTATATTCAGTTTTGTTTTATTTTTCCTCTGCTCTATTTTGTTCTTTTGATGCCATTCTATTTTTGTTCTGTTTTATTTGATTACGTTCTTTTATTTTCTATTCTAAATCTATTCAGTTCTGGTCTTAGTTATTTATCTTGTTCTATTCGCGTTCTGTTTTATTCTTTGTTATATTCTTTTATGTTCTCTTCTTTGTATTCTATTCTTTGTTTTGTTTAATTCAATTCAATTCTGTTCTGTGCCTTCCTATTCTATTATAGTTCGGTTCTGTTCTATTCAGTTTTAGTTCTTTGTTCTGTTCTGTTCTGTTCTTTTTCTGTGCTCTTCTATGTCCTATCCAATTCTATTCTTGTCTTGTTCTGCTTTATTCTTGTTATTTAATTCAATTTTTTTATATTCGTTCTGTTCTATTCAGTTCTATTCTCTTATTCTTTTCTGTCTATTCAGGTCTATTCTTGTTCTATTTTATTCAGTTCTGTTCTGTGCTCTATTATGCTCTTTTAATGCCATCCTATTCTTGGTTCTATTTTATTTGATTACGTTCTATTATTTTCTATTCCATTCTATTTCTATTCAGTTCTGTTCTTATTTATTTATTTATTTATTTATTTATTTATTTAGCTTGTTCTATTCATGTTCTGTTTTATTCTTTGTTTAAATTTAATTCTTTTATTAATTCTATACTATTCTATTCTAGATCTGTTAAATTCTATTCAGTTCTGTTCTTTATTTCTTTATTTATTTATTTATATATTTATTTATTTATCTTGTTTTATTCTTTGTTCTGTTTTATTTTTTGTTGTATTCAATTGTTTTATTCATTCTATACTATTCTATTCCGTTCTAGTTCTGTTAAATTTTATTCAGTTCTGCTCTTATTTATTTCTTTATTTCTTTATTTATTTATTTATTTATTTATTTATCTTGTTCAATTCTTTGTTCTGTTTTATTCACTTCTAAATTTGCTAAATTTAAAATATATTTAAATAGAAATCTGTTTATTTCAATTGTAGTCATGTTTTATAATTTTACTATATTCACAGACTTCAAAAACATATTTTAATTTTTTAAAAAGTCCATAGTGAATAGTGAATAGTGATTAGTGATTTGTTGTGTTTTCTGAGCAGGTGCGCACATATAACGGATTTGTGGACTGTGTGTTGCGGATCGGCCGAGAGGAAGGACCCCGGGGGTTCTTCAAGGGCCTTTCTCCCAGTCTCCTGAAGGCTGCTTTATCAACCGGCTTCACTTTCTTCTGGTACGAGTTCTTCATCTCTGCCATCATCAGCCTCAAGAGCAGGTAATGAGCGATCAGACAAACCTGACGGACCTCTTTGTGAGATGACTTTTGGATCTCTGAGTCTGAGAGTGTGTTAAATGTCGACTGAATGCATTCAGCTCTCGGAAGCACACTCTAGTAACGCCTTCAAATGAACAATATGCTGAATTGTTCATCGTTTACGTCTTGAAAAGCATTGTTACACATACTAGGATTTATTTTGTTTTGTTGTTATGTTTGTGGTTGTGGTTTGGTCTATCTTATTGTTTTTATATGTAACACTGGAAGTCAGAATATATTATAACTTATAGTTTTTACTATTTTACACTTTAAAACACTTTTAAATGATGCGGACCTATCAGATAGCACAATAATCAGTTTATTTACAAACCCTGCATTATATCATTATAGAATTATTTCAATTGATCAGTGTGCTGGTTGTTTGATGAATTATATTGGGTTTTTTTAGTTAGATCCATTATCTGTCATATATAATGGATGTATTATTTGGAGCCTTCATAGTTCCTGTTACTCTGGTTTTATTTACGCCCTTATTTGTATCTTTGAAAAAAGAAAGAAGAGATAAGAAAATGAGGATCACAGAGGTTGTATGTTTTCGCCTGTGTACTCGTGCATAATATCACATATTTGTTATAAAACAGACATATGAAACAAAGAAATGGGTGACGAGATAAAAAAAGAATTATTTTTATAATAAAAAACAATATTTTGATTCTCTTTGTCTTTTCCTGTTGTTCTTTAGCTGTATTTGTAGATTTTGTCTTAAATTATATTCAGAGTTTCATGGTTAAAATTTCCAAAACACATAATATAATCTTTATTATTCATATTAGTACATTTTAAAAGTGGTATTACTCTAATAAATTAAACACACACACACAAATTATAATTTTTTAGTTATCATTTCTTCCCACACATTGGGCTTTATTTTAATGATCTAGGCACAAAGTCTAAAGTGCATGGCGCAAAAGCATTAAGAGCGTGTCCGAATTGACTCTTGCTATTTTAGGGACAGAAAAATACACTCTGCGCCGCAGCACACGCTCTGACAGGATTGTGTTTATTCTCTTAATTAGTTATGGGTGTGTTTTGAGCGTAACCTGCATTAAACCAATCAGAGTCATCTCACATTCCCTTTAAGAGTCAGTTGTGTCGCGCCATGGCACATTTGCTATTTACTTGGTGGACTTTGTAAGTGTAAAAACTGAACGCTTCAGTTGCGAGAAAATGGTTAAACAGAGCATCTACAGCGTGAGAATAAAGAACGAGCCTCCTCCATTCAGCCTCTTTACTTTCTGTTTACTTTACTTTTACTCTTTCGTGGAGTAAGGAAGCGGTGGAAACTCTCTCCACTGAAGATATCCATTAGCCTACATATATAATTTTGTTTGTTAAGCGCACAGATTTGTTTCAACTATTTCTAAATTCAGTTCTAATTTCCACCAAACAAATATATGAACATTAATAACCAAGTGTGGTCAAAAAACTGAGTTATATCCAAACACACGTCCTATTCTTATGCCCCATATTTTGACGCATATGTCTCCCAAACCCGACAGGTGGACAAATCTAAGCTTGTTTTTATTCAAACAAATATAAATATACATATAATAAATAATACTGATAATATTAATAATAATAACATTATACTAATGTAAATTGTCATGAACAAACTGAAAAAGCCCCATCCCCAATGTGTAATCGTTTGGACCTGCGTAGGCGCATAACCAACACGCTCTGCGCTGGACTTAAGCCCTGCCTTCAGCTGGTCTATTGAACAGTCTATTTCAGTTCCTCAAAATAGCAACGCACCAACAATGCGCCTTAACAAACCTCCTTTATAGACCGGAACACCCATGACTCCACAAAGTGGTGCAAATGGATTTGCTATTTAAACAATGTAGAGCAAAACGGGAGAATTAGGGTTGCGCTGATCTGAAAATAGCAACAAATCGCGCCAAACACATCCTGCACTTTATTGCATCGGGTGTATGATAGAGCCCATATTATTATCGTTATTATTGATATTAATAAGGAATTTTAAAAATGGTAGTACACTAACAAATAAAACACAGAGACAAAAACTTCTTCATTCTTAAAACATCTTCATTTTTCATTTACTCTTTTCATATTAAATGAGCAAACATCAACCATTTCTTCATTATTTTGACACACCATTATTTAATTTTCATTTTTGACACCCCTTGATTCCAAAAGATAAACAAGAATCAATTGACCCTTTGCTGAGCCACACCCAAAAACCGCCACCCACCAATTGTGGCTTAGCAACCGTCAAGCTGTCAAGCTTTCGAGCGAGGGAAACAGGCCAAAGCGTTGTGCATATGGATTGTGCAATTTTTTTGCCTTCGCCATAGTAACGTCAGTCATACTAACAGCGAATAGATCATGACTTTACTGAACTTCATATTTCCATCTATTTCAAGCTACGAATATTTGAAATTACAAATCAACAGAACAAAACAGAGATGTGATCACAAACTGAGCACTTGCGATCAAAATACTTTACCAGCAGCTGTTTTTCAGTCTTTTATAAAGAGCACACACACATACTGACAGTAATAGGTAACTTACTGTACATTGTTATGGGTCAATGATGCTACTATTCGGCACAAATCCATCAATTTCCCCTTTCTGGCTGTTCTTTCTACGAATGAATGATGTAGAAGCACTGTCCATGCGTGTTTCCTCGCCGGTTAGTAACGCTATATTTCATTGCACAACATTAGTCTATCAGGCTTTTTGGCTAAAATAGAGAAATCATGGTTTAATTTGTTACTATTAGATTATTTTTAAATTTCATCTCTCCTGCTGTGCATGAACTAAGCTGTCGAATGTTCAGCGTATGAGGCGGCTAGACTAAGCTAGCTTCATTTTTGATTGAATTATTCTCTAATCGGTTGCCAATTATGTGATGAATATACCCCTGTAATGCATACTGCAGTCCTTTTTTGCCTGGCTTTCCCTGATATCTCACCTGTTCACCAAAAATGACATTATATCCCTGGAAATGTCTGACACCGGCTCATACACATTGTAAAAGATGTGCCAGGCACGAAAGCTTGACAGGCGTAGCAACAGTAACTAAGGAGGGCGGGGCTTAGCGAAGGGTCAATTAAGTTGAATAATTTATACTCAAACAAAGTTAGTTTTAGAAAAACATAATTGTTAACATCTTTCTTTTAACAAGTCATTTTCTTCATTCTCCACTTTTTACATGTATATACACACTCAGAAACAAAGCTTGCCTTTTTCCATCTGTAACCCTGTGTATTTATGACTGTGTGATAAAATAAACAGCATAAACACACTCGTTATAGACACACCTGAAAGCTGAGGCGTTTAATCAGTAGCCGTCTTACTATTATGACCACTCCTTTATACAGTTGAAGTCAGAATTATTAGCCCCTCTGTATATTTTTCCCCAATTTCTTTTTAGCAGAGAGAAGATTCTTTCAACACGTTTCTAAACCTAATTTTTATTAACTGATTTATTTTATCTTTGCCATGATGACCGTATGTAATATTTTACTAGATATATTTCAAGACACTAGTATTCAGCTTAAAGTGACATTTAAAGGCTTAACTAGGCTAATTTGGGTAGCTAGGCAAATCATTGTATAACGATGGTTTGTTCTGTAGACTATAAAAAAAATATAGCTTACGGGTGCTAATATTATTGACCTTCAAATGGTTGTAAAAAACTTAAAAACTCCTTTAACTCTAGCCGAAATAAAACAAATAAGACTTTCTCCAGAAGAAAAAATATTATCAGACATACTGTGAAAATTTCCTTGCTCTGTTAAACATCATTTGGGAAATATTTAAAAAAGAAAGAGAAATCCACAGGAGGGCTAATCATTTTGACTTCAACTGTATGTACAGTACATCCAACAGTCTTCTTCCACATAGTGAAACGGCACAAAGCATCACCCCTCACTATGATGATGCGTAAAAAACACTAATTTAATCGAGTACGCCATATCGGCAATGTAAACCAAGAGATTGAAGACAGTCATGAAGGTCACCACCACCAGATCGTCCCACGCACAGTGGTTACAGTCATTAGGACGAGGCTTATCTTTAAACGCATACAGCGGCCAGATAACTACAGCGGTTGCGTACATGACCACAGCCAACATGTTGAAACTGATCACCACAAAGTCGAAAGAAAATGGGAAGACCGACAACAGCCTGGCGATGGTGAGGAGAATGATGATCAATGAGAAAATGAAGCATATAGAGTACACTGCAACGCACCACTGCGTCCCAGGAAAACCCCTATATCCATCAGGACTCAGTGATGTGAATATGAGACACGCAATGAAGGTCTCCAGGATCTTCAGGAGACCAGGAATGGTGGTCAGAAAGCCGCTGATTTCACCAGGTTTCTTGTAGAGGAACCAAACTTCAGCAGCGTAGAGTCCGAAACACAGCCAGGAGACCGCTGATGCTCCGATTTCCTTGGCGCACGAGGCGCACGCAAAAAACGTGGGGTAGACTATGGAAATGGTCACCATCATGAGCGTGGACAGCATTGCGAAAGCCATGGTGAAGTCTTCCCAGGAAATGGGCACTTTGGTGTGGAGGTTTATGAACTCCAGGATGAGGACGAGGAGTGTGGTGAAGCAGCAGAAGCACCAGCAGAACATGCACCAGGCCCAGTGGGACGAGCCGTGGTCTGGGATGCCCGCAGATGCCGCCAGTGCAAAGCAGATGCATGTTAGGAGCACCTCCAGCATTCGCACAATGCCAACTGGCACGATTAGTGTCCTGAAATCCACCTGCAACATGACAGATGCCAATATTCAATATATTATCATAA
Organism: Danio aesculapii; assembly: GCF_903798145.1. Lineage (NCBI taxonomy): Eukaryota > Metazoa > Chordata > Actinopteri > Cypriniformes > Danionidae > Danio > Danio aesculapii. The sequence continues at coordinate 11,894,125 of NC_079437.1, read as the reverse complement.
CAAACAGGCTGGATGTATGCTGATATTCAATAATACAATATATCAGGATAACGAACATGTTAGACATATGTTGATATTAAATAGTTCAATATATCGGGATAACGAACATGCTAGACATATACCGATATTCAATAATTCAATATATTGGTATAACGAACATGCTAGACATTTGCCGATATTCAATAATTCAATATATCGGGATAACGAACATGCTAGACATATACAGATATTCAATAATTCAATATATCGGGATAACAAACCTGTTAGACATATGTCGATATTAAATAATTCAATATATCGTGATAATAAACATGCTAGACATATACTGATATTCAATAATTCAATATTTCGGGATAACGAACATGCTAGACATATGCCGATATTCAATCATTCAATATATTGGTATAACGAACATGGTAGACATATGCCGATATTCAATAATTCAATATATCAGGATAATGAACATGTCAGACATATGCCGATTTTCAATAATTAAATATATTGGGATAACGAACAAGCTAAACATATGCCGATATTCAATCATTCAATATATTGGGATAACGAACATGCTAGACATATGCCGATATTCAATAATTCAATATATCGGGATAATTAACATGCTAGACATATACCAATATTCGATAATTCAATATATCGAGATAGTAAACATGTTAGCCATATGTCGATATTCAATAATTCTATATATCGGGATAATGAACATGTTGAACATATGCCGATATTCAATAATTCTATTTATCGGGATAATGAACATGGTAGACATCTGCCGATATTCAATAATTCTATATATCGGGATAATGAACATGTTAGACATATGCCGATATTCAATAATTCAATATATCGGGATAACAAACCTGTTAAACATATGTCGATATTAAATAATTCAATATATTGTGATAACAAACATACTAGACATATGCCGATATTCAATAATTCTATATATCGGGATAATGAACATGTTAGACATACGCTGATATTCAATAATACAATATATCGGTATAATGAACATGTTACACATCTGCCGATATTCAATAATTCTATATATCGGGATAATGAACATGTTAGAAATATGCCGATATTCAATAATTCTATATATCGGGATAATGAACATGTAAGGCATATTCCGATATTCAGTTATTTAATATATTGTCATAAGGAACATGCTACACATATACCGTTTTTCAATAATTTAACACATTGTGATAACGCAGATGCTAGACATATACCGATATTCAATATATTGTGATAACAAACATGTTAGTTATATGCTAATATTCAATAGTTTAATATATCGTGATAATCAAATTCATTATATCATAAGAACAAACATGTTAGACATATGCCGATATTCAATAATTCAATATATCGGGATAATTAACATGCTAGACATATACCAATATTCGATAATTCAATGTATCGAGATAGTAAACATGTTAGCCATATGTCGATATTCAATAATTCAATATATCGGGATACTGAACATGTTAGACATATGCCGATATTCAATAATTCAATATATCAGGATAACGAACATGTTAGACATATGCAAATATTTAGTCATTTAATATATTGTGATAATGAACATGTTAGACATATACCGATATTTAATAATTGAACATATCAGGATAATGAACATGTTAGACATATGCCAATATTCAATATTTGAACATATCAGGACACATGCCGATATGTGTTATTTGTAAACTATTATACTTTATTTGGTAGACACATTCGCTTACTCTGAACATGTATAAAATAAAACAACACGTTATTACGCCTGTCACCTTTTTTGTTGATATTGTGATTATACCGTATGTATCGTGATAAAACCAGCAGTTAATCATCACAAGAATATGTGATAAGCCTACCTGCAGCATGATAAACTGTTTATGAATCCTAAAGTCTTTCTTTAGTGTTTTTTCTTCTCAGAGATCGGTTTGCCCAATGCTTTTAAGTTCTTTAAATGATGTCACGCTCTTCTGATGTTCTTTGTGGGGTTCCATTGTCAACAATTCCATGCGTTTTGTTTCGAAACTCCTTTCACGTTGTTCTTTGGGTTTTTGAAAAATCGATATCTAAAAGTTCCTCTTTGCGGTGAAATGTTAGTTCATTCTGATGTGGCAGCAAACCCGCTTGATCATGTTGCGTCGATCAATTGAACCATTTCCAGCTTATCGCTTTTATTGCTCTTCTCCGGTTCCTCATTGGTCGTTGGTTTGCTGTTGTCCTATGAGCCGATAAAAAGATTCAAGTCCTGAACTCTGGTCTTCAGTCCCACCTCAAGATACCTTCTGCTTTCAACACAGGAACGGATACCTGAAGGTTACTCTTTTACTTCTGCTGATAACGATAGAGGGCTGTTTTTAGGTCATGAATGATTTACAGATAAAGCAAACATTGCGGGGATTCATTTGTTCCTCAACTGAGGCTAGTAAAACCATTTAAAGAGTTTTTAATCTTCATTACTTTTGTATATGGAAAGTCCCTTCTCTGCTCTGTAGGAGAACAAAAAAATCATGCTTTATTAAAAATGGTTGCATAATAATATTATACCATATTATTTTAATAGCCAAAAATACAGTTGAAGTCAGAATTATTAGCCCCCCTTTTATTTTATTTTTCTGTTTTAAATATTTCCTAAATGATGTTTAACAGAGCAAGGAATTTTTCACAGTATGTCTGATAAAATTTTTTCTTCTGAAGAAAGATTTGTTTTACTTCGGCTAGAATAAAAGCAGTTTTTATTTTTTAAACACCATTTTAAGGTCAAAATTATTAGCCCCTTAAGCTATTTTTTTAATAGTCTACAGAACAAACCATTGCTATAACTTAAATAACTTGCCTGATTATCCTAACCTGCCTAGTTAACCTAATTATCCTAGTTAAGCCTTTAAATGTCACTTTAAGCTGTATAGAAGTGTCCTGAAAAATATCTAGTCAAATATTATTTACTGTCATCATGGCAAAGATAAAATAAATCAGTTATTAGAAATGAGTTATTAAAACTATTATGTTTAGAAATTTGATTGACAAAAATCTTCTCCCGTTAAACAGAAATTGGGGATTAAAAATAAACAGGGGGGCTAATAATTCTCACTTCAACTGTACATTGTATGGGTCAAAATTACTTATTTTTCTTTTATGCAAAAATCATTATAATATTTAGTAAGGATCATGTTATATGAAGATATGTTGTAAGTTTCCTACTATAAATACACTCACGCCACTTTATTAGGTACACTTTACTAGTACTGGGTTGGACCCCCTTTTGCCTTCAGGACTGCCTTAATCAAGCATAGATTCAACAATATTCCTTAGATACTGGAAAGATACTGGAAATATTCCTTAGAGATTTTGCTCCATATTGACATGACAGCATCACGCAGTGATGCAGATTTGTTGGCTGCACATCCATGATGCAAATCTCCAGTTCCACCACATCTTAAAGGTGCTCTATTGGATTGAGATCTTTTGACTGTGGAGGCCCTTTAAGTACAGTGAACTCATTGCCATGTTCAAGAAACCAGTCTGAGATGATTCACACTTTATGACATGGTGCGTTATCCTGCAGGAAGTATCCATCAGAAGATGGGTACACTGTGGTCATAAAGAGATGGACATGGTCAGCAACAATACTCAGGTAGGCTGTGGCGTTGACACGATGCTCAATTGGTACTAATCGGCCCAAAGTGTGCCAAGAAAAATCCCCCACACCATTACACCACCACCACCAGCCTGTTCTGTTGATACATGGCAGGATGGATTCATGCTTTTTTATGTTGTTGGTGCCAAATTATGACTCGACCATACAAATGTCGAAGCAGAAATCGAGACTGGAGACCAGGCAACGTTTTTCCAATCTCCTATTGTCCAATTTTGGTAGGCCTGTGTGAACTGTAGCCTCAGTTTCCTGTTATTAGCTGACAGGAGTGGCGCCTGGTGTGGTCTTTTGCTGCTGTAGCCCATTTGCCTGAAGGTTGGACGTGTTGTTTTTGCAGAGATGCTCTTCTGCATACCTCAGTTGTAACGAGTGGTTATTTGAGTTACTGTTGTCTTTATATCAGCTGGAACCAGTCTGGCCATTCTCCTCTGACCTTTGGCATCAACAAGGCATTTACGCCCACAGAACTGCTGCTCACTGGATATTTTTTCTTTTTCAGACCATTCTCTGTAAACCCTAGGGATGGCTGACATGAAACTGACGTTTCGACACAGTGTCGAGATCCCGAAGCGCAAGTGTTTCGAAACACTGTACCGAAGCATGATTCGAAACACCCAGGTCAAGTGACTAAAGGTTTTTGAAACACTTGGTCACGTCACTAAAGCGATTCAAAGCATTGATCAGTTCAGAAGCGTTTCGAGACCTGGAGAATCTGCATTTGACTGACAGGGTCAATTAAAAGTTTCTGTCTCGTATGGCCTAGTAGACCGTCCATGTGCGTGTTGTTACAGGGTTCAAATGACTTTTGGGTTCGATTCCCGACTTGTACAAATACTCCAAAATCATGATTTTATGTATTTTAATCATGTTACTGTTATGGTGTACTCTAGATAGGATACAGCTGTAGATACGCTATCAATTTAGCATAATTTTTTAACTGTAAAACAATAATTAATATTTTTACAGTACTGTGATGGTTGGGTTTAGGGTTGGGGTAGACGTTCATAAAATACAATAAATGGGAAATTTAATGAATATAAATAAATCTTGTTAACTTCTGTCCAAAACAGTATCTGCTCTAGCAACAGGCCTGTTTTATGACCAAAACAAGCCTTATTTATTTACAAAGTGTTCATTCGAATGTCAAACCAATGTTGAAACAAAACGATACACAAACAAAGCATCTCAAACTGATATTAAAGCATTTCAAAACAGCTGTATTAGCCTGGATTCGAACCAACAATCCCCGTATGGTAGTCAGGAACCCTAACCACTCCACTATATCACTTGAGGGTTCATTCTTACAAAGTGGGGTTTAATACCTCAATCTGCTCAATTGTTCTTTGCTGAAGCTGTTCCAGTGCAATACATAAAAAATTACCACTAGGTGTCACCGTAGAGTGGGGTTTCGAAACGTTTCGAAGCTTCGACTCATTTGCTTCAACTGTTTCAGTGTTTCATGAAGCCTCGCTTTGCCCACCACTAGTAAACCCTAGAGATGGTTGTGTATGAAAATCCCAGTAGATTAACGGTTTCTGAAATACTCAGACCAGCCCATCTGGCACCAACAATCATGCCACATTCAAAGTCACTTCAATAACCTTTCTTCCCCATTCTGATGCTCAGTTTGGACTGCAGCAGATCATCTTGACTATGTCTACATGCCTAAATGCATTGAGTTGCTGCCATGTGATTGGCTGATTAGAAATTTGCGTTAACGAGCAGTTGGACAGGTGTACCTAATAAAGTGGCCAGTAAGTGTATATCAAAACTCAATTTTGATTAATGATGTACATTGCTTAGCACTTAATTTAGACAAATGATTTATTTTCTCAGAATTGTTTTAGACTCTCATACTCCAGAATTTTAAATATGTTCATATCACTAAATAATTTGTCGTATCCTAACAAACTATAAATCAATGGAAAGCTTATTTATTTAGCTTTCAGATGAAGCAGAAATCTAAATTTCCAAAAAATTACACTTATTAAAAGATATTGTGAGGAAAAAATACTGAAAAAAGTCTAAATTTTACTATAAAATAATGCATTTGTTTGATACAAGACAATGTGAAACAATAATGTTACAAAATGGTCAATGATAAGATATATGCAAAATCATGTCAAAATCTGAATTTAAATAGACGTAAATAGAAATTATGAGATGGGATCAAATAAAAGTACAAATCGAAATGATAAGGTATAAAGTCTAAATTATGAGATGGAAAGCGGTATTGTGGGTAAGCATGAAAACTTATTGCATAATTGAAATGGTAAGTCATAATGTGATTTTAAAAAGACAAAAGTATCACAAAATGTAGAAATGCAAATTAATGTGGATAGAAAAAAAATCTAAATTATGACAGTTCAAATAATTTACTACAAATCATATATATTTTTTTTTATAATTATTTTTTTAGGGGTTTTCACCTTTATTTTGACAGGACAGAAGAGAAAATTGACTGTGACTTGAATGTGTGGGGAGGAGAGAGAAGGGAAGAATCGGCATAAGACCTCAAGTCAGGAATCGAACCCAGGTCACTGCGAACACCAGAGTGCATGTGTTGGTATACTTTCCACTACGCCATAGGCACCGACACAAATCATATTTTGATTGTGAGATATACAGTCAAAGTTAATTAGAAAATGTCACATTGACTTTAAGATGTGATCATAATGTCAATAGTATGATTAACAGTAAAGCCTTTTGAATGAAGTTTAAATGATAAAATCATGAGTTTAAAAAGTCAAAGTTATGAATACAAATGGACAATTGTGAAGTTATGAGATAAAAATCTTAACAAAAAAAGTCCAACTTATGATAAATGATGAATAAAACTTAACATCAACATAACAGTTTGAAGAAAAAGTCCAAATATGTTATAAAAGTTCATAACTATTAAAGTCGTAATAATGCCATAAAATTATGATGATGATGATAATAATACTATACTCAGTCATAAACAAGATTTGCCAAAGCGTGATTATTTTTTCTTCCTGTAGGTGGTGGAAATGACTTTCATATATGTAGAGTCCTCCTAATCATTAAGCAGTAAATCACCACATTATCTACACCAGGGGTCACCAAACTTGTTCCTGGAGGGCCGGTGTCCTGCAGATTTTAGCTCCAACCCTAATCAAACACATCTGAACAAGCTAGTCAAGGTCTTAAGCTACGGTCACACTGGGCTTTGTGTGTGCGAAATTCTGTCGTGCGGCGCAGCGAAAAGGGGCGGGATTAAACAAGATGATTAGACATTTAAAAAAGCGAGCGATTGCTCCATGTTTTACATTTTTGCCCAGACAGGTCCTTTTTTGATTCTCGATTGGTCTCACGCAGTCAAGTGATGCGATTTCGCAGGTCAGAGTTCACCAAGCTTGAACTTTGCACCGCAACAACATGCGAAACTTGACGCATGACCCTGCGTTTCCGGTCTGACGCATTCGCTTGCGTATGAATGGAAGTCTATGGGAGGAAAAGTCAAGTGTGACCGCAGCTTTACTAGGTATACTTGAAACAATCAGGCAGGTGTGTTGAGGCAGGTTGGAGCTAAATCCTGCAGAGACACCAGCCCTCCAGGACCGAGATTGGTGACCCCTGATCTACACCATCATCTAATGTTTAGCAACCAGGAAGTAAATGTAAGCCTAAAATGTATAAGCCAACTGCTATGTATGAAAAAGTCTTACCTCTGCTCTATATTTAGTGACGACGTCTGTAAGTGTCACCATTCAAAATGAAAGCACAGCTTTTCGCTTATAATGTCTTACTGCTTATAGTCATAAATTAAAATAAGGACGTATGACAGCTGAGCGGGACTCTGCAAAATAAACCCTGAAACTCTGACCAATGTGAGGAGAGTTTACTCACACGTGACATGTTTTAGCTATTTTGGTCAGTTTAGAAACTCTGCCGTGTAAAAGCGAACCGCACCAAGAACAAAAAGCAGCATTATAACAATTTTAAGCCCTGTTTCGAAACAAATGAATCGATTCACAGGTGTGACAGCACCCTAAGATAACATGACATTACCTGTCTAACAGAAATACCTCAGCCATGGTGTCGTCCTTCCTCCAGTATGCAAAACTAACTCCAGTACTGATTCAGGTTTTAAAAAGTTTTGATTCAGCATTTGTTTTTACCGCTGTCACTCTCTGTCTTGGTGCACGTGCACTCGCAAACGGCGGATCTGTCTGCGTAAATGGTTGCTCAGAAGTATAAATCTACATTTGATGACAGACAGTTTGGGCTACTTATCAAAATTATGGGAATTGTCGGCCCAGTGTCAACATTGGGATGTGGAAATAAGGGATACGGCCTTATTATAAAACTCCTAAATATGTTCATTTGGAGCTGTTACATTGTAAATAAACAGTTAAATTGTCAGTAATATATTTTATTATTATTATTTACTAAAGAAAAAATAAATATACATTAGCAACAAATACATTCCCTACTGAAAAATCCAGCTTAAACCAGCCTAGGCTGGTTGGCTGGTTTTAGCTGGATGACCAGCCTGGTTTTAGAGGGGTTTTGGCCATTTCCAGGCTGGTTTCCAGCCATTTCCAGCCTGGTCTTAGCTGGTCAGGCTGGAAAATGACCAGCTAAAACCAGCTTGACCACCTAGCCAGGCTGGGAGCCCAGCCAAAACCAGCTATGTCCATCTTAAACCAGGCTGGTCAAGCTGGTTTTAGCTGGATTTAGCTGGTCATTTTCCAGCCTGACCAGCTAAGACCAGGCCAAAACCCCTCTAAAACCAGGCTGGTCAACCAGCTAAAACCAGCCTAGGCTGGTTTAAGCTGGATTTTTCACCAGGGATATAGCAAACAATTCAGCTTAATATAATTAATGGCTATTATAATGAAATGAATCAAGCGATCAAATCTCATTTGCCATTTCTTCACTGTATAACTTACACATTCTGATTAAAGAGCAACGAATGAATCTCTTATTTATTTAGATTTGTTTCGTTTGATTACATTAAATAACAGAGGTGTCTCTTTAAAAATGAACACATCTGTTATAATGAAAGAATTCGATTGTTTTCCTAACTTTTTATGCTCATTTAGGACAAAATTAGCTGTGTTTGAAAAAAAAACCCACCAAGATCGAAATCTTTAGATCTTATTATTATTAATTATGTGCATATTTCTGTTCATCACGCACCCAAAACCCAGACTTTCGCTTTGTTTCAAATCGCGTGTACAGAATCCGTTTGGGAAACAGCATCTATATATCACTATGGAGCGCGTCAGCTGACAGTCATGAGTGTTTTGAGGATTGCATATGAAGGGGAGACAGCACCTGTAATGAAAAGGAAGGGAATCCTGCGGTTTTTATATTTATTTCTTTATATTTTATATAGTTATTTGTATTTGTTATAAGTGTTTTCATGCCTAAACAAAGCGAAAGCACAGAACAGACTCGCATTTAAGAGAAAGGGCGGCCCCTGGTGGTTCGGCGGTATGGGTTGCGTATAAGGGGGATTGTCTCTTTAATGTTTATTTGCCACTCTTCAGAGAAAGAATGAAAATACGGGAGAAATACGGGAAAATACCTTCACGGGATGATAGCGGGATAGATAAAATACGGGAGAATCCTGGGAAAAACGGGAGGATTAACAAGTATGGGCCTGACAGATTTTAATTAAATGAACATTTTTTAGTCTTATGCCTTACCCAGAATATAAAAATACATATAAATACATTTAGATCATTTACTTTAATCATGACTATTGGAATGTGAAGAGACTTTCAACCAGCGCAACATTAAATGTTTCTGAAGACAATCACCTACTGCAATTTTAATGTCAGAAAATTAAAAACAAAACAAAAAACGACACTGGTTGTGTTTATATCACTCCAATATGACCGTGAACACACTAAATCTATAGTTCTGTCCAGTCCAAACAGCTTCCAGAAGTTGATTTTGCATAATAGGTGCCTTTAATACAGCAGCATTGTTCAGTGTTAGCATTAGGCTACTTACATAAGCATTCACCTCATGAGGATCAAAGATCAATATAACACTGATATAGAAGGTTATAGATATAGTTAGGATGCCATAAACATTTAATGATGGAGAATGAACTGACGTTTTCTCTCTTTATTTCACTTTCTTCTGTTTATTTGCTAAGTCTGTCTCTCATCTATGAAGACCAAACAGAAGCCAGACAACATTACATGCACGCTCATGCATGGGACAAAGCGAGATTATGGGATTTACTTATTGTGTCAAACTGGTGAAGATGTTTTCTCGATTTCTTAGTGTTTTTCTGTTTGCGTTCCAGCACGTTTGAGCTCTCTTAGCCACCGTAGTTGGTTAGTTATGTATATGAAAAATTGATATCTTCACTGTTTATTGAGATGTGGTGATTTTATGTGGATGTAGCTTTTTAAAGCATATTCAACGTAATGAGATCCAATTAAATGAAAATCCAATGAAATTTTAGCCTAAAGTAAATCCACAATTGATTGTCTGTGAGAAATAATCAGTGTCAGTAAAAAAGAGTTTACTTCATATATAATCCGTTCATCATACTTTGAAATGTCAATCAAATCACCGATGGGCGGGGTTTCCTATTTCAGTTTCATTTCTTTATGGCACAAAACTAGTGTGAGGTGAGCGGTAAGGAGTTAATATGTCTTTCTGACTACTGGTTTGCAATTGAAATGTGGAATGACTAAACATAAAATCCAGTTATGCAAACTAGCAGGTTTTTACTATTCTGAGAACTGAAAATACAGAATTAATCATTTTAGCTTTGGCTATAACTCGTGTAATAATGAACGACTGAATGTTGTTTTGTGTTTTCAACATATTATTTTCACCCTCATCATCTTTTAAAATGCAAATATTAAGTTAAATATATAATATCGACTACAAAATCTTGTTTGTTACCCTCCCTCTTTCTCGTTTGTTAAATTACCTCAATGTTATTTAAAGGGGTGGTTCACTATGATATCATATTTAAAGGGCACATAGTTTACCTCTTTTTTATGATTTAATATTAATATTATGGTTCTTCTGAGTGTGCCAGTTTAGGTTCAGTTTAAAACACAATTCAGATTTTTTTATTATAATGTGTTAAAAAGTGTCATGTTAGGGGCGTGTCCACAGTTCGCTGATTTAGGGGTGTGTTGCTTCACATGTAAATTAGTTTCAACTTCCCGCCAACGTAACAAGGGGGTGGGGCCATGAGCTCACCCGCTCTGCGTTTGCAACAGAGTCTGACAGGCAGACTGCGAGAACGAGAGAACAGAGCTGGAGTGAGAGGTTCAGCAATCAGTCGTACATGTACGACTCGGACACAGACCAAGCAGAGAGTACAAAATCATTTGTGTCTTTGTACAGTTTTACAGCCAACTGTGTGCTAGTTTCAAGTGCCGAGCTTGTACACAGAAACTAATAAACACGCACACTGGAATTAACTTTGACTGAGGCACGGGATGCGCCACTCGAAGTCACGACACGGCACACCAGACACTCTCTGTGGCGGGCAGAAACATGAAGTGTCCCGAATCGTCGCGCCACGCATTTTTGAATTCTAAACATAGGTTTCTGCAGCGGTCCGCGGTGCCCAGCCGTCGACTTGAGTGTACCCTGATAGAAACTGATGTTTAGAATTCTAAAACGCATGCTAGTTAAGATCACAGGGAGCTTCTGGGATCACGAGAAATGCAAACGGCTGAAGTATAAGGTAGACTCAATGAGAAGTACACATGTTTGCAAACCTACCTAAAGATACAACCAATAATTCCGATTAGAGCGATAATGTGGAGAATATTGATCTTGTGTTGAGCCCAATGAGCCCTGCATCTAAAAATAGAGCTAGCGTGTTCCTTTAGTGATATCGCTTCGACTCACGCTGAAAATGGCGGACGTGAATCAACAAACTGAGGATATCATGACGCGCCTGTCAATCAATATTGGTGGGCGGGGGGACTGCTCTCCTACGTAAAGTTGCGGTCGGTTTGAAAACCGCTCCAATTGGTCCACCGTTTTTATGTTGTTAAATTGAAAAAAAGCTCTGGGTGTGCTTGTATCACCCCAATATGACAGTCTATACACCATACATGCACATATGTCTGTCCAAACAGCTTGAAAAGTAGATTTTTTACCATAGGTGCCCTTTAAGCTTTAGTTGATGTGTAATGTAGCTGTGTGAACATAAACAACATCTCTGAATGTAAGATGCTCAAAGTTCAATGCAAAGGGAGACATTGGCTTTTACAGAGTTAGCTTAGCAGAGCCTACAGGAAACGAAGTTTGGGACTACAAAAAATTATCCAGGCTAGTGAGATCACAAGCGCTTTCAGTTACGTGCATTCACCTCGTGCACACACCCTGCGTAGTGAGGGGCGTGGCCAGAGGCGCTGTAATGTTACAGCAGAGAAAGCTAAAATGGCGTCTAAATGCTGCTATTTCCACAGAGCTTCTTCTGTTTCTGTATTTGGGCTTCCAAAGGACACGACACAAAGAGAGAAGTGCTTACAGTTTCATTTTAATTATGTTCCAGAGAATTATAAAAAAAATATAGCTAGCATTTGACAAAGGACAGCTTCCAGAATCTCTCTCAGTTCAGTGCTGGATTCAGCTAAAAACTCCTCCAGCGGGCGAAGCTGTGGATTGTGGGCCAAAACCTGTAAGTGTTTTTATTTGTTCAAATTGAACAACTGCAGGCACAGTTTCTAGCGTTAACGGTATGTTGTAGCAAGGATATATAATATAGGCATGTTGAATTTGTTAAGTTAAAATGTGGCACCGCTAACAATTTAGCTACAAATTCATATTTATCAGTCACCCACAGTCTTCAGCAGCGCGCTGCAGTATCTTTCTATGTGGCTACTTTCCCTGCCTTCTACATCTCAAATAACCAACTCACTAAAGATATGTAAATGTTTTATATTACTTACACATGCTTATTCTGAATATCTGCGAAAGACACTTGTCAGATTTTATTTTAGAGAGCAAGTGTGAGGTTCAGCTGTGTGCTCTTAATTTTTCAGTGTGATTCAGGCAGCTAACGCTGCTGTGACTGACTGTTTACACAGTGTAAAAGTGTGCGCTTGTAGAGGCGTGATGTGGAGCCAATCAGCGAATCACAAGACATTATGTTAGCTGACCAATCATAGCCTCTTGAGGGCGGGCCTTTTAGAGGAACTAGGAAATATGACAGTCGTTTTCATGTTAGCTGAGTAGCTGTATATAATCAAAGTCAGATATATGAAAAATACTGTGGTTTTTACAAATGAAGCATGAGCACACATTGCTTTGCATCTTATAAACACAACCAAACCTTAAAAATAGACTCTGGACCACCCCTTTAAAACCTTAAAAAGAGCAAGTAAAAACATTAGCCAGTATCACTGGATCAAGATACACACACATTCGTCACACTCAAATTTTGTTATTTCCATTTTACTGAATGAATAAAATATTTAACTGTCATTTTTTAAACATGGACAAGTGTGTCAAAAAGACAACTTTACTCAAAATGCATATACAGGCTTTTATATTTATTTACATTTTAAGTGTAGGCCTAATGTATTTAATGATTTACATACATTTAACATTTGCATGGTAGTATAAAGATGATGTTTTGCAGGTTTTGATGATATTTTACAGGCTTTACTGGTTATTGCACATCAATCACATTACTGATAAGAGGCACTATAATGATGGCATTTCTTATCTTCATAAGTTCAACATTCATCAGAGCCTCAAATATTTCTCAATATTATGACTACTTTCGTACTTGTATAGTTCAAATTATTAACCCAAATATTTCACAAGTGATGTTTAACGGAAAGAAGAAACATTTTTAATAACTGGTTTATTTTGTCTTTGCTATGATGACAGCACATAATAGTTTACTAGTTATTTTGCAAGATGTTAGTATGCAACCTAAAGTGCCATTTAAATGCTTAACCAGGTTAATTATGTTAAGTTAGGGTAATTAAGCAAGTCATTGGACAACAGTGGTTTGTTTTGTAGCCAATTTTAAAAAGTAACTTTTTTAAAATGGCTAAAATATTGAGTTTACAAATTATTTATAAAACAAATGTAAAGAAACAAGACCTTTTCCAGAAGAAAAAATATTACCGGAAATTGATTTATTGATTTGTAAATAATAAACAATTCACAGAAAGGCTTATAATTTTGCATTCAAACACACACACACACACACACACACACACACACACATACACACACACACACACACACATATATATATATATACAGATATATCTGTATATACGATATACAGTATATTGTGATATGATGAAAACAATTTTACCAGATGACTTGAATATCTCTATTTGGAAAGAATTTACAATAGATTACTTTAGACTGATTGGGTTTATTTTGTAGGAGAGTGCATCTGCATAAATCTAAAACTCAATCTACAAGCATTGATAAATACAATAAAAAAATTACAACGAAAGACAAACAGTATTTTATCAATTACTTTGTCTAACAGTATTCAGATACAGTAATTGAATAATAAAAATACAAATAATTCAATGCAATTATTCAATTTTCAAAGTTACTCACGGTACAATTACTTGTGCCTGAATGCTTTTAAAAAAATATTAAACAGTCACAGGCCTCAAAAGCACATGCACATGACCACTTATAATCCTCAACATTGCAAATCCTGAGATGTGACTTGCGAATGATCACATTGCGATATCAATGCTGAAACCATATATTGTGCAGCCCTTACATATATATATATATATATATATATATATATATATTATAAATCATGTTTAATGATTAGATATTTAATCTTTGCATGATTGTGTAACAATGCTATATTTCGTAAGCTCTTTTGTAGTTACACATCAGTCACATTATACTAATAAAGGCAATATAATGATGGCATTTCTTATCTTCATATATGGTCAACATTCCTCAAAGCACATTAACAACAAGCTGCCAATCAGTTTCATGCATAATCTATCAACATGAAAAGACAATCAGCATATTTAAAAATAGCAAGTGAACGTCTTATCCAGCCTGAAGGCATAGTTCACCCAAAATGAAAATTCTGTCATAATTTCCATATCCTTCACTTGTTCCAAACCTGATTGAGTTCTTTCTTCATCTGAACACAAAAGAAGATATTTTGAAGAATGTGTGAAACCTGCATCCATTGATGTCCATAGTATTTGTTTTTCCTAGTCAACCGTGAGATGATTTTAGCTTTTTTCTAAATATGTGAAGGTTTATAAAGGTTTGCAACCACTTAAAGGAGAGTAAATAGTGATTAAATCTTCATTTTTGGGTGAACTATCCCAAGTTATTCATGTAAGAAGCGCATTTGTATGTTTTCCTAGGCAGGAGAAGTGATCAAAACCAAACGCACAGAGTAAACCGTATCCACAATGTAGGCGATCAGATTAATGCACGTCATGCAGGACACCACCACCAGGTTGTCCCAGAAACAATATACAATGATGGGCAAATCACACTGTGGTGGTCTAATAAAGTTCTCAAAACAGTAGAAGGGCCAAATGACCGTAGCTGTGAGGTACATTAAAACCGCAAGGACATTGTATCCTGTCATGCATTTGTCCATCGGCAGTGGGATTCGACCTAGCAAGCGTCCAATAGTCAGGATGATGATTAGAAGAGAGATGATGAAGCAGATGGAGTAAACCGCCACGCACCATTGTAGCCCAGGAAAGCGCTTGTAAGTGGTTTCATCCAGACAGATGAAGATTATACAAGCCACAAACGTCTCCAAGACTTTTAACAAGCCTGGAACTGTGGCCAAAAACCCACTGATTTCACCGGGTTTGGCTCGGGTTAGACCCACTTCTGCTGCGTACAAACAAAAAAACACACATGAGAGCACAGATGCTGCAATCCCAACCGAACACTGGGAGCATACGAAATATGTCGGGTAGATGACCGAAGCGGCCAACACCATGAGCGTGGATAGCATTGCAAAAGCTGTAGTGAAATCGTCCCAAGAAATGGGGATTTTGGTGTTGACGCTGGTGAACTCCAGGATGAGGATGAGGAGGGTCACGAAGCAGCAGAAGCACCAGGTGAACTGCACCAGGCCCAGAGCGAGAAGCTGGTGTGGCCCTGAGATGCCACCAGGCTGAAGGTGATGAGCGTCAGGACAAACTCAAACAGACGGATTATGCCCACTGGGGCCGTCACGGACTGAGTGTTCAGAGTTACCATGATTGCTTTTTTTTTTTTTCAGATGTGGATGTTGCTGATGTCTTCACACTGTCATGCACTGTAGAAAAAAAAAGTTAAATTAGCTAGTTATCCTTAGAAATATACCGATATTCAATAATTCAATATAGGGATAATAGGCATGCCAAACACATACCGATATTCAATAATTCAATATATCGGGATATTGAACATGTAAGACCTGCCGATATTCAATAATTCAATATATTGTGATAATTAACATGCTAGACATATATCGATTCAATAATTTAATATATGGGATAAGGGATATGCTAGAATATGCAAATAATCAATATTTCAATATATCGGCATAATGAACATGTTTAGACATATACTGATATTCAATAATTCTATATATCCGGATAAACATGCTAGACATATACCAATATTCGATAGTTCAATATATCGGGATAATGACCATGTTAGACATATGCCGATATTCAGTATATCAGGATAATGACCATGTTAGACATTTGCCGATATTCAATAATTCAATATATCGGGATAATGAACATGTTAGACATATGTCGATATTCAATAATTCAATATATCGTGATAATGAACATGTTAGACATATGTCGATATTCAATAATTATATCGTGATAATAACATGTTAGACATATGCCGATACTCAATAATTCAATATATCGGTATAATGAACATGTCAGACATATGTCGATATTCAATAATTCAATATATCGGTATAATGAACATGTCAGACATATGACGATATTCAATAATTCAATATATCGAGATAATGAACATGTCAGACATATGTCCATAATTAATAATTCGATATATCGGGACAATGAACATGTCAGACATGTCGATATTCAATAATTCGATATATCGGGATAATGAACATGACAGACATATGCCGATATTCAGTAATTCAATATATCGGTATAATGAACATGTCAGATTTATGCCGATATTCAATGATTCAATATATCGGGATAATGAACATGTTAGACGTATGTCGATAATTAATAATTCGATATATCGGGACAATGAACATGTCAGACATGTCGATATTCAATAATTCGATATATCGGGATAATGATCATGCTAGACATATGCTAATATTCAATAATTCATATATCGTGATAATGAACATGCTAGACATATGCCGATATTCAATAATTCAATATATCGGATAATGAACATGTTAGACATATGCCGATATTCAGTAATTCAATATATCGGTATAATGAACGTGTTATACATATGCAGATATTTAATATTTCAATATATCAGGATATGAACATGCCAGACATATGCCGATATTCAATAATTCAATATATCGAGATAATGAACATGTTAGACATATGCCGATATTCAATAATTCAATATATCGGTATAATGAACATGTTAGACATATATATATATTTATTTTCAATATATCAGGATATTGAACATGCCAGACATATGCCGATATTCAATAATTCAATATATCGGGAATGATCATGCTAGACATATGCTAATATTCAATAATTCAATATATCGTGATAATGAACATTTAGACATATGCCAATATTCATTATATCAGGATAACGAACATGCTAGGCATATGCCGATATTCAACAATTATTTTTCAACTGAAAAATGTTTAGATGATCATGCTAAATAGTTTACTCAATTATTATTTCAAGTAACCTTGACTTGCAAAAGTTTAGTTTTAATAGGGTAACTTAAAATCTCAGGTAGGCAGAACCTGCAAAGTTTAGTGGAAATTAGTTAACTTACATTTTCAAGTTATCTGCACTAACATTAAAGTTCACTGAAATTCATAAATTCATGGTAAAAAAAGAGAATGGCAGTTTGGTTGCCAGAATTTTACAATTATAAAAAAGATAGAAACTAAATTTCCAAATGTAATGGTAAATTTCCACATTTAATTAATTAATGAGTTAAACACTAATGTTTTGAAGTAATAATATTGATACATTATAAAAATCCACCATAAACGTGGGGATGAGAAAGTCTATACCAATGCTCATCACAAACAACTTTTACCACAAGCAAAAAAGCTAATTAAGTAATAAAATATAAGATGCTCAGTGTCAATCACACAAATACTAAACACCACCATGGTAACACACATAAAATTAAAGTAATGCATAAACATTATTTATCTAAATTAGATGTATACTGTAAAAAATGCTGGGTTTCACATAATTCCTTCATGTTGTCCCAACTCTAATTGTTTAAGTTAACTCAATAGCTTTATTGCTTACAGATTTAAGTAGACTGAACATAAAACAGTTAAGTTTGAATATAAAACAATTTAGTAAAAAAACTCAATTACTGTGTTGTTCAGCTCATTTTAAATAAGTAGTTTGAACAAACAGCAAAAAAATGTTGTGGAGTGTAACATAAAACTCTAATGTGCATAACTGATAAGAAGAAATTAAAAATAAGCATGGTATTGTCAACAAAAAAGTATAATAAGTGAAGTGTCATGCCGAAGTTGAGGCAACAAACACTAGTTAAGTCAACTTACTGACTCACTGTAAGAAAATATCCATAAATTAGCAGTTTTCCATATTTGGTGATTCATGTTTTTATATTTGTAATTTCCCCCTGTTTATTTCTGCTTTTGAATTGCAATATGGGAGCTTTATCTTTATTCCAACAACTTTTAAGCTTGAAAAGTTGGAAAAGTGACTTTTATGAATATTTTTAATAGTTTACAGTGATATCATCTGAGTTTGTGTTGTATATTATGCTACAAAAACCTTATAATAAGCTGCCAGTACATGTTCTGCTATTTTACAGACGTATTTCTCTATGTATTATTACTTTTACATTATATTCTTTTCACTAAAATGTCAATAAAAGTCACTTTTAAATCATAGAGTTGTATTTTCAACATCAAAAGTCGACAGAGCAGAGAGCAACATCCCATAATCCAATTAACAACCGTAAATAAATGTAAAACACTCGCAAATTGCAAAATACAGAAACAATTAATAAATTAAAAAACGTTGGGTTCCACACTATCAATTTTTGTGTCAAGATAACATGAAGGAATTAAGTTAGCTTATTAGTTAAGTGGATTCAACATAAATCGATTAAGTTGTCCCTCAAGAAATAAACGCAAGAATTGTGATGTTTCAGCTCATTTTAAATAAGTACTTTGAACAAACAGCAAACGTCAAAATGCTGGCTTTCACATAATTCTTTTATGTTGACCCTGCACAAATGTTAAGTTAACTTAATTGATTTCATAAATTTAAGTAGATTGAACACACAAAAAAATTCGGTTGTCCCTCAAGAAATGAACTCAAGAATTGGTTGTTCAGCTCATTTTAAATAAGTAGTTTGAACAAACAGCAAACATCCTTTTTTGAGTGTAGTCGAAATGGCGAAAACTTACCATGTTAAGTCGAATGAACAAATTTAAAAACTGCAGGTCGTTTCAACTTAAAAATTCATGTCGGGAAAAACTACAATCACCAGAAACTAAAAACTACAATCTTTCTAGCAGTGTACTTCACAAAGCTTCTCTTCCCGGTGTGATCGTCTTGGCACACACTAAATTCAACTGACCCAGAGCGCCAGGGAAAGGCGTCCTCATAAATTCGGCCACATCTCTGATTACTCATTGTCTTATCAATGGATTAGTGCTGGTTTGTGAATGTCCGCTCGGTGTTTGAAGTTCAAGTTTAGATAGTAAAAGGGGTGTATCCTGACACGTCATCGCTTAATGAGGCCATAAGCATCTGGAAACTGAAGGACATTACTGAAGGCGTTGGATTTATTATGGTCTGTAAATTACGAGAGTCCTAGTGGATCAATCTAGGCTATTTGAAGATGGACAAATACAGAAATAAATGCCTTCTGATGCTAATTTGAGTGTGTGTGTGTTGGTTTTTTGGTGGTTTACAAGGACAGCAATTTGTATAATGACATTGGTATGACGTAAGGAGGTTTATGGGGACATGACTTAAAAAACACACTCCTGTAAAATTATACTTAAGTGGGGTTTATTCATAAACTAATTTCGAGAGGATCACGTGCTTATGATTTATCACAGCCGTCACGTATTAAGCAAATCAGTATCATCCAACCATATGAGCCATAAGCTACTATAAATAACCACAGTTTTCAGTCCACTTTATCTTCGTTTGGAAGAAACCCCCCTTCCTCCCCATTCTCCTACTTACTATAGATCGGGCGGCACGGAGGCCCAGTGGTTAGCACTGTTAGCCCCACAGCAAGAACACTGCCAGGTCGGTAGGTGTTTCTGTGAGGAGTTTGTATATTCTCCCCGTGTCCGTGTGGGTTTTCCCCGGGTTTTCTGGTTTCCTCCCACCATCCAAATATATACATCATGCATAACAATCAAGCATTTGTCTAGCCCCCTTTTTTCCTCACGTGTTCCCTTAGCTACTGCAGACGGGGAGTTCTGAGATCCACCGAGCTCAGGCTCCCCTCTCGCTCTGCAAACGGGAGGAAGCTCCGGGCTCGAGGATCCCTTGAGCTCGGGGCTCTCTCCCGGGACAGCATGCCAAACAAGCTTTTGATGAATCATCAGCTAAGTGTGAACTCTTGAACTCTCTTATTGCGTTCCTGTCAGGGTTGGGTTTAGGGATAGGGGTGCATATAATAAGCAGTTTTTACTGTATAAAACACATTATGCCTATGAAGAGTCCCTGTAAACCACCAATACCAACATGTGTGCATGTCAATACAGATAAAATTTGAAAATGATGACAGATTTTTATTTTTTGGGTGAACTATCACTGCTTATTATTTACCTTTATGCTTTTCCCCCCTCCTAACATTATTTACAGTTGAAGTCAGAATTATTGAAGTCAGATTTTGATAAGAAAAATCATTTTAAAACAGGTAGGTGACAGTCTTAAGTTGATCTCTCTCTTTTGTATGTGTAGTGTTGTATTTATACCACACTGATCTGCTAGTGTTAGCTTTGGCTTTTTTCTGGGTTAATCATTGTGATCTCGTGATTGCAACCGAGAACTAGTTGGAAATCTCTGTAGACTGATGGCATTTCATGCCGTTCAGCCTTATTAATCTTAAAATGTGAGCAAAATCCTCTGTTTTGTCATCACTTTAGACATTATGCTAGAGAATCATTTAGACGCTAGCTCTAAAGTGACACTGGTGAATGAGCAACGCTTTCTGATGGTCAAACGTCAGCTGCCGATGTAAATGAGTGGTGGAAGAAAGTAGTTCCTCATACAAAAGGATTTTTAGATTCTTTCTGTTAGATTTTTTTTATATATACATGATTATGCCGTCGAACTGTTGTATAAACGCAATATCACACTTGTAGCAGTGCGATATGGCTGTATATAGTCACTGTGGGGACACTAAAGGCTGAATTATACTTCTGTGTCAAGCGCACGCGTATGCATCGGAGCAGCCTTCGTGCGGTCGCATAGGTCTCACCGTGGCTGACACCGATGCTGACGGGCTTGGTACCGGTACTTTTATTTCAGTAAGCTAAATCCTATTTTATTTCTCTCTGCTTTCATTTTAACAACTTTTATTTTCTTTTTGATTTATTTTAGTTTATTACAGGGCTTGTATTTGTAAACATTTGACTACATTACCAGCTCTGTGGATGGATCAGTGTTGTGAACAACTTTGATGAAAGCATAAAGAAAAACTTTCGCATGTCCAGATGTTCATAAAATGTGTGTGCGCTGTCGCTCACCAGCTGATTTACGTCGGTGCCAAACCGGCCGGAGCTTAAAGGTAAACAAACAACGGCTTATCATAAGCATTTCATCGATAATTATTTACACAGTCGGCATTAAGAAGGAACATAGAAATATTATCTGACTAACATCTAGCAGCTTAATGTGTTTGGGAAAACATTCACAGGTTTTATTCTCACAAACCGAGCGAACTTGTTCTGATTGGCTAAAGTCTTACGTCTAACGTCAGCGCGTTCTAGACGTGAACGCGCTTTTTCCGGCAATCTTCCTTCTGCGTTCACACAGCGCAGCATTCAGGCAAATTACCGGTTATGTTACAACTTGTCTTTCCAGAAAATTGCTGGAACGAATTTCCCGGTATTTTCAAAAAGGCCCTGTTCAAACATACAGACCTTTCCGGAAAATTGCGGGTAATTTTCCGGAAAGATCTATTTATGTGAAAGGGGCTTTTGTCTAGCCCTGCCTGCTGTGAGTCTCTGGTTGCTGGTGTACTGTCAGGCTGCTAGTGGTGAGACCACCATTCTCCAGGATTGCTGGTCAGCAGTGCCTCCAAGGACTCTACCACCTCTTGCCTGGCCTGAGCATCCCCGCTCAGTCTCCTGTTCTTCTCCTGGCGTTCTGTGGCTGCTGATTACAGCACCCAGGACTCTCCAGCACGACTTCCTTTGTCTGCCTGCTCCACCCAAGACTCGCCAGCACTCCCCTACTCATACCTGTTGGACTGTTTTTCACCTCACCCCTACTACATATCACATTATTGTCAATAAACACCCCCTGCACTCATTATGCATTTGGGTCCTCCTTCCTCTAACAGTGACACTTATTAGGTATTTTAGGTGAAATACAAATACCATTGTATTTTTATTACTCTCTATAATATTTTATAAGTTATTTATTTGTTAATCTTGCAGCTTTTTCACGAGTTCACACTCACAGATATTTGACTGAATAGAATATGTGTATTTGGCGTGCTGTCCGGAGAGAGGGCTCTGAGCTCAGGAAGACACCCTAACTCGTGTTATTCCCTTATCAGGATAAAGAGAGATAGGGTCCGAGCGCAGGGTCTAACCCGGCTCCAGAACGCTCCCCCCTCAGATTTAAATAGGGATCTGGTTTAATAGTGTGGAGTTGGGGTGGTGGAGGGACGCTGAAGTCAAGAGAAAGCGGAGGTATGACGTGTTGACTCTTTATAGGGGTTTACCCTTCAGCTGATTGGATAATAGAATGGTTGTGTGTGTGATTAATTAGCCACGGCAAAGACTGATCGTGCTCCTCCCGAAATTTGTTAATAAAACATCACTATCCCCCCCCTCCTCCCAATATTGTATACCCATTTTATCCATGTACTGTAGACTGAAAACTAGCACATCTGCTTTTTCTTTACTTCTTTTTTTTCCTTGCTTGTATGCTTCTTCCTCTTCCAAACATTGTTTATTTTCCCCAATATATTGAATTTTTGTATTTTTCTGTTTTTTCTTGTTGCCCATTATTGTTAACTAAACATTGTTTTATTGTTACATTGTAGTTGCTTCTATATATATATATATATATATATATATATATATATATATATATATATATATATATATATATATATATATATTGTTTGATTATTTTGGGGCTTATATTTGCCTTAGATAGTATTTAGTAAAACAAAAATGCTTTAATTTTCTATATGCATTTTTATGCCATTCGTGCAGCTTACATATATTTTTAATGTCAATGTCAATTTTATTCATATAGCACTATTAAACAAAACCAATGTGCTACACAATACAAATCACAAATAAAAAGATGTAAAATTATAGCTAAAACAAACAATTCTCACTGATTAAATGCCAAATCAGAAAGGTAAGTTCTCAACCTAGATTTAAAAACAGACCGAGATTATATAAAGCTAACACAGAGGAGCAGAGCAGTCCACAATCTAGGACCAGCTACTGCAAAAGTATGGTCACCCCTGCATTTCAGCCTCGACTTAGAGACGCATAATAATCTCTGGTCTGATGACCACAGAGACCGACCAGGCTGATGTTTAGTCAACAGCTCTGACAGATAGGAAGGTGCCAAGCAATTTTTAAAATTCTAAAAAACCAAGAGAAGTATTTTAAAAGTGACATGATAGTGCACAGGAAACCAGTGCAAAGAGCGTAAGACTGGTGTGATGTGGTCATGTTTTTGGTACAGGTTAAAAGCCTTGCAGCAGCATTTTGAACTTACTGTAAATGGGATAAAGTTGTCTGACTAATCCCAAAGTATAGTGAGGTACAGTAGTCCAACCTAGAGGTTATAAAAGCATGAATATTTTTCAAACCGTTTTGTGTTGATGTTTTTCTTTCTCATTTTTGTTGATTGTTGTTGTTCTTTTGTGTTCTGACTTCAACTGTATATAAACAGTATACAAAATATAATACTGTTTATATACAGTTGAAGTCAGAATTATTAGCCCCCCTTTAATTTTTTTCTTATTTTTTAAATATTTCCCAAATGATGGTTAACAGAGCAAGGAAATGTTCAGTATGTCTGATAATATTTTTTCTTCTGGAGAAAGTCTTATTTGTTTTATTTCGGCTAGAATAAAAGCAGTGTTTAATTTTTTAAAAACCATTTTAGGGTCAATATTATTAGCCCCTTTAAGCAAATCTTTTTTTCAATAGTCTACAGAACAAACCATCATTATACAATAACTTGCCTAATAACCCTAACCTGCCTAGTTAACCTAATTAACCTAGTTAAACCTTTAAATGTCACTTTAAGCTGTATACAAGTGTCTTGAAAAATATCTAATCAAATATTATTTACTGTCATCATGGCAAAGATAAAATAAATCAGTTATTAGAAATGAGTTATTAAAACTATTATGTTTAGAAATGTGCTGAAAAAAATCCCTCTGTTAAACAGAAATTAGGGAAAAATATAAACAGGGGGGCTAATAATTCAGGGGGGCTAATAATTCTGACTTCAACTGTGTGTTAACTTTTGAGCTACATTTCATGTATGCTGAAATTACATTGTAAATTAGTCAATTATCAATGCCTTCACATCCACTGAATGACAGCATTGTTGATCAGTCTTTATCCCATTATTTTATTTGGGTCATATTGTTCTAGTTTGAGAATAATAACAGTGGATATTGTCATGAACATTTGAGGCCATTGAGATTCACAGTTAATTATTGTCTTTTTCAGCATGGAGAAGTGAATTTGAATAGTGCAGCAGAAAAGCAAACAGATGCTGCTATGAATGAGAGGCTTTATGTCCCTTTTTTCCAGACTGAAAAAATGTGCTGGACTTTGACTTGCTGTCTTTGCGTATATAGAGTTGCCTCACGCCTACTTAAACACACACACACACACACACCTTAGAAAGTGACTGTTTCCTATTTTTTGTTATTTATATTTTAAAATCAGTATCTTGATGCACTTATTACATCTATTTAATGACTCAAATTGTCATGTACAGATATGTACACTGAGCGGTCACTTTGTTAGGTACACCTTACCAGTACCGGGTTGGACCCTCTTTTGCCTTCAGAACTGCCTTAATCCTTCATGGCATGGATTCAACAAGATACTGGAAATATTCCTCAGAGATTTTGCTCCATATTAACATGATAGCCTCACGCAGTTGCTGCAGATTTGTCAGCTGCACATCCATGATGCGAATCTCCCATTCCACCACATCCCAAGGTGCTCTATTGGATTGAGATGGTGTGGAGGCCATTTGAGTACAGTGAACTCATTGTCATGTTCAAGAAACCAGTCTGAGATGATTCCTACTTTATGACATGGCACGTTATCCTGCTGGAAGTAGCCATCAGAAGATACACTGAAGGTACACTGTGGTCATAAAGGGATGAACATGGTCAGCAACAATACTCAGGTAGGCTGTGGTGTTGACAAGATGCTCAATTGGTACTAATGGGCCCAAAGTGTGCCAAGAAAAATCCCCCACACTGAAAAAAAAAAAGATTTCTGCAAAATTGTTGCGAACAATTTATTTGACTTGAATTTCATTCATTCATTTTCTTTTTCGGCTTAGTCCGTTTTTTAATCTGGGGGCGCCAAAGCGGAACGAATTGCCAATTTATGCAGCATATGTTTTACGCAGCGGATTCACACCCACACATACACTACAGCCAAGTTAGTTCATTCAATTCACCTACAGCACATGCCTTTGGACTGTGGGCGAAACCGGAGCACTTGGACGAAACCCACAAGAACAAGGGAAGAACATGCAAACTCCACACAGAAATGCCAACTGGTTGGCGCAATAGCCTAGCGGTTAGCGCTCTGACATATGGTGCAGTAGCACTTCAGGGCGCCTGAGCTCAAATCCCAGCTTAAGGACATTTTCCGTCCCGACCCCCTCTATTTCTTCCACTCGCTTCCTGTCCGAAACACTGTCCTATCCACTTAATAAAGGCAGAAAGGGCCAAAAAAAAAAAAAAAAGAAATGCCAACTGACCCAGCCGGGGTTTAAACCAGTGAACTTCTTGCTGTGAGGTAACAGGGCTACCCACTGCACCACCGTGTCACCTGAGTTGAATTTAATCAAACAAGTTAAATTCAGTAATGTTCAACTTCATTTGTTTGTTTAAATTCAGCCCAAAGAAATTGTTTACACCCACTTAACCTAAAAATAAATAGTAAATCCAAGGAATCATCTTTGAGTATTTCTTTCGGTGCACACCATTACACCATCACCACCTGCCTGAACCATTGATACAAGGCAGGATGGATCCATGCTCCTGGGTTTCCTCCCGTTGCTCAGGTTTGCCCCACACGCCTAGAGACATTTGCTGTAGGTGAATTGGGTAAGCTAAATCGGCCATAGTGTGTGTGAATGAGTGTAAGGGTGTTCCCTGGTGATGGTTTGCAACTGGAAGGGCATCCACTGCGTAAAACATATGCTGGTTAAATTGGTGGTTCATTCCGTTGTGGCAACCCCAGATTAAATAAGGGACTAAGCCGAAAGAAAATGAATGAATGAATACAGCTGACACGTAAACATTATTTGTATACAATACACAAAATATAAATGACACATTGTCAATGCAAAAAAAAAAAAAAAAAGGTGCAAAGAGAGAGTAAAAAATAAAAAAATAAAGGACATGAACATGAACCTTAAGTTTAAGTATCAATTACAGAATATAAAGTCATTTTAAATTGTCTTGCTTTCTTATTTTCAGATAATGAAAGTGTTTTTAAATCATGACTAAATTCCTTTTTAAAATAAAACAGGAAATTAGGGATTAGTATTGGTAAATTTCCATTTGTGGGTGTAGAAGTTACAAAGAAAATCAGCTCAGTGTAAAGCAAAACACTGAAGGAAAGTTTGAGCAGAGTGAGTTTACAGTGCACTACATGAAACAAGACGCGCGACGCGGAAACACTGATGACGTAAATAATATGCGCCGAAGGAGTACGGTACGCTGTTGACATCTGTCAGTTGGTGCAAGTTAAACAGATTATATCAGTATTACCTGTAATGGTCAGTTATATCATCTAGTGATGAATGAAAATCCGCTTCATTGTATGTTTTCTTTTTTATTTCATAAACGTTCGCTTTTATCTTAAATCAGATCATCATCGTCGTGAAGGAAAACAGATAACGTTATAAAACAGCTGATTGTGCAGCGTCATATCAAAATCATCAACAATTCATGACACAAACTCGACGGATGAGAAATGTGGATCGTTTGTCTGTTCGATCTATTTCTGATTTCAAGGAAGTTTCATTAAAATAAGGTATGTTTTAAGCAAATACATTTAAATGATCCGTATTTCTGCTGCGTTAAATGTATATTTTTACACAATTTTACATAATTTAAGAAATGCCTGCTTTCTGTAATATAACATGTTTGCAGTGTTTCAGTTTATCCCCTGCTCATACAGTAAGTACTAGCAGATCATTTTAAGTATAGGCTAATTGCTAAAAGCATGACGTTGCCATGCTTGTTGCCATAGCAAATACCAGATTTTTTATAGCTGAACGGCAACCACAGTAAACAATTTAGCGTTTGTGGACAGATAATTTAGTTTAGTCCTGTGATGCTCGAAATGAAGCTGAAAACAATCATGTTTATGTTTTGCTTCCTCATATGGTATGATATAAAAAGAAAATGTAAAAAAAAAAAGTGTTTTGTGCAATTGTTGTGGTGCACTGTATATGGCCTGATTGATAAAACTGAAATATAAAGGACTGTAAATATTTCTCAGAGATTTTGGTCCATATTGACATGATAGCATCATGCAGTTGCTGCAGATTTGTCAGTTGCACATTCATGATGTGAATCTCCCGTTCCACCACATCCCAAGGTGCTCTATTGGATTGAGGTCGGGTGACTGTGGAGGCCATTTGAGTACAGTGAACTCATTGTCATGTTCAAGAACCAGTCTGAGATGATTCACGCTTTGATATGGCATGTTATCCTGCAGGAAGTATCCATCAAGATGGGTAGGGGAGCATGGGGCACAAAGTAACACAGGGTAAATGTAACACGGAGTTTTAAGGTATTTGCTCAGGGTTAACATGGCATGCTTCCGAGGTTTTCACCACAGTGTCGGCAGACGTCTCCTAGCCAATTATTTATAAATTTGGATGAGAAACACAGGAGAAACCATTTTTGCAGCATAAAAGTATTTTTTATTATAGTCGATATTTTTTAATAAAAAAAATCTGTGAAAGTATGTGAGTACAATTATATATGGTTGTCATTACCGTCTTCTAGGCTGAAAGATGAAACCATTTTGAAAAATGTAAAAAACACACAGAGACTGCTAGCCAGTTTTGAGGAAAACACGACACAGCGGGGTTAGTTGTAACAGGGTGTTACAATTAAACCACACACTGTTGGACACCGACTAACTAACAAAAACTTTTTGAATTTTGAGTGTGATGTTGAACTTTTTAAATAAAAATGTTTTTTAATAGTAAATAATGTTTTAATATAAAAAAATATATATTTTATTGCTGATAATGCAAATAAATGCATTGTATAATAATGGATAAATGGATAATAATGCAAATACATTCAAATGTGTTTATCCAATAAACAAATAAATACATAAACATGCTGTGCTATGTAGAATAAAAAAGAAATAAGTCAATTACTGAGGAACTATAGCTCCTATTTAAAGTAAACAGAAATTAAATGAACTGTGTGAAATCTGCCTTTGTAAGCATGTGTTACAACTAACCCTCTGTCTGTTACAACCTGCCCACAGGTGGGGTAAATAGTAACATTTATAGTCCTGGCACTTTTGGTAATACTACACAGAAACCATATGGTCCGGCGATCATAGTTCAAGTGCTCATTTGCAGGAGAGGCTTGTGTGTTGCTGGTTATAAAATATGGTTTGTCTAACCCCATTACTTTGTTCATTATTTGACCAAAACCAAAAAGTGTTACTTTGTGCCTTGCTCTCCCCTACATGTGGTCATAAAGGGATGGACATGGTCAGGAACAGTACTCAGGGTAGGTTGTGGCGTTGACATGATGCTCAGTTGGTAGTAATGGGCCCAAAGTGTGCCAAGAAAATATCCCCCACACTATTACACACCACCACCAACCAGAATTGTTGATTAAGCCAGGATGAATCCATGCTTTCATGGTGTTGATGCCAATTTCTGACCCGACCATCCGAATGTCGTAGCAGAAATCGAGACTCATCAGACCAGGCAACATTTTTCCAATCTTCTTTTGTCCAATTTTGGTGAGCCTGTGTGAATTGTAGCCTCAGTTTCTTGTTGTCGGCTGACAGGAGTGGCACCTGGTGTGGTCTTCTGCTGCTGTAGCCCATCTGTCTCAAGGTTGGACATGTTGTGCTTTCATAAATGCTCTTCTGCATATCTCGGTTGTAACGAGTGGTTATTTGAGTTACTGTTGCCTTTCTATCAGCTCAAACCAGTCTGGCCATTCTCCTCTGACCTCTAGCACCAACAAGGCATTTGCGCCCACAGAACTGCCACTCACTGGATAGTTTTTCTTTTTCAGACCATTCTCTGTAAATTCTAGAGATGGTTGTGTGTGAAAATTCCAGTAGATCAGCAGTTTCTGAAATACTCACACCAGCCCATCTGGCACCAACAACCATGCTACGTTCAAAGTCACTTAAATCCCCTTTCTTCCCCATTCTGATGCTTCGTTTGAGCTGCAGCAGATTGTCTTGACCATGTCTTGATCATCCATAAATCCACTGAGTTGCTGCCATGTGATTGGCTGATTAGAAATTTGTGTTATCGAACAGTTGGACAGATCTAACTAAGTAACTAATAAAGTGGCCGGTGAGTGCATGTGTATTATATACATGCATGCATACATATACAGAATCTGTGAGTATGTTCACAACCATACATATGCTTGTCTGTTTCTGCCGCTGTTTGTCACTATCCTGTGACTGAATTATGTGCAGGTTATTGTATGCGCCATCAGCTCCATTCAGCCGTTTTCATGTTTGTCAGATTTAAAGACAATTAAATAGCCTTTAAAGAATTAATAAACTGTTATGGCTCAGAACACAATTTTGTGTCTAATTTTACATTTTGTGGCAAGTAGCCATTTAATAAGTGGGATAAAGTAATCCTAAGGCTCTTAAAGGGCACCTATGGTAAAAAATCTACTTTTCAAGCTGTTTGGACCGACATATGTGCATGTATGGTGTATAGACCGTCATATTGGGGTGATATAAGCACACCCAGTGCTTTTTTTTTCAATTTAACAACATAAAAACGGTGAACCAATTGGAGCGGTTTTCAAATCGACCGCAACTTTACGTAGGAGTGCGGTCCCCCCGCTCACCAATATTGATTGACAGGCGCGTCATCATATCCTCAGTTTGTTGATTCACGTCCGCCATTTTCAGCGTGAGTCTGAAGCGATATCATAAGGAACACGCTAGCTCTATTTTAAATGCAAGGCTCATTGGGCTCAACACAAGAGCAATATTCTCCACATTACGCTCTAATTGGAATTATTGGTTGTATCTTTAGGTAGGTTTGCAAACATGTTACTTCTCATTGAGTCTACCTTATACTTCAGCCGTTAGCTTCTCGCGATCCCAGAAGCTCCCTGGATTAACTAGCATGCGTTTTAGAATTCTAAACATAGGTTTCTATCAGGGTACACTCAAGTCGATGGCTGGACCACTGCAGAAACCTGTTTAGAATTCAAAAATGCGTGGCGCAACGATTCGGGACTCTTCATGTTTCTGCCGCGCCACAGAGAGTGTCTGGTGTGCCGTGTTGCGGCTTCGAGCAGCGCATCCGGTGCCTTAGTCAAAGTTAATTCAGTGTGCGTGGTTGTTAGTTTCTGTGTACAAGCTCGGCACTTGAAACTAGCACACAGTTGGCTGTAAAACTGTACAAAGACACAAATGATTTTGTACTCTCTGCTTGGTCTGTGTCAGAGTCGTACATGTACGATGAATGGTGATCCTCTCTCTCCTTCTCCGTCTGCCTGTCAGACTCTGTTGCAAACGCAGAGCGGGCGAGCTCGTGGCCCCGCCCCCTTGTTACGTTGGCGGGAAACCGAAACTAATTTACATGTGAAGCACACACCCCTAAATCAGCGAACTGTGGACACGCCCCCAACATGACACTTTTTAACACATTATAATAAAAAATCTGAATTGTGTTTTAAACTGAACCTAAACTGGCACACTCAGAAGAACCATAATATTAATATTAAATCATAAAAAAGAGGCAAACTATGTTCCCGTTAAGACATCTCAACTGCTGAAAAAATACTGTATGTACAGGATTAGTATGCTTGAGTAAAATGTGTTTAATTTTTGTTTTTAATTCCATTGTATACTTTTATGTGTAACTGTATTCCTGTTTAAATCACCAAAAAAAGACAGTACAACAACATAGTAGACTGAATACAACTGCTTTTTCAGTTTTTCCCAATGTTTTCTAAATAAAAAAAGTCTTTATTTTTAAATAAGGTATGGTAGACTTTGTAAATTTAATATAATTGCAGACAGTGATGCCAGCGTCTATTGATTTCCCTTTAATTCAGTTGATGTCGCAGCTGAACGTGGCACTGGAGGACGAGCAGAAGGAGAGACGCTCTGCTGTCAGTGACCCTCCAGACTCTTTCCCTGACAGGTTTGTTATTTTTTGTTCTCTTCTTGAGCTTGGTATGATTGTAAACATTGGTTGGATGTGTGCTTTGTGATGTTTCACACCACAGTTTGCATTGTGACCCATCCGTCATCGCCACAGAGCCAGCCCTCCCCTTCTAGTAATGGAGTGAACCTCCTGTCATTGCCATGGGAGATCGTGACTCAGATCGCCTCGCATCTCCCGGCGCAGTGTGTCATCGATGTGCTGCCACAGGTAATTATTACTTAGGTGTTTTTTATTTATTGGTAAGACCATACATAGTAGAATACAATACATTGGAAAACAACAAGGAAAAATTACAGAATGTCCTAGTTTTCTTATTTTCCCACTATTCCCTCAAAGTAAAATAAATACATTTTATGAATTAGAAATCCTCAGAAAAAAAAAAAAATAAATAAAATAGTTTCTGTGCCTGACGAGCAGGTTGTCGTGGTCCTAACCTTTGACCACCACCCGTTCCACAATGCACCCGCCCCTTACGGCTCCCCCTGTGGATGGAGAGCCTGCAGAAGGATGGTCCCACGTTGCTCCTTCGGGCTGAGCCTGACTGGGTTCCGTGGGATAAAACCCGGCCACTTGGCGCTCGCAGGCCTGGCTCTAGGGTGGGCCCTGACTGCGCCACACCAGGTGACGTTACGGCCCTTGCTGTTGTTATAATCGTAAGGGGTATTTTAACCCCACTTAGTCTGACCTGTCACCAAAGACCTTTTTACCATGGGAAACCCTACCAGGGGCATTAGCCCCCGACAACATAGCTCTAAGGATCACTCAGGCACTCAAACCCTTCCACCACGATAAGGTGGCGGTTCATGGAGGAGCCAGGAGAAGACCTCGGGGAAGACCCAGGACATGCTGGAGGGACTATGTCTCTTGGCTGGCTTGGGAACGCCTCTGGATCCCCCGGAGGAGCTGGAGGAAGTGTCTGGGGAGAGGGAAGTCTGGGGTTTTCCCCTAAGACTGCTGTCCCCGTGACCGCGTTAAGGAGTCAAAATTTCAGTTATTTACTGTGTATTAGATCTGATATCAACTGAACAGAGTAAGCCTTTGATATAGTCTAAATCTGGGTTCCAGGACTTGTAAAAAGATTTGAGAGATCCTGCAAGTAAACATCGTAACTTCTCTAGTTTTTGCAACTAAAGATTTTGGATCCACATGTCATGTAATGGAGGAAGTACCAGTTTCCATTTGATAAGAATGGCTCGTCTAGCTAAAAGAGTAAAAGTCAACTCTTTTTGAAATACCAAAAGGGCTGTCAGGGGTTAGGGTCTAGATTTATGTTAATAGATTTATCAAACAGGACTTTGTCAATTGAGGGCAACTCTAGAACATATGGTGATGGTTAGCAGGAGACTGCTTACAGTGATGACAGGCATCACTTCTATCAGGAAAATGCTAATGTGGTATTAGTTAAATGAGCTTTACATTGCATTAGGCACTTTTTTTGGTCCATATAGAGGAGGAATGGACCATCTTTAAAAATCTTCCCGTTGTTCTTCCGCAATACCAACACCAAGGTCATTTTTCCCAGATTCTTTGAGAGAAACTGTAGGATTTACATTTAGTGTACTTATTAAATGATTTATAGTCGATATTAGATGTTTCTGGCCCGTATATTTATTACTTGGGTTTACTTGGGTAAATTTCAACAACATTGAGAAAAACATTCAAAACCAAAACACTTTTTTAAAACATGTTTCATGCATATTAATATATAGTAATGCATATTAATATTAAAGTTGCATCTAATTAAAAAAGATAAGGTTATTAGTTACTATAACTTTATTATTTACTAATAACTTTAACTAATTAACTAATAACTAATTACTAAACTTTAAGCGTTAAAGTTATTGTTTCTAAACATAGTTAACCTGCAGTTATATAGTACAGTGTTTCGCAACCCTGTTCCTGAAGGTACACATTTTCATTCTCGTACTAATCAAACACACCTGAATCAACTCAAAAGAATATTAGAAGAGACTCCAAAACCTGAAGTTAATGGGTCAGATAAGAGAGACATCCACAATATGTACTGTTGGTGTGCCTCCAGGAACAGGGTTGGAAAACACTGATATAGTATATGGGTGATGTCTGTGTTCAACGAAGTGTATTAAAGGGCACCTACTGTATGATGAAAATCATCTTTTGTAAGCTGTTTGGAAAGAACTGTGTGTAGGTATAGTGTGTTCACAGTCATGTTGGAGTGATTAAAGACAATAAGTCTCTTTTTTACATTTCCTCACGTTAAAATAGGATCCAAATCCCTCTCATTTTGAGAGGCCGACCACAACGTGACGTAGGAGTGCGGTTTTCAGCCCACAGAATTAATTGACAGCCGCATATTAACATGTCTCGAGTAACATGTAAAATCATATCCACAGGACAGGATGTGCGCAAAGCAACTGGGATTAAGAGATCTGTTCAGCTTTCTGTGATCATCAGTCATCATCAAATATGACCAAGAATGAGTTTCACGAGTTTAAAAAGTCAATAAAACATGTTTGCATGTTTGTAATGAATTACAGCAATTACTCAGCCTTACTTTATCACCACAGCTGAGTGTCAGTACAATAATAATAATAATAATAATAATAATAATAATAATAATAATAATTTTCATTTATATAGCGCCTTTCCAGAGCTCAAAGACACTTTA
Source organism: Danio aesculapii (assembly GCF_903798145.1). Lineage (NCBI taxonomy): Eukaryota > Metazoa > Chordata > Actinopteri > Cypriniformes > Danionidae > Danio > Danio aesculapii. The sequence goes on along the minus strand of NC_079437.1, from coordinate 11,859,750 downwards.
CAAAGAATGCGACAAAAAGAGATAGTACAAGCAGACACAAACATACAGGAAGTCAAATATAACAAACTGGAAATACAAAAACAAGACCTAGGAGACAAATAAGCAGAGTGCAGGTGGATCAGATAAAGTGGTCAGTTTGGCAGGTCAGAAGTGAAGCATTCAGAAAATAAGTAAAGATTTGAATTCTGAGATATTACTAGCAGAACGGAGTGAGCGTGGTAGAGAGTTCCAGAGTTTGGGTGCAATAACACTAAATGATCTGCCCCCCATTGAAGAGAGGCATTACCGAGAGACAACGAGAAGGCCAGAGTCAGCAGAATGTAATGAGCGGGTAGGTATGTAGGAGACAAGCATTGCAAAGATAAGAGGGAGTCGGCTATTTAGGGATCTAAACGCAAGGGGAGGAATTTTAAATCTAATGCGGTTAGGCAAGTTTTAGGCAAGGCAAGTTTATTTTATAGCACATTTCATACACAGTGGCAATTCAAAGTGCTTTACATAAACAGGAATAAAAGAGACAAGTATAAGAGAAATAAAAACAAAATAAAAATGGAAAAAAAAAAAATAAGCATAAAAACAGATAAAATGTGTTATAAAAGAAGGGAAAACATAATAGTGCGATCTGTCGGACGTAGCACAGAGCTCATTTAGTAAAGGCACAGCTAAACAGATGTGTTTTCAGTCTTGATTTGAACGTGCCTAATGTTGGAGCACATCTGATCATTTCTGGAAGCTGATTCCAGCAGCGAGGGGCGTAGTAACTGAAAGCCGATTCACCCTGCTTCAACTGGGAGGCAATGGAGGTCGTACAAGATTGGGGTTATATGAGCAGAACGTTTGGTGTGAGTGAGTATTCTAGCCGCAGAGTTTTGACTATACTGTAATCTGGAGATGAGGCTGGCAGGCAGACAAATGAAAAGGGCATTACAGTAGTGAATACGTGAAGAGACAAATGGATGCATGGATGCTACTGATGAAGGGATGCAGTTGGGAAATGCGACGTGAAAGAATGCAGATTTAATGTGAGACTGAAAGGAGAGTGTGGAGTCAAAGATTACGCCTACATTTTTGACAGAAGTAGATGTTTTAATGTGAGAGCCAGCAATCTCACAGGAGAAACTGGTCGAAATATTGCTGGTAAGCGCTGGGGTGCCAATGAAAATGATCTCAGTTTTGTCCACGTTGAGTTTCAGAGAATTTGAGGTGAGCCAATCATTAATGTCCTTCACACAAGCAGAGATTTTATCGATTTGGGCGGATGAAGCAGGTATACAGACAGAGAAGAGTTGAATATCGTCTGCATGAAAGTGATAGTTTAGACCATGATGTTGTAAAATCAAGTGGGATTAGGTATATTGTGAATAATTCTGGGCCTAGAACAGATCCCTGGGGAACACCTCACTTCAGGGGGACAGTCGGCGATCGAAAATCCTTAACAGAGATAAAGAATTGTGTATCTGAGAGATATGAAGAAAACCAAGAGAGAGAGCAGTACCAGAAATACCCAGATCAGAGAGACGTGAGATAAGTAAATCATGAGAGACAGTATCAAAGGCAGAGCTGAGATCTAGAAGACAAGGATCCAGAATCACCAGAAAGCAGTAGATGATTCACTACCTTTACAAGTGCAGTTTCCGTACTATGGAGGAGCGAAAACCAGATTGAAAAGGGATTTTGACTAATTATAAAAGAAGACGCTTCAATCCTGGGTGTGGACGTTAACGCAGGTTTATTTTGTGCATTAACATAACGGATATCCATAGGCGGTGGATATTAACGTGTACCCTGTCACATTTGCCATGCAAACTTAAACACACTTTGAACTTTCTAACGACATTGCGTGTACCTCATCATTGCAGAAGGCTTGAATTAACTCCACAACAAATACTCATTGATCAAGTTTTTTTACTGTAGTATTTCTCACAAACGTTATGTGAAAATCTGCTTCCTTCATGTCTGTCACTGTGCTGTTTATCTGACGCAGCCGAGGCAGAGATTGAGGCACACTCTGACTGGCACGTGGGATTGGTGGGCGGAAAGAACCAGCATTAAAGGCACAGGCCACAAAAACAGCTACAATGTGTTTAGAGCTGAAAATCCCAGCATTCTGAAAGGTGTAATAAATAATCTGATGGGTGTTTTGAGCTGAAACTTTACAGACACATTCTGGAGACACAAAAGGCTTATCTTAAATCTTGGAAAAGGGGTAAATAGGTGCCCTTTTAGTGTATGTGTTGTCTCGGAAGTTCTCGATGGTTGGCATCCCTATGTAATGTATCCCTCCTTTTCGTAATCCTCAGGTGTGCCAGACGCTGGGAAAGGTTGGCGAGGATCGTTTGGCCTGGCAGCTTCGGGCTCAGAAACTCTGTGGCCCGGCAGCATCCTTCCAGTTGGGCCAAAGCAGGATTTGATTGGATCCAGGGCTTGCTTGGAAATGGAGGAGCTGATTGGCTACTGGACAGGGCAGGGACTCTAACAGAGAACAGGAAATGGTGCAAGACAGACATGAAGTGGCAGCTGAAACCGTGAATGGTGAAGCCCCGGCAGCGGAGGCTAACATGGTCCAAATGCAACTGGATGTTGATTTAAATGCTCAGATTCAATCCCAGAATGCTTCAACCAGCACTGCTTCTCCGCTCGAGCACATGGTCCTCCCCTCGGGCCACATTGCTGATGTGAATTGTGTCCTCCTGCTGGAAGGTGCTGGGGCGGTGTGTGCCTCCGGCTCCAGGGACAGGAATGTAAACCTCTGGGACCTGAACGAGGGGTCCAAGAGGCGCGTTAATGCACACTCTTGGGGGGACGTGGCACCATCAGCACGCATCGGGGCTTGGGTGTGGTGTCTGGCGTCCAGCGGGCCGCTTCTGGCCTCTGGATCGTTTGACAGCACGGTGAAGCTGTGGGATCTGCAGGCCGGAGGAGCAGACCGAGGACTCATCCAGTGTAAAGCAGCAGTGCTGTGTCTGTTCTGCGAGAGGGACACGGTGCTGGCCGGATCACATGACCAGAGGCTGAGCATCTATGACACACGGGGTGAGTCACAGAAAAATATATTGAAATATAAAAAATATATTGTCACATACAAATTCTTTTGATTTTATTTTCTGGTTCCTAAAATTAATAAAATCATCTAAAGTGGCGATGGGGTCTTAAAATGTATGGAAAGAGTCTTAAGCAGGTCGCACACCAAAAGCGCTGCGTAGGGCCACACATTTCAGAATTCTAAACATAGGTTTCTATCAGGGTACACACACCGGCACCGCAAGTCGGCGGCTGTCGGCGGCGCCCAGCCATGACTCAGGACACTGTTCATTTTTCCCCTGCGCAATCTGAATAGTTTTGTTTAAAATAGCCTGCGAATGTGCGCGTCTGGTGAGCGATACTTTCAGCTGTCATGTGCGCGCCGTGTTGAGGCGCTGAGCGACGCATCCGGTGTGTGACGGCCTTTAAAAGGCATTGAATTTCACTCTCTGATTCCTGTAAATACAGTGCATCCAGAAAGTATTGATAGCGCTTCACTCTTTTCCACATTTTTTGTTACAGCCTTATTCAAAAATGGATTAAATTCATTTATTTCCTCAAACTTCTACACACAATACCCCATAATGACAAGTTTTTGAAATTGTTGCAAATTTCTTAAAAATAAAAACCTGAAAAATCTCATGTACATAAGTGTTCACAGCCTTTGCTCAATACTTTGTTGATGCACCTTTGGTAGCAGTTACAGCCTCAAGTCTTTTGAATATGATGCCACAAGCTTGGCACACCTGTCTTTAGGAATTTTTGCCATTCCTCTTTGCAGTAGCTCTCAAGCTCTATCAGGTTGGATGGGAAGTGACGGTGTACAGCCATTTTCAGATCTCTCCAGAGATGTTCAATAGGATTTAGATCTGGGCTCTGGCTGGACCACTCAAAGACATTCACAGAGTTGTTGTGAAGCCACTCTATTGATATTTTGGGCGGTGTGCTTTGGGTCATTGTCCTGCTGGAAGATGAACCGTCGCCCCAGTCTGAGGTCAGAAGCACTCTTAAGCAGGTTTTCATTCATGATGTCTCTGCACATTGCTGCATTCATCTTTCCCTCTATCCTGACTAGTCTTCCAGTTCCTGCTGCTGAAAAATATCCCCACAGCATGATGCTGCCACCACCATCCTTTACTGTAGGGATGGTATTAGCCTGGTGATGAGAGGTGCCTGGTTTTCTCCAAACGTAATGCCTGGCATTCACTTCAAAGAGTTCAATTTTAATCTTATCAGACCAGAGAATTTTGTTTCTTATGGTCTGAGAGTCCTTCAGATGCCTTTTGGCAAATTCCATGCAGGGAGTGGCTTCCGTCTGACCACTCTACCATACAGGCCTGATTGGTGGATTGCTGCATAAATGGTTGTCCTACTGTAAGGTTCTCTCTCCACAGAAGAACACTGAAGCTCAGACAGAGTGACCATCGGGTTATTGATCACCTCCCTGACTAAGGCCCTTCTCCCCGATTACTCAGCTTAGATGGCCGGCTAGCTCTAGGAAGAGTCCTGGTGGTTCCAAACATCTTCCACTTATGAATAATGGAGGCCACTGTGCTCATTGGAACTTTCAGAGCAGCAGAAATTTTTCTGTAACCTTCCCCAGCCTTGTGCCTCGAGACAATCCTGTCTCGGAGGTCTACAGACAATTCCTTTGTCTTCATGCTTGGTTTGTGCTTTGACATGCACTGAACATCCAGAATGATCATGGAAACAAATGTACCGGAGCTCAATTAGAGCTTCACACAAAGCCTGTGAATACTTATGAACATGTGATTTTCAGCTTTTTTATTTTTAATAAATTTGCAACATGCATTATGCTTTGCAGTCATGATGCTGTCATCGCAGTTCTTTATCATTTTTTTAACCAATAAAAGCAGCCTCAGTGAGCAAAATTAAACTGTTTAAAAAACATCAACAAGTCTCATTTACTGTCACACAGCCGCAGATCCGCTGGTCAAAGAGTCTCCGTCTCCATGGTGATGCAGTGTTGTGTCTGGCGGCTGAGGACCAGTTCATCTATCAGGCAGTAAAGACCAAAGTGTGGCTCTGTTCGGACCGCAGGGCTGGAAAACTCCTGCAGAAAGTACAGGTACTGCAAACACACTGTGCTGGACACTTACTAGATATCTTCTGTCACTACTCCGCTCAAGTATTTTACTATTACTTCACTACATTCGTTCATTCATTTCTTTTCAGCTTAGTCCCTTTATTAATCTGGGTCGCCCACAGCGGAATGAACCGCTAACTTATCAAGGATATGTTTTACGCAAGCTGATGCCCTTCCAGCTGCAACCTATCACTGGAAAGCACCATACACTCTCATTCATGCACATGCAAACACTACGGACAATTTAGCTTACCCAATTCACCTATAGCTACATATCGCATGTCTTTGGGCTTGTGGGCTTTTGCATTTCCAACATCAAAAACTTTAATTAAAACTGTTTTGAATAATAACACAGAATTATATCAAGTTGTGTCCAGTCTGTATATGATTACGTTTGTCTAGGAACTGTGTCACAATATGAAAAAACAAAACAAAACAATGGTCGCAGCTTCCGATTCGCATGAACTTTATGGAGTTGATCTGTTAAATAATTCACAATCGCACCACAAGCAGTAATGTGTGTAACGTCTGCTGTGTTTGTCCTGCAGTTGAGCTCATATCTGCTGTCGGTGAGCTTCAGTGGATCAGAGGTTTGGGCTGGTGATAATCGTGGACTCCTGCACACCTTCTCCATGAGCAGCAGCTGCCTGATGCCCGTACACCAGTTTAAAACACACACTTCATTGGTCCACCGGCGTTCCACTACCACGCCTGGCGCTCTCTACACCTGCTCATCTGACCGCTCCATCAAGGTCGGTCAGTCATTAGCAAAATATTTATGCTTATTAATGGCATGGATAGTTCATATAAAGTTATCTTCAGCCCACGTCTCTTCTTCACTGCAGGTCCCACCTCCCATCTGCTCCACCAAAAACACTCTGCACACTCCACCATCAGGCCGGAGTCAATGGGGTGGTGGACATTTTTAACTTCTACTCTTTTCTTCTACTTTTTTCAGCCAAGAATTAATACATTTTTTTCCTCAGTAAGTGTGTTTGTATTCAATTGCTTAAATACGCAAAAAAATATCCGCATTTATAATGTTACAGAAGAGTCATATTTCAAATTAATAAAATATATTCAAATAGAAAACACTTGTTTTAAGCTGTAATACTATTTCAACAATATTAGTTTATACAGATTTATTTTATTTAATAAATATGTCTTCAAACATTCTTCAAGCAATAATAAATATTAAAAAATAATGTAAGTTATATTAATATTAGTACTATGTGCTAATAATATATTTGAAACAATGATAATCTTAGGTAGGGCGATGCAGTGGCAGTAGGTGGTGCTGTCGCCTTCACAGCAAGAAGGTCGCTGGTTCCAGCCTCCGCTGGGTCAGTTGGCGTTTCTGTGTGTAGTTTGCATATTCTCCCCGCGCTAGTGTGGGTTTCCTCCGGGTGCTTCGGTTTCCCCCACAGTGCGGTACAGGTGAATAGGGTAGGTTAAATTGTCCGTGGTGTATGTGTGTGAATGGAAGAGTGTATGGATGTTTCCCAGAGATGGGTTGCAGCTGGAAGGGCATCCGCTGCTTAAAACATGTGCTGGATAAATTGGTGGTTCATTCGCTGTGGTGACCCCGGATTAATAAAGGGACTAAGCTGAAAAGAAAATGAATGAATGAATAAATATATATATATATATATATATATATATATATATATATATATATATATATATTAGGGATGCACGGTTTGGTGCATCCTGTGGTCCACGGTTCAGAATATGCATTAATATTGGTTAAGCTAAATTGTCCGTAGTGTATGTGTATGAATGAGTGTAGGATGTTTCCCAGTGATGGGTTGCAGCTGGTTATGGCATCCGCTGTGTAAAACATGCTGGATAAGTTGGCGGTTCATTCCGCTGTGGGCGACCCCAGATTAATAAAGGGACTAAGCCGAAAAGAGAATGAATGAATGAATGAATGAATATTGTTTGCAAATATAAACAGGGAAACCATCGCAGCCAATGAATATCAAAGTACAACATCGTTTACAGCAAAAAATAGTGCTAATGCTGTTTTGAAGTCATACTTAACAGTCCTTTCAGAACCGAATATTCAAAGTACCATGGTAAACAATATAGGGAGCGAGTCACAAGTTATCACTGATCAAATGTGGGAATTTAAAACCAACTTTACCTCAGTGACATACAGCCTAAAAAGGTCGCGCAGGTCTGTTACTGCAGTCGCATTCCCGCTGGGTGGTCTTTCTTCGCTCCCGCTATTTATTTATTTTGTTTACCCGCTGTCTGCTAAAAACAGTTTTCTGTTGTTGCCTTGGTAAAGCAAGCATAATGTAAACAGGAGTAATCAAAAAGTGCTCAATTGTTAAGATGTTGACATAATTATTATCTGCATAATTGAGACTGTCCAGATGTAAAACAGACAAAGGGGAAGCTTTTTCTCTCATTATCTTTTTTAAGCATTTTTATTTGAACATACAAATTTCAAAATGCCCTACTTTTATTTCATTAATGAGAGAAACATACAATGTTGTGAAGCCTGCTGCATTGTCAGGTGTTTTGTTACCGAATAATATATATATACAAGTCAGAAGTATTAGCCCCCTTTGATTTTTTTCTTTCTTTTTTAAATATTTACCAAATGATGTTTAACAGAGCAAGGAAATTTTCACAGTATGTCTGATAATATTTTTCTTCTGGAGAAAGTCTATTTGTTTTATTTCAGCAAGAATAAAAGCAGTTTTTAATTTTTTATGAACCATTTTAGGGACAAAATTATTAGCCGCTTTATGCTATATATTTTTTGATAGTCTACAGAACAAACCATCGTTATACAATAACTTGCCTAGTTAACCTATCTAATCTAGTTAAGCCTCAAAATGTCACTTTAAGCTGTATAGACATGTCTTAAAAAATCTCTAGGTCTAATATTATTTACTGTCATCATGGCAAAGATAAAATAAATCAGGTATTAGAAATGAGTTATTAAAAACTATTCTGTTTAGAAATGTGTTGAATAAAATCTTCTCTCTGATTAAACAGAAATTGGGGGTAAAATAAACAGGGGGGCCAATAATAATTCAGACGTCAACTTTATATATACATACATACATACATACATGCATACAATGGTTGGGGAAACCTATTTAAAAATGTAGTGAGCTAAGCTATTAGCAACTCTGCCTAAAATGTAGCTTAGCTACATCTAAGCTGTTTTTTGCTATTTTTATCTTTAAATCGCATAGCAACTTAAATCCAAGTCAATCACATCTTAGAGATCAATAAAACTGTCAATGAAACAAATGAGGCAGAATTCAGTTTCAGTTATTTACTGTAAATAATATGCTGTACTAAACAGAAACAAATTATAGTATAAAACAGCTAAAAACACAAAATCCAGTAAGGTGTTTACAACATGTTAAATACTATAGTAATTTATAGTAAAGGGAATTTTTTTTGTCATGAGCATTATGCATATTGTATATATGTTTATAACTCTTCATCAATAAATTACACTACATAATGCAGTAATACTTACTATAAATTACTATTATAATTACAGTGCCTGAACCGATGCATTATTTTATATATATATATATATATATACTATATATATATAAATAACGCATCGGTTCAGGCACTGTTTTAGGCACCAGTAACCATTTTAAAGTATCGATTTAGCACCGGTAATCGAAATAACCCCCAAACGACACCCAATCCTAGTAATTGTCTGCAGTCAAACAAAAAAACATATCAGAAGAAGCTCACATTATGTAACAGATTAAATTAAAGGGATATTTCACACAAAAGTGAATATTCTGTCATCTTTTACTCACCCTTCACTCATTCCAAACCTTTATATAGTCTCTTTATACCATGTGTTGTTAAGAAGATGTTTTAACGAAAGCTGAAAACCTGTAACCATTGACTCTTGTTGTGGGAAAATCAATGGAAGTCAATGGTTACAGGTTTTCAGCTTTCTTCGAATATTCCTTCCAACAGAAGAAATGTAAAGGTTTGAATAAAAAATATACATTTTGGGTGAACTACCCCCTCTAACAGAAGACTTAAAAGACAAATGCATTATAGATCATACATTTGTTAAAGACATCACTAATGCCACATTCCCGCTCATTATGTGTGCCCCATAAATATTCCTGCACTGTTCTTTTTTGTACCGTGCCTATAGCAAAACCATCATACCCAGTGAACATCTATACCTTTACTCACATTACACCCTGCTTTCAGAAGATAAAGTTGTAGAAAGGCACAGGTTAGACCAGGCATGGTCAAACTCGATCCTCGAGGGCCGGTGTCCCTGCAGACTTTTGCTCCAACACTAATCAAACACACCTGAACACCCTAATTAGTGTCTTTAAGATCACTAGAAAGCTACAAGCAGGTGTGTTTGATTAGGGTTGGAGCAAAACTATGCAGGGACACCAGCCCTCCAGGATCGAGTTTGCCCATCCCTGGGTTAAAAATATTTCAAAGGCGGGAAAATAATTTGTGATGTGATTTGATTTCAGGCTGTAAGACAAATAAAGTCAGGGGTTTGCTGATTCTATAGGCACTGCATGAGCCGTGTGTAATTCTGCCTCATTGTGTTCCTCTGTTCAGTTAAGTGTTAAAGGAGGAACTCTGGCCATCGCTTCTGGAGACATGAATGTGGAGGTGTGGAGACCCAGATGCTGACCGCTGACCGCCACCAGAACAACTCTTATTGACAGAATGAAGGTTTTATGTGTCTGGTTTGTGTTTCTGGTGCTACTAGAAAACAAAAGTGTGACATTCCCAGTTTTCCGTCGATCTCTGTGAACAAACGCTACACATTTCAGTGCCTCGTAACACAGGAACAACACTGCTTTACTTATTCACACTTCACTTTATAGTCACTGGCTGTGCTTGTGTGATCGTTACTGATGTCACAACAGAGTCAAAGCTTAACACACACTTAGAGGGATACAGTAGTTCCCTTTACAAACACTATTCTCTCAAACACACACATACACAGGCGCACACACACACACACACACACACACACACACACACACACAAAAACACACAGAAACACTCTCAAACATTCAGAACACTTTCAAACACACATGCACTTAAGCACACACACAAACCATTTCAAACACACAATCAAAAACTCAAACACACTCTCTCAAACACACACACATATATATATATGTATGTGTGTGTGTCTGTGTGTATATATATATTATATATATATATATATATATATATATATATATATATATATATATATATATATATATATATATATATATATATATATATATATATATATATATATATATATATATATATGTGTGTGTGTTAGTGTGTGTGATTTAGAGTTTGTTTTTGTGTGTGCGTCTGTGTGTGTGTGTCGCAATATGTATTACAATATATCACACGTACACATCATATATCTCAAACACACATGCACTAAAGCACACACACAAACCATTTCAAACACACAATTAAAAACTCAAACACTCTCTCAAACACACACACACATATAAATATGCGCATGTGTATGTATATGTATACATATATATATATACATACAAACACACACACACACACACACACACAAAACAAACTCTAAATCACACACACTAAAACACAAACACACACTCAAACAAAAACTCTAGCACACTCTCTTAAACTTACACTCTTAAACACACACTCTTTAAAACACTCACACATTTTTTTTCTCACACACACAAAAAAACACTCAAACACACAAAAACTCTCACACACACACACACATGCGCACTGACAAACACACACACACACACACACACGCACGCACACACAAACAAAAAACTCTCAAACACACAAACATGCACACGCACACACAAACAAAAAACTCGAACACACACACACACACACGCGCACACACACACAAACAAAAAACTCTCAAACACACATACACACACACACAAACAAACAAGCAAAGAAAAACTCCTACACACATGTGTTACACACATAAATGTATTATATAAATATGTGTGTGAGTGTGTATATTAAAAAATTTGGTTAACACAGAAAAAACACACTTAACACAAAAACTCACACACACTCACAAACACATACTCAAACAAAAAACTCAAACACACTTTCTCAAACACATGCTTATACTGACAAACACGCACACTCTCACACACACACACCACGCACGCACGCACGCACGCACCACGCACGCACGCACGCACACACACACACACACTCAAACAAAAACTCTCAAACACACACTTATCCTGACAAACACACACACACACACAGGGATAGTTTCACCCAAATAAAAATTCTGACATTATTTACTCACCCTTCACATGTTCAAAACCTGACTGACTGACTTTCTTCTGTCAAACACAAAAGAAGATATTTTGAAGAATGTTTGGGGGGTGGAAGCAGCCATTGACATCCATAGTATTTTTTGATCCTATTACAGATGTCAGTGGCTCCTTTCTTCCAACATTTCTTAAAATATCTTCCTTTTGTTCAACAGAAGAAAACTCCTGACAGAAGTCTATTAGGGACATTTTCACTTTTGGCTGAACTGCCCCTTTAAGAAGTGAAGAAAGAGTGAATCCTGAAGCACATTTACATCGAGAACGACAGAAATCATCACAGCATATTTCAGTGTTCAGTATTACACTATATACTAGATTTCTTATTAAACAAGTGAGCAAACTTTCCAATATACGCACACTGTATGAAACTCCTCATTGTGAATCCCCATAGTATGTATGAGTTATTTATAATCATCAGACAGTACTTGTGCTCTGACTGACTGAAGGTGATTGTGTTTTTTCAAAGCTTTTAGATTCACAATTTGTAATTGAGTTTGACGAGGTGTCGTTATCAACACTGCAAATAAAAGAGATTATTAATGATTACTGTGATGTCTGTATGTGTGTGTTCACAGCAGCACGCAGGTCTTCTTGTCTTTGAAGGGGTTTGAGGACGCAGCGATGCCGGTGAGCAGAGGATCAGCTCTGCGGTGCTCCTGACAGTACTGGACGAGCTGCTCCGCTGCTGCTGAAATCTGACACGTACAATATATAAGAGAAAATGCTGGACCGAACCATCAAAGAAGCTGGGGGAGCATTAACATTTACTCAATTTACATTAGTAAAAATAAATGTTATACAGTTGAAGGCAAATTTATCATGCCTCCTGTGAATTTAAAAACAAAATTGAATATTTTTCAAGATACTAGCTTATAGTGCAGTTTAATTAGGTTAATTAGGCAGGTCATTGGACTACGGTGTTTTTTCTGTGGCCAATCAAAAAACAATTTCTAATAAATTTGACTTTGATATTATAATTTATTCATTCATTCATTTTCTTTTCGGCTCAGTCCCTTTATTAATCTGGGGTCACCACTGCGGAATGAACCGCCAACTTATCCAGCATATGTTTTAAGCAGCGGATGACCTTCCAGCTGCAACCCATCACTGGGAAACATCCATACACACTCACTCACACTCATACACTACGGTCAATTTGGTTAACTCAATTCACCTAAACTACATGTCTTTGGACTGTGGGGGAAATCGGAGCACCCTGAGGAAACCCACACCAACACAGGGAGAACATGCAAACTCCACACAGAAATGCCAACTGACCAAGCCGAGGCTCGAACCAGCAACCTTCTTGCTATGAGACGACAGCGCTACCTACTGCGCCACCGTCGCCTTTATAATTTATTCATAGTGCTCAAATACTGTACAGTTTTTCACATGTTGATTTGTTTAGTTGTGTACATTTGTTGTTCCCCTTCCCTCCCCCTTTGTTTGTAATGGTTTGCTCCGCCTTGATTGGACTGTTTTAAATGTGAAGATGCGAAAGTGAAAGCAAGAAAGACGGAGCAATGCATTTTTGTATTATTTGTTTGTTCGGGGTTTATTGTTCTACTGAATGAGCATTCAGTAAACATTTTTAATTTGAACGAAAGCTGTCAATTAATTACCGACAGATTTCTTGAAAGTTCTGATACTACAGTGTTAAATATGCATTAAATCGCATTTTATTTGAGGTCCATCAGATAAGGCATTACTTTTAACTTTTCTTTTCATGTATATCACGACTAAGCAGTATGTTATATTATTATTCATTCATTCATTCATTTTCTTTTTGGGCTTAGTCCCTTTATTAACCTGGGTCGCCACAGCGGAATGAACCGCCAACTCATCCAGCACATGTTTTTACACAACGGATGCCTTCCAGCTGCAACCCATCATTGGGAAACGTCTATACACACTAATTCACACTCATACACTACGAACAATTTAGCTTACCCAATTTACCGCATGTTTTTGGACTTATGGGGGAAACCGGAGCACCAGGAGGAAACCCACTCCAACTATATTATATCATATCATATCATATTTCATATTATATATCATATATATCATATCATATATCATATATCATATCATATATCATATATATCATATCATATATCTTATCATATATATATATATCATATCATATATTATATCATATATCACATCATATCACATATCATATCATATTATAAAGCCAAAAAACATTGAGTCACAACATGATTTTTGTTTATGTGAAAAATAATTAGAAACTTAAATAAAGATCATGTTTCATGAAGACATGGTAAATTTCCTGCTGTAAAATATAAAATATAATTTTGATTAGTAATGCGCATTAAGACCTTCATTTGGACAATTTTAAAGGTGATTTTCTTAATATTTAGATTTTTTTACACCCTCAAATTCCAGCTTTTCAAATCGTATCTCAGCCAAATATTGTCCTACACTCAAATAATGACTTTTGCTGCTTATTTAAACAATTTATTTAAAATGAGCTGAATCAACACAATTCTTGAGTTTGTTTGGCAACAACTTAATTGTTTTATGTTCAATCCACTTGAATTTGTAAAAAAAACTAATAAGTTAACTTAATCAATTTGTGTTGTGACAACATGAAGGAATTGTGTGGAACCCAGCATTTTTACAGTGTTTCCTAACAAACCACACATCAATAGAAAGCTTATTGTTTCAGCAGTTTTAAATACATATTTGTATTTATGTTAAGTATAAATATCTCAACGTGACTGGTTTTGTGGTCCAGGAACACATATATGCAATTGTTTTTAATATTCTGAAGTGATGAAAGCGTTTCTCACCTTGATTCTCTGCAGTTCAGTCTCCATCCTTAGCTGCTCCACGGCTCTCCTGGCCTGAAGAACATTATTACTGCAGTAAACGTCCATCACCGCCTGGAAAACATGACACATCTGATTCTGAGCAAGTTATTGGAACATTTTATGATAGGATAATTGGGTCTGTCTGTGTTTTTACATTTTTTTTCATGAGGTTAATCTGAGGTCTGACAGAAAATAACAACAATGTAAAGACTATAAATAATATGGGTATACATATAAACATACAGAAACATCATAAAGCCACACAATATGAGGTAGTTAAGGGGAAAACTGATTGAAAGTATGAGGAAAACATAATTAAATTAGTTTTTTTTTAATAAATTTGTTAATATATAAATAATAAGATAAAACATCATATATCTGTATTGCTTTGACACTATTAACACTGAAAAGCACTATACTGTAAATTAAATGAATAGAATATACACAAATGCACACATATAAAACACAATTAAATAAACAATACAGGATTATATATATATATATTATATCTATATAATAATATATATATATATATATATATAATTATATTATCTATATTAAAATATTTAGAAATAACAATTATTATTAGATATAGTAGAGGAGAGCTTTTATTTTACCTCAAGAGTGCGTTTGGATGGTGGTGTTGAGCTCAGATGTTTGGTTTCAGTAAGGAAGTCCTAATGTCTGGGTTTTGAGGTGTGTTATATCTCTTATTTATATACATTGGGAATGTTGAAACCCCTCCATCCTTCAACACAACGCACACACACACACACAGAGAGACGGCTGGAAGCTTCAAAGCTCCTGTGAAGTGCTGCAGTTCTGAGGTCAGATCAACACGGCCTGAAATGTCATGGAAAGTTCAGGAGTGTTTTGATTTTTCACGCTGGCGGTCTTGAAAGCTTTCGTGAATCTGTTCACTGAAATGTGGAAAATATATGTGGACACTGTATGTAGAATAGCTTGTTTCGTAAATCAGTAAATCTGTCATTTGTCATGCAGCTAATTAATCACTGAATGATTTCAAATGCTTCTGACATTAATTTATAACGTTATGATTGTATTTGTGTTGGATTTATTTACGGGTTAAAGCTCTCCAAAATGTTAGGAATAGAGTGAGTACATGGTTTAGACTCCTTTACCTCTCAGTCTCAGATTCTAGAATGGACACATCTGCGGCTTATGGCATAATTTTGACACTGTACAATAATAATAATTATTATTTTTCACATTACTAGGAGGAATAGGTTTAGGGTTGGGGTAGGTACAATCAAAAATTTACTTTTGCTGCTTCTGCAAACTACTTATTTAATGAGTTGAACCAAAACAATTTTTACGTTTTTTTATTAAAACTTGTTTTATATTCAATCACTGAAATTTGAAAGCTGACTTATTTAGTGGAACCCAGCGTTTTTACAGTGTAGACGTATTGTTTTTGTTGTTTTATGTTGAGTGTGTAAATATATTCAGTTCATGTCTATAATAAAGCCCCCCTGAATTATATATAATATATATATATATATATATATATATATATATATATATATATATATATATATATATATATATATATATATATATATATATATATATATATATATATATATATATATACCGAACATTAATGTGGTGCATGGCAAGCGCTTCGCAGTTAGTCAGTTGCAGTTGTCCCGCCGCGCTTGCCGTAGTTGTTTAGAACATGTGGATGAATCTGAAGTCTGCTGCGCTGTGAGTGAAATCAGCGAGAAACTGGTAGTTTCAAACTACACCTAAAAAGCCGGAGTTACATCCATAACACCTGTGGTGAGGTCAAATCTTACATTCATATAATATAATAGAAATGTAATATTTATTTGCATTGGCGTAACAGAACCCTTGAGCATTCATTAGAACTGCAGTAAACTATAAACAAAACCATGCCATTGTATTAGTTTTAAGTATGAGTACTTTACATTGAGTGCCATATAAATACCATAGTAAGCGAATACTGCTGTCAGAGGTAGTTTTATCGACGTTATGTGTCGTCTCATAGCAGCTGTGCTCTGCTAAAGCTATGCTGAAGTGATGGGGGGGTGTTAAGTTGGCTTATATTCGCCCATTCGGATTTCACCTCTTAATATAATTTCAGAAAGTATATTTGCGAATTTCTAAATAGATCAAAAATCACAAATAAGATAAATAAATCATATTAGCAGCCAACGACAACGTTAATCCACGTTGTTCGCCGTCAAGTAAACAGTGCTGATGTGTTTTGAAGTGCTACTTGCATGCGATTTCGGACCGAAATATACAAAGTAGCGCGATAAACAATATAATGACGTCACAAGCTGTCACTTTGTTCTAAAATGAACAGTTTAGCCAACTACAGCTCTAACATGTGATATATCACTCGCATTAATCATTCAAATGAGATGCTTTTATTGGTCAATATATATATTGTTTACTTGTGATTGAATTTGCTAATTTGTGGATGCTTCCTCACATAAAGGGTGACTTCACAACATTCTATAGAGATAAGCTTGTTTGTGAGCTGTTTTAAAGACGCAGAGTTGGTTACAAATATAATGTACGTTGTTCTGCTCAATTTCATAATTAATCTCTATTAGCCTTTTTAAATTATGCTTTACTTTTTTATTGAATGCGTGACTGTAAAACCAACTTAACTTCAATGTTGTGTGTGTGTGTGTGTTTGTGTGTATGCAGTGCATCGGTGAGCTCCACATGGCAGGTCAGGCTCCGCCGGTTGGCCCGGGCCGCGGTGCTGAAGGAGAGCGCGCCTCTGCCGGATCATCTGCCGCAGATCAGAGGATACGACTTTAACCAGGGCCTGAACCACAGAGCACTGCTGCAGTCCTTCATCACCACCGGCTTCCAGGCCTCCAGCTTCGGCCTGGCAGTGCAGGAGATCAATAAGATGGTGAGTGACAAACTGATCGTGTGTGTGTGTGTGTGTGTGTGTGTGTGTACTTAGGGCTGGGCAATTAACCAAAAATGAATCAAATGGACATTCAGAACCTATCATCGATCTAATTTTTCCAGGTCATTTGTTTTTCCAATAGGGTATATGCCGAGCTAGTGTTGTTCCCATACTGATAAACTTCCAAGTGACTGGTTATTGTGAGTTTTTTTTCTCCATTTTACACGATTCCATATAAAGCATCGATGTTGTAATGTTATTAAAATACATTAAGTTAAATAGACTTTGGCATTCATTCAGTTTGGCATTCAGTTCCGTTTACTCTCACGCGCCTGTCAGAATCGGCAGGCTAGCACAGAAGCTTCATTGAATATACTGGGGTAAAATAAATGCTCATATTATAAAGACATGGGAGGGAAAAATGTACTTTAATGCAGTGCTTCTTGTACAATATGAGACCCCCTTTATATCAGATATCACTCAGCTAGTGGAGATTGCTGATTTTTAAAGAAAACAGACCTTAAACGCGCCGATTTTGCAATTGCCAAACAGTTCACCGGAAGCGCTTAACCCAGGCTAATGGCAAATTAAAAGTCCTATTAGCATGCTTCGGCATATACCCCAATTACTTTCCTTACTGTGTGTGGAGTCACGTGACCCCGCTCTGTTGAGGCTGATTTATACTTTATACTGTACCGATTTACACTCTAAGATTAAACTTTAAGCGGCTTCACTATGTACTGTGTGTCAAATGCAAAATGCTAATTAATTTGAAATATATTTACTTTGGTTACCATGGTATTGTTTTGCTCTATAAGCAGATTCTCAGAGTGTGGTTTTCTGTCTACTCCAGATCTCAGCAATTAAATATGAATAAATAATACACTGCATTAGTGTTTCCAATTCAGCACTAACTCTATATTGTATATATGTGTGTGTGTGTGTGTGTGTGTGTGTGTGTGTGTGTGTGTGTGTGTGCGTGCGTAGATAGAGAAGAGGCTGGAGCCGGTGCAGGAGGAGTGTGAGGACAGTGACTCTCGTCAGTCTACTTCGGGATGCACTATATTCCTGGGCTACACATCAAACCTGATTAGCTCCGGTGTGCGAGAGAGCATTCGATACCTCACACAACACAAGATGGTACCACTTCCTTTCAAACTATGGCTTGCACTTCTGTTCTGGGGGGAAAAACAACAACATTTTGAATATTAAAAACAACCAAAACATACAGGCTGGGTGAAAAATAACTTGGCAATATTTAATAGTACTTGTAGTATGGCAGGCATCGTGATGAAAACAAACAAACAACAACAATAGTAAATAGGTGATAGTACATGCATCAGATAGTAATAGGTGATAGTACATGCATCAGATAGTAATAGGTGATAGTACATGGATCAGACACAAAAGGCAGTATTATAATATGGGCTTTACTACTACTTTTTGATGACTAGTTACTTTTTATTACCCATTTTTTCATCGTAAGAGGTATGTTTGGATTTATTTTATGATTTTTTCCTTTATATATTTGTTTATTAATGCTATGTATAGATTAATCACATCCAAAAAAGTTTGTTTTGGCAAAATATATACATGTAGTGTTGTATATTTATTTTGGACTATAAATGAGCACAGACATGCATATAATTGAGATAATATTTATTGATATTTAGATATAAAATATGTAAAATTATATATAAAGTTAAATATCTATGCATCTACATAATAAATATATAGAATTCACACACCTCTATTGTTCCAAA
Source organism: Danio aesculapii (assembly GCF_903798145.1). Taxonomy (NCBI): domain Eukaryota; kingdom Metazoa; phylum Chordata; class Actinopteri; order Cypriniformes; family Danionidae; genus Danio; species Danio aesculapii. Next base: position 11,840,770 of record NC_079437.1, on the reverse strand, counting down.
ACTAATTTAATTTGGATGCGATTAATTGTGATTAATCTTTGCCCATCACTAAACCCACCATAAATGTAATACTAAGCTTGGTGTTTTAATGTGACTTCAGTATCAAAGCTCTTTCAGAGATCACTGTGTTTTGCTCCTCCAGATTATATTTTCTATTCTCTACACTACAGTAATACTCAATATATTGGTGATTCTAGAATTGCAGGTATATTTAGTGTCTCTGAGATGTGTCTCCAGGCATATTTTGTGTCACATTTATTATTGACTATTAACAAAAATAAAAACACAGATTAGGTCAAGTAATGTCTAAAATAAGTTGTTTGTATGTGTATTTAGGGACATTTTGTCTCAAATTTGCCAGAGGTATGAATAATTGTTAATATATATAATGAAGTATGTTTCCCAAATGATGTTTAACAGAGCAAGACATTTTTCACAGTATTTCCTATAATATTTTATCTGGAGAAAGTCTTATTTGTTTTATTTCAGCTAGAATGAAAGCAGTTTATGTTATTATTAATATTATTAGCCCCCTTAAGCAATATTTGTGTTTGATTGTCTACAGAACAAACCATCGTTATACAATGACTAGCCTAATTACCCCAATTTGCCTAGTTAAGCCTTTAAATGTCACTTTAAGCTGAATAGAAGTGTCATGAAAATATCTAGTCAAATATTATTTACTTCATCATGCAAAGATGAAATAAATCAGTTTTAGAGATGAGTTATTAAAACTATTATGTTCAGAAATGTGCTGAAAAAATCTTCTCTGAAGAAAATTGGGCGAAAGTATACATAGGGGGCTAATAATTCAGACTTCAACTATATATTAAAATATGACTTGTGTAATATTGTGTTGTTTTTTTTGTAGGTTGATGTGATCGTGACCACAGCAGGAGGGATTGAAGAAGACCTTATTAAATGTTTAGCGCCGACTTTCCTTGGAGAGTTCAGTCTGAAAGGAAAAGAGCTGCGGCAGCAAGGAATTAATAGGCATGTAATATTTAAAAAAGAATCATTTTTGGATAATAGTAATGTTTTTAGTGTGATTATTATTATATAAAATGTTACTTTGTGTCATAGAATAGGTAATCCTGGTGCCGAATGAAAATTACTGTAAATTCGAAGACTGGCTGATGCCGATTCTGGACCAAATGGTGCTGGAACAAAAAACAGAGGCAAGAAGTTTCACACATCTTCATTTAATATATTTATATATTAGTTATATTGATGCCTTATTTTGGATCGGATAATTTGCAACAAAAACAGAAGTTGGTTAACTGTATTATTATATTGTATTTTATTAAAGTGTTATTTATTTGTTGTATTTATTAATGTAAATATTTGAAATAATACATATTCTTTATCGTATGGTTTATGAAAAGATGAAAATAGAGATGAGATTATTCTATTTTATTAAATTGATTTTTATTAATTTAATTTTTTTATAGCATTTTTTTAACTTAATTTAATTTAAATGTCTAAATTAATTAAAAAAAAAAAAAAAAAAAATATATATATATATAATATATATTATATAATATATATATATATATATATATATATATAGTTTTTATAATTTTTTCCCCTATTAATTTAGTAATTTAAATGTATTTAATTTTAGTCAACTGGATTGTTTAAATGTTTGTAATGGTTTTTCTTACCTCTTTTATTTAATTTTAAAACCTTTTATTAATTTATAATTTATTATATAATTTTATTTATTATTTGTGTGATTCAGTATTTGTAAACCTGGAGAAAAGGGTTAGGAAAGTTTTAAGAAAGAAACGTTTAGGTTAATATTTTATTGAATTATATTTCATTTCATTTATTAATTTTTTAAATTATTAAGTTTAATTAATAATTTTTTATATGTTTTTATAGTAAATTTTATATTTAATTTTTCATACATTTAAATTGAATTAAATTAATTGTCATCAGGGCACACACTGGACACCATCCAAAATGATCCACAGACTGGGCAAAGAAATCAACAACCCTGACTCTGTCTACTACTGGGCCTACAAGGTGACGCACTAATCCAATACATTCACATCACCTTCACCAGTACTTCCTCAATAATGATTGGATGATCGCTTTTTTCAGAATGACATCCCAGTGTTTAGTCCTGCCCTCACTGACGGCTCATTGGGCGACATGATCTACTTCCACTCCTACAAGAACCCTGGACTAGTGCTGGACATTGTGGAGGGTGAGAATACCAGCGATTAATCAACCATCATCTCATTGTTATCATTGGTCCATTAAGATGAGTTCTGAAGCACATTTAGCATATGCTGGGTTTTATTGCAGAGTAAAAATAAAAATGGTTGTTTTTTTTATTTGTGCATTAATTATAGTGTGCTTGTGTGTGTTTGGTAACACTTTATATTGATGGTCCATCTGAGTGTGAGTAGACTGTCTGCGTAATATCTGTTGACTGACTATAAGAAACTTCGCAAATACATGTCAACTTACACTAAACCTAACCCCAACCTAACAGTCTACTTATAATCTAATGAGAATTAGTTGGCATGTAGATGCAGTGTAACTTAAATTCAACAACAGACCATCAAAATAAAGTGTGACCATGTGTTTTAATGTACATGGAGCTTACAAGGATATATAAAGACTGAAGGCCTTAACTCTGCAATAACCACCAGCTGGATGTACATTATCCTGCTTATTACATGTCTGCTTACCATTTATACTAAACTGTTAGAAATTCTAATCGAAATTAATTATAAATGTGTTAAACGTTTCCCACTGTTAAACAGCACTGGGAAATGTTTGAAGAAGTATTAAAAGGAGGGCTAATAGTTTAGCTTGTTTTGATTATACTGCTGTAGGAGGGAGTCGCTCAGCATGTGATGTGAATGCAGTCTGGATTTTAGTAATGATAATGTTTCTCCGCATATTTCAGATATCCGTAGGCTGAACAGTAAGGCGGTGTTCGCCAAGAGCACAGGGATGATTATTCTCGGAGGAGGACTGGTCAAACACCACATCGCTAATGCTAATCTCATGGTAAACTCACACATTAGCTATCCAAAAATGTGAATTAGATATTTGCACAAAGCTGGAATATCGCATTAAACATTTGCAAATAATGCTGGTTTCCATTCCAACGAGTCAAAGAGAACAAAAGCAACACTTCCTGATAACCAAATACCGAATGTAATTTGCTGTGGTTGAAAAAGCAACTTGTTGGCATTTTTCTTATTTAATAAATTAAAATTAGCCTCAGAGGATGATACACAAATGTGCGGTGGGTTTTGGAGATGCGAGATGCTTTTTGGGAGCACAGATGCTCAAGATAGTTCTGGAGGTAAAGATACTGAACCACTTTGATGACAGACTTGGCTGAGGGATTTTAGAAATCTGAAATGTTGTTTTGGTCTGTTTTACGATGTGGTCAGTCTACTGGTTAGTAGACTATGTAGACTACTGGTTAGTTGGTCCATTAATGCCAGTCTCTATTTATATAATCGCATGATCTGTTTAAACAAAATCACATAACTTGTGGAATTTCTTCAGTAAATATGTTTCCCTCATAGGCATATGCACTTTTTTCTTATCGTATAAATGTTTATTCTACTCAGTTGTACATTGAAGTTTTTTTTATCTGCATTTTTAAATTTCCATTTCTAGTTGTTTCCATTTATGCCTTTTATAACACTATAACTATTTTTTTTATAAATTTTATAATTTAATAATATATATAATATATAATATATATTAATATAGAACCCACATATGTGCAGTACCCTACTTTTCCTAAAAGTGTGTATATTTCCTTTTAACATTCTTATTTCATTCGGTTACAAAACACATAAGAGCTATGAGCGGTCAAAATGACTACATTAATTTCAGTGTCTGCTAGTTTTCTACCGGTGACTTTGAATATGCTTTTCTCTGTTGCCTAGCAACTTCCTGCAAACAATACGATTATTTCAGGGTAAAAGTCTAGATCAGATAGGCGGCTGGCTAGAAGTGCGATATGCACATCAATATAGCAGCATTTATGACAATGTATAAATAATTAATATTTTTACAGTATTGTGACGGTTGGGGTGGGGGAAGACGTTAGAAAATACAATTTACAGGTAATTTAATAGATAACATAAATAATACTCGGTACAACTACTGCTTTTACATTACTGTGACGGTTGGGGTGGGGTTAGATGTTAATAAAATGCAATAAATGTGAAATTTAATAAATAATATAAATGATTTTCGTTAACTTCTGGCCACAACCGTATCCGATCTAGCAACAACCTATTTCACACTGCTGCCGTTTTAAATCAAAAGCGAGGCTGCGGTGGTGAAGAAACCTTGAAGTATAGGATCAGCACTGTAAACAATGCAGTAACATGCTGTGAACTAACAAACCTCCAGTTGTTTGCCGTGATTTCAAAATGCAGATGTGGTTGTAAACATCACTTTAATGTCATTCAGTTAAGTTTAATTAAACAATTAAAAGCATATTAGGCATCAACCAAAATCACAATCTCTTTAAGAGTAATACGCCCAAGTGTCCTCCTAGGCTTCAGTCATGGCACCAGGTAAACACTGTGGGGACGCTTCCCTGCTTTAGCCTATGTAACCCGGTGAGCAATAAAACAATGCAGTCCTCTGTAGCACACCCTCGTGTTGTCTGTAATAGTGATGTCCTGGTACGGAAATTTTAAAGTAAGTAATTTAATGCATTTTTAAACCTCGCTGATTTACCGTAGTATTCACCAGTGCTCAACAGAAATGACTGGGACTGGCCGTGAAGGTCATCAGTTCACTGCTCTGACCGAGTGCAAACACAGATAAACGCACACTGGAGCGGTTTTAAAGCCGCGAGATCAGTCGATTCTTCAGCGGATCGCTCGTCTGTCAGTAAACAGTGAAGTGAAGTGAACTGATGACTTTGACGTCCAATCACAGTCATTTCTGTTGAGTACTGGTGAACACCATGGCAAATCAGCGCTGTTTACGGAATGCGCTCAACAGTGCTCAAATGTTGGCGGGAATTTAAGTTTGTTTTTTTTTTACATTTCAGTACCAAAATTCAATATCGTGACACGTCTAATATAGTGAAAGATTCAGTAACTTGAGTTTGATGAATGCATCTAAAATGTGTGTTTGGTAAAGAAAACATTAGCTAACTAGTGCCATTTCCCTTAACTAAAAATGAGGTCTGACGTCCCTTTCAGAATCAGAATCAGAATCAGAAAGAGCTTTATTGCCAGGTATGTTCACCATACGAGGAATTTGTTTTTCGTGACAGAGCTTCTACAGTGCAACAGGATAACAGAGACAGGACAAAAAACAGATAATAAATATATAAAAAAAAATAGAAGTAAGTAGTGAGTGCAAATATCCAGATTGACAAGTGTATGTACATGTTTATTACTATATACAACGTTATATGTGCAGCTGTTACGTGCAAATTGGCATGTAAAGTGTGTTGTTAAATAAGTGTATATGTGTATAAAGTGTATAGCAAGTAGTGATGTTGGCTCCACAATTATTATCATCAAGTGTTCATGAGATGGATTGCCTGAGGGAAGAAACTGTTCCTGTGTCGGGCTGTTCTGGTGCGCAGTGCTCTGTAGCATCGACCAGAAGGTAAAAGTTCAAAGAGACAGTGTGCTGGGTGTGAGGGGGTCCAGAGTGATTTTGGCAGCCCTTTTGCTCGCTCTGGATCATACAGTTCTTAGTAGGGGAGTAGGAAGGGTTGTACCAGTGATTCGCTCAGCAGTCCGAACTATTCGACGTAGTCTTTGGAGGTCGTATTTAGTAGCTGAGCTAAACCAGACAGTTATTGATGTGCTGTGATGTGATATGATATTGAGTTTTTATTTTCACTATCCATTCAGAACGGAGCTTTGGGTCACTTGGAAAAGGGTGAAAGTATAAATTTGTGTCACTTTCTCTTCTCTGATAAGATATACAGCCAGGTACACAGTGTTCCTGTGTGACTCAGGCGATACTTCCGGTCTTCTTCCCACCGCAGCCTCCCTTTTGCTTTTAAAATGGCGGCAGCGTAGAAATCAGTCCATACCAGAGAGAGAGGTTGCGACAACAAAAGTCTAAAATGTACGATCATTCTATCATTCATGTAGACTCAATAGTTCCAGGAATGCTTTGGGTTAATTCAAATAATGTAGGATAACGTTAAAAATACACAATCGTATTTTTAGAATCTTTGACCTTTCAAAAGTGCAAAAACCAGACATTTTTCATCTGTAACTCCGCTGTAAGTGCTAACTTCCGGGAACTAGGGAGAGACTCATGAGCTGCCATTGCTGTTTTAAAAAAACATTTCATTGGCGTCAATAGAGTTCGTCAATGTGCGAATCTGTGACTCCACATTTATAGGCTGTATCACTAAAAAGATTGTAGTTTTAAGGTAAACCCTTTATAAAATTTGATGACAGAGATTCAAAGCTTATTTTTTAATATCTTCATAGAAGCTTTGGATGTAAATTTGATGTGATAACATGACGACTTATATGAGAACGGTCAGAATTATCACTGTGGTAATTCTGGTAGTGATAATCCAAAATGTGTATGGAAAGATAGATTGTAATGGTGACTTCACACATGAACTGAGCTTTTTGTCCTGTGTGTCCTGTGTACTGGCAGAGGAACGGGGCAGATTTCGCAGTGTTTGTCAACACTGGGCAGGAGTTTGATGGCTCGGATTCCGGCGCTCGACCTGATGAAGCCGTTTCTTGGGGAAAGATCCGCATGGATGCCTCACCCGTAAAGGTCAGGGCACATATTTACAAAACACATTAATTCTCCTAAATATCAGTAAACCTTTTTAGCTGGGAGGTTGTCAGTAAAGCTGCTCTTCTACTGTTTGTTTGCATTACACTGATCTGAATTAAACTGAATTTCAACTGTGACATTGTACTGAACTGAGCTGAATCAGTTTTAATGAAACTAAAACTACACCTACAGCATATTACCACTGCTCTCCCGCCTGCCTGAATTGCTGGAATGTTCCAGAATATGAAACATTATGGGTGTATTTTTTCTCCTGTTAAGCTGCTTTGACACAATCTACATTGTAAGAAGCGCTATAGAAGTAAAGATGAATTAAATTAAAAACAGGTTCACAAGTGAACCTTCAGGGGTCGATCATAACGAACGTGCTTTTTGCGTTGAGACGCGCATCTTTTGAATGGTTTACTAACGCCTGTGAGCGTTTCGCACGCTGCTTATGCACCATGCGCACCTTGTGTTTTAAACAAGCGGCAACCTCCCGCTCTCCCTCGGGAAGCCAATACGGAAGTAACTGAACTGCAATTTATCAAAATTCCGCTAGTCCTGACTCCATAGTAGAGCAAATTGCAGTTGAGCCCACTGTTAGAATGGCCAACTTTACAGCAGAAAAAAAAGGTTTTACAGCCTGGTACAAAGAATGATTTTGGTTCATATAGCTATTATTACCCTCCATGACAACTGTGAGGGGGGTGAATTTTTTATAACTCATCCATTTCCTTATATAAGGTTATATTAAGTTTGCATAATTAAGGGCGTGGCCACTTGAGTGACAGTTAGGTCTCGCTGGTCGCCGTCACTTCACCTCAGCTGAATCCGGCAGATTAGCCACTGATCTCGGCATATTCATCGTATTTTTGTGTTGTTTTATGTGGCTTTACACAGTCAGCTGCCTTTTGGACTTATTTCTTACAATTATCAGATGATATGGGATGCTGTGTGCACTTAATTGTGCTCACAAACCATTCATGTGGCCTCGTTCCATGTGAGTAAAGTTATATACTTGTATACACCCTCTATAAATGTATTTGTTTTTATTTAAGATCATTTATCATTAATATTTTTCTTTAGACCCGTAAAGCACTCCAGAATGTGACAGAATGATTAGCTGTAGGCTCTAGAACAGTCATCTGAAGCGTTATCATACAGTGTTATGCTGGAATTCATCAATAGTCTTGGATTTACTAACACAGACTATATTTGAAGTGTTTGGAAGTAATTCGCGTTTTCCTCCTGTAGAAAAACGTCATAAGAACAATGTTTAGTGGCTCAATGTATTACTACAGTGTTTTTAAAAGTCTAAACACTTTATTGACATAGTATACAGCCGAGCACATGTGGTCAGAACACAAACGAGTCGCAGGTAATGAAGTATCAAGCGTTTCTCCCAAAGTAAAGTCTGTCTTGCCGGGTCTAAGCAAAGTGCCAGCAGGCGTCTGTAGCTCCGCCCACTCTCCGCCTCTTTGCCCTTGTTGGTATGCCGCCGTGGGTGCGATGATGCGCAAACAAAATGTCGACGGTTGGCCGCGCCTACTTGTAGCTTCCTTTGCAGTGTTCAGAAACCTATGGGTGACGTCACTGATGCTCCGTCCATATATTTTACAGTCTATAGTTTTAATCACCTGTTGCGCCTCGTGCTTTTGCCGTCGCGTGCTGTGCGCTTGCAGTTGAAAAAACAGTCAACACTGAGTGGAAAAAGTGCATTACGTCAGTCGCGTCTTTTCATTCTCCAATCAAATGAGCTAGCTAGCTGCAGACACCAAATAATAAACAGAATAATTATTTGTCACTGAATAATGTTTTTAAGAGTAATAGTATAAAAATGCTGATTCAGACAGTAATGAAACAAAAAGGTTTTTTTTTTGAGTGAGTTACTGAATCATTCATTTAAAACCAATATTTAATCAAATAATATCATACTTTTTAATGAAATGGATTACAAGAATTCCAATTTTGACAGAACCTCTTGCACATTGCAGTGTTTTATTTTGTTTAGTTGTCTGTTTAGAATTTTGGGAGAATCATAGTCTCTGTTTAAATAAGTAATTAAATAAGTAAATAATATACAATCTGATTATATCAGTTCAATGGCGTCTGATGGTGTGGTAAATGTTGTGTTTGTGTGCAGGTCTATGCCGATGCTTCATTAGTTTTTCACACTGCTAGTCGCTGAAACGTTTGCACACAATGCCAGCAGGCTGATCCAGGAAAAGAAGAGCGACTGATGGTCATTTTACCCTCGTGAAAACATCTAAAGCTCATTATTCTCTTCCTGTTTCATTGCCTTCCAGCGCAGAAGATGTGAATGCTCTATTTAAAGTCACACCGTCATATATAACTATCCATTTAAATAAGCACAGCATATTTTTAGCCATAATTAGTTGCATTCAGTAGTTTTTATTTGACTGGAAATTCCCTTTATGTTCATTAGGTTTTATATTTAATTGTACATCTTATTCAGAAGGTATTGTATTGTATTGTTTTATGTCATCCCTCACTGTCGCACACAGCATCTTATCTGAATTTTATGCTCTCTCTCAGATAAAATATTTCAGATCAAATACATAATTGTCCAATAGAAAGTTGATTTATTCCGGTAGCCTAGATTATTAATTATTAATATATGCATGGATCTTTGGGGTGGCTAACGATGCATAATAAACAACAATGCATTATAAACAACAATGCATAATAGAATTTATTATGTTCATGATTTATAATAATCCCAATTTTTTAAAGCAATCATATGTGTGATTCTGGACCAGAAAACCAAGCCTTAAGGGTACATTTCCGAAAATTGATGTTTAACATAGTTTGAATGCTTTATAAATGGGCTTTCCATGACTGTATGGTTTGTTTGAATTTGATAATTCAAAACATAATAATTCAGAGATACTATATTCAAACCTACTATATGTAAAAATACTGTGAATGTTGAGTAAATTGCCATAAAACTTGTCTAAAAGAAGTGCTTAATGCACATTGCTAATCAAAAATTAAGTTTGAATGTATTTGTGATCGGAAATGTATAAATATATTCATGGGACATACAGTAAGGCAAATGAAGACGACTTGTTTAGGTGTTGCGGTTTTTGTTTAATGTTGTTTGTGCAAAAATGTTCAGTTTATTTGTATAGCACTTATATATACAGTATATAATGACTTTTGACATAATATTGTGTATATACGCTAACCGGCCACTTTATTAGGTACACCTTACTAGGACTTGGTAGCTGCCTTAATTCTTTGTGGCATACGTTCAACAGGGTTGAATAGATCTGTCCCCCTCACTTTTAGAGGCAGACCATGTAAAAACAGTTGATTAATTATTATATGAACGTAAAGGGTCAGGGTCACACATTTTAAAATAGAATTCAGTTAATAATACTAAGTATAGTTGATTTAAGAACAAATTCAGATTTTTTTTTAAAGAAAGGTATTACACATATTCCATTATCAGCATTATTAATAACGATGAGGCTGTCGAAATGCATGAACATCATTGAAAAGAGCTGAGACAATCCTGTGCATGTTTTCACAAACAGAAATAAGTGTCTTTGCTGTAGTGTCTTGCTTGTGTCCAGCAGATGCCAGCTGTGCTTCACCGTCTCCCTCTCAATACACTCCTGCACGTTTATAGAGGCTTGATTTACTTGACGGCCTGAAGTGTATAAACAGATACACTACAGTTTACTACAGATACAGTTTAATTACAGAGAGAAACCGTGCTGATTTCTACTGTATTTAAGTGGAGATGTGCTGCAGTAACACCAGCTCTGCAAATCAAGTGTTGAATGTCTTGGTTTTGTTAACCTACTTTCCGACTTCCTTTAACACAATTGATACTTCAGCAATAATAAAACAAAATCTCGTTTAAAAAAACCTGCAGGCAAAGCCAGTTTTATTTCCTCCTTTCCGTTTATTTAGGGACGGGCTGCTGTTTTATATTAACGTCGGTTTAATAGGTATACCCCGAGTAGATTTATTTTAATACGCGATATTGTTTGACAGTCAGTAAGAGTGCTTTTCATTTATTTACATTATATACAGTATAGCTTTGTTTCAGTATTACATTTTTAAAAGTCACTCAAGCTGAAATCCAGTTAAATGTTCCCTCGTGTTACGGATTTCCATTCCCCCCATTAGGCCACGGTCTCTTTTTTTGTAAATGCTCTGTTTCTCTGTGTTTGCGTTACTGGGATGAATGTTTATAAAATGGTGCAGAAGATGAGTTGTGTGTTGGCTCTTTACTGACCCTGTTCAGTTTATTGTGTGTGTGTGGAGGGATTTATCAGGAGCAAATGTACACAACGCCTGTGAACAGAAAACTATCAGCACCAGATGCTCAATGAGAAATACACCTTAAACAAGAACATCCGTTTGAATGTTTAATTATTATATAATAATTAAATTATATGATTACATATTATATGAATCTATATGATAGATTATATGAATCTATCATACAATCATAATAGGGCGACGCAGTGGCGCAGTAGATGGTGCTATCGCCTCACAGAAATAAGGTCGCTGGTTCGAGCCTGGGCTGGGTCAGTTGGCGTTTCTGTGTGGAGTTTGCATGTTCTCACTGCGTTCCCGTGGGTTTCCTCCGGGTGCTCCGGTTTCCCCCACAGTCCAAAGACATGCGGTACAGGTTAATTAGCTAAATTGTCCGTAGTGTATATGTGTGAGAACGAGTGTGTATGGATGTTTGCCAGAGATGGGTTGTTGCTGGAAGGGCATCTGCTGAGTAAAACATGTACTGGATAAATTGGCGGTTCATTCCGCTGTGGTGAGCCCAGATTAATAAAGGAACTAAGCCGAAAAAAAAATGAATGAATAATCATGATAGGGTGGCTCAGTGGTTAGCACTGTTGCTTCACAGCAAGAAGTTTGCTGGTTCGAGTCCATCTGGGTCAGTTTTCCTCCACAGTCCAAAGACATGTGCTATATGAATTGGGTAAACTAAATTGGCCGTAGTGTATGTATGTAAATGAGAGTGTATGGGTGTTTTCCAGTACTGGATAGCAGCTGGATGGGCATCCGCTGCGTAAAACATATGCTGGAATAGTTGGCGATTCATTGCCCTGTGACAAACCCTGATAAATAAGGGACTAAGCTGAAGAACGAATGATGAATAATCATGCTAAATTAATACACACAGCTATGGAATAAATCAAGAGATCAGTTGAATATTTTCGGGGAATAATTTTATGTCATTTTTGTTTTATACTGTAAACTACTGATGACATCACATTTTAAAATAAAATGTTGTGATTTAGAGCATTTTCTGCGTGAATAGTACATACAAGGGTTTTTAAATTTGATATCCATGATCATCAATTCTTAAAAATATATAATTTAAGCCAGCCTGAATGTCTTGTGGCTTTCTGAGTTGATGTTTATTCATCCTGCAAAGCTTTAGCATCCGTTTTGTGCACTTCCAGCTAATTATATCTGTGCTAGATAAACTGTATGTCAGCGAGAGAGGCACGCGGGTTTCTTCACCTATGTGTGTGTGCGTCGTGCGCCTTGTATTCCTAGCATTGACCAAATGTCCCCACAAGTATAGCACTACAGTCAAATTTGACCTTGTTGAGGACTTTTTTTTTGGTCCCCATGACTCATAAATCACGCTGAATGAAGAATTTTGAAAATGTTGATTGTTTCCTGTGAACAGTGGCTTAGGGGTAGGAGGACAAAATATGTTATATGTATATGTACCATCTAAAAATCATGTCAATGAGAAGTCCTTATATCCTGCTGAAAACCCCCCAGCTTAATCGGCTGTTTGGCTGGTTTTAGCTGGTTGACCAGCCTGGCTGGAAAATGACCAGCTAAAACCACCTGGACGTAGCTAGTTTTAGCTGGCTACTTATTTAAAATGAGCTGAAACAACACAATTCTTGTCATTTCGTTTGCTAATTTATTTGTTTTATGTTCAGTCCACTTAAATTTGTAAACCATTAAGTTTTGTGTTGGGACAACATGTAGGAATTGTGTTGGTCCAACTACCTGGTTAGGGGATTTGTAGTTCCCAGCATGCTTTGTGTGGGATTGAATTAAGAGAGGAAAATGTTGACAATAAAAGCAATCTTAGGTGTTTAAAGTTAATAGAAAGACTTGTTAGTTTAATCTTCACTTTAGTAGGAAGATTTAGAAGAGTTTTGTGTAATGCTTTGAGATTACCACCTTACAGAAGCACCCATGCTTTGTGTGTTGGCAGCTTAAATAGCAAAAATGCAGTTTGTTGCTTTGCTCAGTGAGCAATAACGGTCCTAAATTAGTTCTGAGATCAGTCTCAATCATCTGTATACACTTTAAAACCCAAATAGTTAAGGTAACTCAAACCAACTGAGTGCTGTAAAACCCAATAAATTAAGGCAACTCAAAACCGTTTGAGTTAAAAAAAAACTAGTCCATATAAGTACTGTGAACTTGCTTTATTTAAGCTGAAGTAATGAGGTATTTAATTAACTCATTACCTTCAACACTGAGTTCAAAACTCTTTTCAAATGAGTAGAATTAACTTTCAGTCATTTTGAGTTAACTACACTCATTTCATTTGATAAAGTTGACTGTTTTTGATAAAGTTGACAGTGTAACTAACTTAAAATGGCTCTTTTAGTTCATTCAGGATAACCTGGAATAAAACTTTAAGCCTTCTAAATGTACAACACATAATAGACGTATATGATATTATCAGACCTTTGAGTTTAAGTTAAATATAAATACAAATGTATTTCAACTTTTATTTGATAAGATCATGTTGGATCAACTTATTGCATTTAACTGTAAATTGTTGGTGCTAAACAAATGTATTGGATCCTGCCCTAAATTAAACTGAGCTCATCCCATTAGTTATTTTGTTGAGCGTGGTCATCTCCCAGCCTGGGGTACGTTTCCCAAAGAACGATGCAACTCTCGGATGAACTATCATAGTACAATGCATCGTTTGGGAAAAGAACGATGTAGTGATGAGTGTTTCCCAAAACCTATAGTTTCTCTGTCGCAGATCCATCGTTTGAACCACTTTAGTTATAACGTAAAACACCCATAACGATGCTCTATACGGGGTGGAGTAACAACTTCTTCAAGAACCCCATCATTTCTTTGTGAAAAATTATATTGTATTACACGCACACACATTTAAAAAAATCCAGTATTAGATTTGGTCAAAACATGCACTCGCTTTCCATATTAATTGAAATATATGTAAACGGCACATATAGGGCCCATGTTTCCTTTACAAATATTATTGAGAACACTACATATTCTATTCTAAATTAACATAACATCACTTAGAAAAGCTAACACTTATTCTTATATCCTTTATAAATCATATAAATAAATAAATAAATAAATAAATAAATAAATAAATAAATAAATAATGAGGCTATTTATTTAGAAATGAAATTTAATATTATTATTAATTAGGAAATTTAAAAAAAATCCTACTTTAATAATAATATTAATGATAATGATTATTATTATTATATTAAGTAGGATATTGTTTATTTATATTTTGAAAAGTCTACTTTTACAATTTGACATGCTAACCACCGCAGAAATGTTCTAACCAACAGGCCCATGACTAGGGTCAGACGGAATCTGCGGACATTTTTTGCTATTTCTGCACAGAATTTTGATACACGGAATGATTTTGGGAGTATCATAACTAAACCTTAATATATGAACTAAAAAGTAATACCTTTTTAACTTTTAATGTTTACAATGCAAATACAATAAGATCCCCTTTATTTGGTAAACAAAGCATTTCTCCCATATATCTACTAAGAGAACCGAAAATATTACTTTACAAACTGTATTGTAAATAAAATCCTATAAATATTTTCATATTAGTCAATAATATTACTGAAATTAATTTAAAAACTGAATAAATATGAATTGACACACATTTACACGAGTAAATAAACAGAATCAATGATGGGCTAAAAATCTGTGGAATTCTGCGCAGATTCCATGTGGACCTACCCATGACATATACAGTACAGATACTTGATAAATAACCTACTATAAAGTAAAAGCATTAACATATGCTGTGTTTTTTGTTTTCACAAGCTTTAGAGACGTAACATAAATTCCGCTTTTAAATAATATCTCACCTATAGCTTCTGTCATGAGGCACGACTGTGTTCCAAATGGCATCAATGTTTTCAAAGTGCACTGCGAAGGGAGAGCAACATGAAGATCGCTAAAACTGAGCTGTAAAGATACTTTGAAAGCAAATTACACCTAAGAGAGATGACTTTGATGCTTTATTTTGAACAATTCCAACTTTGAATGTTAGAATGTTCTAAATGAATAGGGCATAGGGGGGATAACTGGGAATAGGACACAGCCAGGAACTGTGCTTCTAACTACAGCTCCAGAGGTGTAGTTGCAAGCGTACACGTTTGCGAATGTTCGTTGGAACGATGGATTCGGGAAATAATCAGCAAACTGTGTTTGTAACGACGCAACTTGCGACTTTAGTTGGCTAACCATGGTTTTCGGAAAAGCACCCCATGGTTTAAGCTGTTTTTTTCAGCTGGGTAAAGAAAGCTGTACAAATGTGTGTGTTTGTGGAGGAGGAAGATGATAAACTGATGCACATTTTAGATGCTCTTTACGTTCTGGCACCCATTTAAATAGCTTTTTAATGGTTAAGACTTGGTTTTTGTGTAAAAATTTGAATAAGGTTAATGTTGTTATGCTTAATGTTAGGGTATGGGGCTCTGTCAGCGAGCAAAAGGGCTGCCAAAATCACTCTGAACCCCTCACACCCAGCACACTGCCTCTTTGAACTTTTACCTTCTGGTCGACGCTACAGAGCACTGCGCACCAGAACAGCCTGACACAGAAACAGTTTCTTCCCTCAGGCAATCCATCTCATGAACACTTGATGATAATAATTGTGGAACCAAACATCACTACTTGCTATACACTGGTATACACACATACACTTATTTAACAACACACTTTACATGCCAATTTGCACATAACAGCTGCACATATAACGTTGTATATAGTAATAAACACGTACATACACTTGTCAATCTGTATATCTGCACTCACTACTTCTAATTTTTTTTTAAATATTTTATTATGTGTTTTTGTCCTGTCTCTGTAATCCTGTTGCACTGTAGAAGCTCTGTCACGAAAACAATTCCTCGTATGTGTGAACATACCTGGCAATAAAGCTCTTTCTGATTCTGATTCTGTGTGTGTTTTTGTGACATATCAGGTATTACAAGAAGTGGTGGTGAAATATGAGGACATTGCTGATGTCCTTATTTCTCAAATAGCTTATAAATCACACAGAATGAGCTCTTTTCAGAAGGTAAAACTGTACACAGTGTCCTGTGAGGGTCTAGGAGTAGAATGGGGTTTGGGCAATACAAAAATACAGTTTTGTACGCTACAAAAACATTGTAACCCTATGTAATGTCCCCACAATTCACAAAAACCAACATCTGTTTATGTGTGTGAAACGTCAATACACTAATGTGTATGATAACATGGGTATCACACAGGTATTACAAGGACCTGGAGTGAATTATGAAAACATTGCAGATGTCCTTATTTTTAAAAGGGTGTACAACTTTTCTTTTGTGGAAAGTGAAGCTGCACAGTTTTCTGTTAGGGGCAGGGTTAGGTCTACTGTGGGGCAATGGGAGATACAGTTTTGAACCGTATAAAACAGGGGTCTCAACTGCCAGCCCGCGGGCCATTTGCGACTCCACCGCTTCTGGCCAGCAACTGACGTCAAAAATCTATAAGATTCGGCCCAAAAAACCATATTTTTGAATCACTATCATTGTTGTGCAGTCGCAATAGCCATTTGTGGCTTTGACCCGCCACCTACTGGACATTTAAAGTACTGCACTATATATTAAGTTACTTTCGGTTTCTCTCAGAGGTGTAACTGAGAGTAATACACATGCAGATTATTTCTGTGGCTGATTTAACCATGACACATATGCGTATATGCTCTGTTTTTACAAAGCAGTATTTCTGTAAATATTCAGGGTCATTTGATTATAATCAGTTTTATACCGCCTGTATCTTGTTGTAAAAACACTTCTTCGTGCCTTACACGCTATGCTGGTGGTGTAAATATGATCATTTTGCTAATATTCGATTCAAATAGTCTCATTAATAGACTTTGCTAATATGCATATTAAGAATTATATAAAAATGTGCATTAGTAAAATTTTAAAGCTGGCTAAATTGAACATGCTAAAGTAAATGTGAATATGTAAATACTTCTCCCCTCTTTGTTGTAGTTTCACAAAAAATGAAAGATATTGAGAAGAACAGCTGCCAGTAAAGTCAAAGTTACCCAACTCTTTTCTGCTGTCTTACGCTATATCTGTTCGACTTTTGGTTAAGCAACAATGATCGGGACATTATTATTATTGTTGTTATTATTATACCTATTATTAAATTGTAGTATTTTCATAGCAGTTTAAACTATACCTTCAATATGTACAACAAGAAACAAAAAGGAGGAGCTTTGATGCACTCAGACATTCCTCTGAATTTCAATAACATCAGGTTTCCACTTTTTGTGTGCTAGAATGTTAAAACGGCCTCCTATGAATTGTCAGTCAATGATATGACCCTCCCTCCCCGCCAATTTAAGTTGAGACCCCTGTATGAAACCTCTGGACTGTACCCCACAATTCACTAAAACAACCCGCGTGTGTGTGTGTGTGTGTTTGCTCAGCTCACTCTTATCTCTCCGCTGTGTTTACCTGTTATGTTGCCATTGGTAACCGGGCTATCGTAAACCTGCGGATCTGTTTGGTGTGAGGAGAAGCTGCATGCTGAAAAGTGTAAAAGGCGAACAGACGCTTTTTTTTTTGACCTGCAGTGTATGACTTTACTGAGCTGACAGAAACCGAGAAAACTTCCACAGGTTGCTGCAGTCCCTAGAAACAGGAAGGAAGCGCGATGATGTCAGTCTGAACTCTGACGCGCGGCCATGACGGATGGTTTCTTCGTTGCCATGGAGAAGGCTTGAGTGTGAGCAAACATCCGGCGCAGCCTGATTCACACCTTCGCGCGCACACACATAAACACATAAACACGCACACACCCAAATAGATACTTGCATTAGTGACAGAAGATATTTACTTGCACCCAGTAATTAAACAACCAGTAAATAAATAAATAAATAAATAAATATTATATTATATAATATAAATAAATATAAATATATATATATATATATATAACTATACATATATATATATATATATATATAATTATATATATATAATAACTATACATATATATATATATATATTATATATATAAATATATAAATAATATATATAAATATATATTATATATATATATATATATATATATTTTTTTTTTATTTATTTATTTATTTTATTTATATATATATTTTTTTATTTATATATATATATTTATTAATTTATTTATATATATTCTAGAATGTTTTAAGCTGCAAAGTTTCTTATAGTCAGTTAAATGTCTGTTGAAGGAGCATATCAACAGATATTAAGCAGACAGTCTACTAATACTCAAATGGACCATCAAAACAAAGTGTTACCATAATAAACAATGTCAGCACATTAAAAGCATCATATTAAAGTAGTAAAATTGTGTATGATAAGAGGCGCCGCTAGAGGGGTGGGGTTGAAGTCAGGACGATTCTAAGGGCCCACACATTTTGGGGGCCCCCAGAGACATTACCAAGGGCCCGTGACCCGACCCCGCCAGCTGTTTATGATAGTACAAATAGTGACATTTATCATAAAGCAATTTGTTGATATATAAAAAATGATCAATATTATATAACAGTACACATAATAATAATTGATGTTAATTTTAGATATTTTATTTTAAGTTATTTTAATGTAAACATCTAACACATGAAGTTTAAAGAGTTTATTATTTGATGTTATTTTAGAATAAATTATTTTATTAATATTATTCATTCATTTTCCTTCGACTTAATCCCTTTATTCATCAAGGATAGCCACAGTGGAATGAACCACCAAATTATCCAGCATATGTTTTACACAGCAGATGCCATTCCAGCTGCAACCCAGTATGAAATTTTTTACAGTATGTCTGATAATATTTTTCTTCTAGAGAAAGTCTTATTTGTTTTATTTCGGCTAGAATAAAAGCAGTTTTACATGTTAAGGTCAAAATTATTAGCCCCTTTAAGCTGTATTTTTTCAATAGTCTACGGAACAAACCATCATTATACAATAAATTGCCTAATTACCCTAACCTGCCTAGTTAACCTAATTAACCTAGTTAAGCCTTAAAATGTCACTTTAAGCTGTATAAATGTCTTAAAAATATCTAGTCAAATATTATTTACTGTCATCATGGCAAAGATAAAATAAATCAGTTATTAGAAATGAGTTATTAAAACTATTATGTTTAGAAATGTGTTGAAGAAATCTCTCAATTTTTTTTCTAAACAGGGGGGCTAATAATTCTGACTTCAACTGTACATCTAGAAATGTAGCTTAATATAGATATTTTACAAGACTATTGTATGTTAATTTATCTATTTATTTTATTACACCATTTATTTTATAATTGTCTCATAATTATTTTATAATGTCTTTTGGTTTCATTGTCCATGTACACTTTGCTTCAATATTTAATTTTTGTCCCAGCCAGTGTCATATAATGATTGTAAATCTTATTCATGCATGCCTTTTATTTTATCTTTATGAACCTTCCCTAAATATTTTGACCAACATTAGATGGGGGGGTGGGAGGTAGGGTCTTGAGTTCCTTTTTGTAGTCAGCTAAATTCACTATGAGTACTTCCAAGAGTACTTTGATATATGGTGCATCTCTTTCTTGTAAGGATTTAGGCAGTACTCTATATATCAATGAAAATAAAAATACAGTTAAAAAAGAAAAATGTAGTTTAATATTAAATAAAGTATACTATATTAATACTTTATAACTATTAATTACTATATATATATATATATATATATAATATATATATATATATATATATATATAATTAATAAGTAACTGTTAATATTATTACTATTTATTAATAGTCATAATTAATAGTTATTAATAATTATAAAGTATTAATATAGTATACTTATTTAATAATAAGCTACATTTTTTCATAAAAAAGCAATAATTGGATTGTAATAGAATCTGTAATAGAAAGCCATTTTTTATAATTTTAACAAATTTTTAAAATAAAAACACTATAAAAACGTATGTATGCACGTAACTTTTAATAATATTTAAAGTTTTTAATATTATTAATAATATTTAAATACTTTTTTTTCTGACGCAAAGCTGAAATTTCAGCATCATTACTCACTAGTTTTTAATGTCACACGAATCTTCATAAATCATACCAATATGCAAATTAGGAACTAAGGACAGTCAAATACTAAGTTGCTAATTTGCATATTGGGATGAGTTAGTCTTTAAGGGACTTGGGCCCAGGGTCCAGTTCTTAAAATGAATTTTGATCAGTATTTAGATCTGCGG
>NC_079437.1:11764448-11820360 GCF_903798145.1 Danio aesculapii | reverse complement strand
ATGACTATTGGAATGTGAAGAGACTTTCAACCAGCGCAACATTAAATGTTTCTGAAGACAATCACCTACTGCAATTTTAATGTCAGAAAATTAAAAACAAAACAAAAAACGACACTGGTTGTGTTTATATCACTCCAATATGACCGTGAACACACTAAATCTATAGTTCTGTCCAGTCCAAACAGCTTCCAGAAGTTGATTTTGCATAATAGGTGCCTTTAATACAGCAGCATTGTTCAGTGTTAGCATTAGGCTACTTACATAAGCATTCACCTCATGAGGATCAAAGATCAATATAACACTGATATAGAAGGTTATAGATATAGTTAGGATGCCATAAACATTTAATGATGGAGAATGAACTGACGTTTTCTCTCTTTATTTCACTTTCTTCTGTTTATTTGCTAAGTCTGTCTCTCATCTATGAAGACCAAACAGAA
Organism: Danio aesculapii; assembly: GCF_903798145.1. NCBI lineage: Eukaryota > Metazoa > Chordata > Actinopteri > Cypriniformes > Danionidae > Danio > Danio aesculapii. Next base: position 11,819,920 of record NC_079437.1, on the reverse strand, counting down.
GCCAGACAACATTACATGCACGCTCATGCATGGGACAAAGCGAGATTATGGGATTTACTTATTGTGTCAAACTGGTGAAGATGTTTTCTCGATTTCTTAGTGTTTTTCTGTTTGCGTTCCAGCACGTTTGAGCTCTCTTAGCCACCGTAGTTGGTTAGTTATGTATATGAAAAATTGATATCTTCACTGTTTATTGAGATGTGGTGATTTTATGTGGATGTAGCTTTTTAAAGCATATTCAACGTAATGAGATCCAATTAAATGAAAATCCAATGAAATTTTAGCCTAAAGTAAATCCACAATTGATTGTCTGTGAGAAATAATCAGTGTCAGTAAAAAAGAGTTTACTTCATATATAATCCGTTCATCATACTTTGAAATGTCAATCAAATCACCGATGGGCGGGGTTTCCTATTTCAGTTTCATTTCTTTATGGCACAAAACTAGTGTGAGGTGAGCGGTAAGGAGTTAATATGTCTTTCTGACTACTGGTTTGCAATTGAAATGTGGAATGACTAAACATAAAATCCAGTTATGCAAACTAGCAGGTTTTTACTATTCTGAGAACTGAAAATACAGAATTAATCATTTTAGCTTTGGCTATAACTCGTGTAATAATGAACGACTGAATGTTGTTTTGTGTTTTCAACATATTATTTTCACCCTCATCATCTTTTAAAATGCAAATATTAAGTTAAATATATAATATCGACTACAAAATCTTGTTTGTTTACCCTCCCTCTTTCTCGTTTGTTAAATTACCTCAATGTTATTTAAAGGGGTGGTTCACTATGATATCATATTTTAAGCTTTAGTTGATGTGTAATGTAGCTGTGTGAACATAAACATCTCTGAATATAAGACGCTCAAAGTTCAATGCAAACATTGGCTTTTACAGCGTTAGCTTAGCAAAGCCTACAGGAAACGAAGTTTGGGACTACAAAAAATGTATCCGGGCTAGTGAGATCACAAGCGCTTTCAGTTACGTGCATTCACCTCGTGCACACACCCTGCGTAGTGAGGGGGCGTGGCCAGAGGCGCTGTAATGTTACAGCAGAGAAAGCTAAAATGGCGTCTAAATGCTGCTATTTCCACATAGCTTCTTCTGTTTCTGTATTTGGGCTTCCAAAGGAGACAACACAAAGAGAGAAGTGCTTACAGTTTCATTTTAATTATGTTCCAGAGAATTATAAAAAAAATATAGCTAGCATTTGACAAAGGACAGCTTCCAGAATCTCTCTCAGTTCAGTGCTGGATTCAGCTAAAAACTCCTCCAGCCGACGAAGCTGTGGAATGTGGGCCTAAACCTGTAAGTATTTTTATTTGTTCAAATTGAACAACTGCAGGCACAGTTTCTAGCGTTAACGGTATGTTGTAGCAAGGATATATAATATAGGCATGTTGAATTTGTTAAGTTAAAATGTGGCACCGCTAACAATTTAGCTACAAATTCATATTTATATTCAGCAGCACTGCAGTATCTTTCTATGTGGCTACTTTCCCTGCCTTCTATATCTCAAATAACCAACTCACTAAAGATATGTAAACGTTTTATATTACTTACACATGCTTATTCTGAATATCTGTGAAAGACACTTGTCAGACTTTATTTTAGAGAGCAAGTGTGAGGTTCAGCTGTGTGCTCTTAATTTTTCAGTGTGATTCAGGCAGCTAACGCTGCTCTGACTGACTGTTTACACAGTGTAAAAGTGTGCGCTTGTAGAGGCGTGATGTGGAGCCAATCAGCGAATCACAAGACATTATGTTAGCTGACCAATCATAGCCTCTTGAGGGCGGGCCTTTTAGAGGAACTAGGAAATATGACAGTCGTTTTCATGTTAGCTGAGTAGCTGTATATAATCAAAGTCAGATATATGAAAAAATACTGTGGTTTTTACAAATGACCTTTTCCAGAAGAAAAAATATTACCGGAAATTGATTTATTGATTTGTAAATAATAAACAATTCACAGAAAGGCTTATAATTTTGCATTCAAATACACACACACACACACATACACACACACACACACACACATATATATATATATATATACAGATATATCTGTATATACGATATACAGTATATTGTAATATGATGAAAACAATTTTACCAGATGACTTGAATATCTCTATTTGGGAAGAATTTACAATAGATTACTTTAGACTGATTGGGTTTATTTTGTAGGAGAGTGCATCTGTATAAAATCTAAAACTCAATCTACAAGCATTGATAAATACAATAAAAAAATTACAACGAAAGACAAACAGTATTTTATCATTTACTGTGTCTAACAGTATTCAGATACAGTAATTGAATAATAAAAATACAAATAATTCAATGCAATTATTAAATTTTCAAAGTTACGGTACAATTACTTGTGCCTGAATGCTTTTAAAAAAACATTAAACAGTCACAGGCCTATATATATATACGTATATATATATATATATATATATATATATATATATATATATATATATATATATATATGTATATATGTATATATGTATGTATATATGTATATATGTATGTATATGTATATATGTATGTATATTTATATATATATATATATATATATATATATATATATATGTATATATATATATATATATATGTATATATATATGTATATATATATATATATATATATATATATATATATATATATATATATATATATATATATATATATATATATATGTATGTATGTATGTATGTATGTATATATATATATATATATATATATATATATATGTATGTATGTATGTATGTATGTATGTATGTATGTATGTATATATATATATATATATATATATATATATATATATATATGTATATTTTTATATATATATGTGTGTGTGTATATATATGTATGTATATATGTATGTATATATATATGTATGTATATATATATGTATGTATATATATATATATGTATGTATATATATATATATATATGTATATATATATATATATATATATATATATATATATATATATATATATATATATATATATGTGTGTATATGTATATATATGTTTATACACACACACACACACACACACACATATATATATATATATATATATATATATATATATATATATATTATAAATCATGTTTAATGATTAGATATTTAATATTTGCATGATTGTGTAACAATGCTATATTTCGTAAGCTCATTTGCAGTTACACATCAGTCACATTATACTAATAAAAGGCAATATAATGATGGCATTTCTTATCTTCATATATGGTCAACATTCCTCAAAGCACATTAACAACAAGCTGCCAATCAGTTTCTTGCATAATCTATCAACATGAAAAGACAATCAGCATATTTAAAAATAGCAAGTGAACGTCTTATCCAGCCTGAAGGGATAGTTCACCCAAAAATGAAAATTCTGTCATAATTTCCATATCCTTCACTTGTTCCAAACCTGGCTCCAAACCTGAGTTTCTTTCTTCATCTGAACACAAAAGAAGATATTTTGAAGAATGTGTGAAACCTGCATCCAATGATGTCCATAATATTTGTTTTCCCTAGTCAACCGTGAGATGATTTTAGCTTTTTTCTAAATATGTGAAGGTTTATAAAGGTTTGCAACCACTTAAAGGAGAGTAAATAGTGATTAAATCTTCATTTTTGGGTGAACTATCCCAAGTTATTCATGTAAGAAGCGCATTTGTATGTTTTTCCTAGGCAGGAGAAGTGATCAAAACCAAACGCACAGAGTAAACCGTATCCACAATGTAGGCGATCAGATTAATGCACGTCATGCAGGACACCACCACCAGGTTGTCCCAGAAACAATATACAATGATGGGCAAATCACACTGTGGTGGTCTAATAAAGTTCTCAAAACAGTAGAAGGGCCAAATGATCGTAGCTGTGAGGTACATCAAAACCGCAAGGACATTGTATCCTGTCATGCATTTGTCCATCGGCAGTGGGATTCGACCTAGCAAGCGTCCAATAGTCAGGATGATGATTAGAAGAGAGATGATGAAGCAGATGGAGTAAACCGCCACGCACCATTGTAGCCCAGGAAAGCGCTTGTAAATGGTTTCATCCAGACAGATGAAGATTATACAAGCCACAAACGTCTCCAAGACTTTTAACAAGCCTGGAACTGTGGCCAAAAACCCACTGATTTCACCGGGTTTGGCTCGGGTTAGACCCACTTCTGCTGCGTACAAACAAAAACACACACACGAGAGCACAGATGCTGCAATCCCAACCGAACACTGGGAGCATACGAAATATGTCGGGTAGATGACCGAAGCGGCCAACACCATGAGCGTGGATAGCATTGCAAAAGCTGTAGTGAAATCGTCCCAAGAAATGGGGATTTTGGTGTTGACGCTGGTGAACTCCAGGATGAGGATAAGGAGGGTCACGAAGCAGCAGAAGCACCAGGTGAACATGCACCAGGCCCAGAGCGAGAAGCTGGTGTGGCCCTGAGATGCCACCAGGCTGAAGGTGATGAGCGTCAGGACGAACTCAAACAGACGGATTATGCCCACTGGGGCCGTCACAGACTGAGTGTTCAGAGTTACCATGATTGCTTTTTTTTTTCAGATGTGGATGTTGCTGATGTCTTCACACTGTCATGCACTGTAGAAAAAAAAAGAGTTAAATTAGCTAGTTATCCTTACACATATACCGATATTCAATAATAAAATATAGGGATAATAGGCATGCTAGACATATGCTGATATTCAATAATTCATTATATCGGGATATTGAACATGTAAGACCTGCCGATATTCAATAATTCAATATATTGTGATAATTAACATGCTAGACATATATCGATACTCAATAATTTAATGCATGGGGATAAGGGACATGCTAGACATATGCAAATATTCAATAATTCAATATATCGGGATAATTAACATGCTAGACATATACCAATATTCGATAATTCTATATATCGGGATAATTGACATGCTAGACATATACCAATATTCGATAAGTCAATATATCGGGATAATGACCATGTTAGACATATGCCGATATTCAATAATTGAACATTTTGAATAATAAACATGTTAGACATATACCGATATTCAATAATTCAGTATATCGGGATAATGAACATGTTAGACATATGCCGATATTCAATAATTGAACATTTCAGGATAATAAACATGTCAGACATATGCCGATATTCAATAATTCTATATATCAGGATAATTAACATGTTAGACATATGCTGATATTCAATAATTCTATATATCGGGATAATTAACATGCTAGACATTTACCAATATTCGATAATTCAATATATCTGGATAATGACCGTGTTAGACATATGCCGATATTCAATCATTCAGTATATCGGTATAATGAACATGTCAGACATATGCCGATATTCAATAATTCAATATATCGGTATAATGAACATGTCAGACATATGCCGATATTCAATAATTCAATATATTGGGATAACGAACATGTTAGACATATGCCAATATTCAAAAATTCAGTATATCGAGATAACAAACGTGTTAAACATATGACAATATTCTGTAATTCAACATATCAGCATAATGAACATGTTATACATTTGCAGATATTCAATAATTCAATATATCAGGATATCGAACATGCCAGACATATGGCGAAATTCAATAATTCAATATATCGGGATAATGAACATGCTATAAATATGCTAATATTCAATAATTCATTATATCAGGATAACGAACATGCTAGGCATATGCCGATATTTAACAATTATTTTTCAACTGAAAAAATGTTTAGATGATCAAGCTAAATAGTTTACTCAATTATTATTTCAAGTAACCTTGACTTGCAAAAGTTTAGTTTTAATAGGGTAACTTAAAATCTCAGGTAGGCAGAACCTGCAAAGTTTAGTTGAAATCAGTTAACTTACATTTTCAAGTTATCTGTACTAACATTAAAGTTCACTGAAATTCATCAAATTCATGGTAAAAAAAAGAGAATGGGCAGTTTGGTTGCCAGAATTTTACAATAATAAATAAGATAGAAACCCAATTTCCAAATGTAATGGTAAATTTCCACATTTAATTAATTAATGAGTTAAACACGAATGTTTTGAAGTAATAATATTGATACATTATAAAAAACCACCATAAACATGTGGGGATGAGAAAGTCTATACCAATGCTCATCACAAACAACTTTTACCACAAGCAAAAAAGCTAATTAATAAATAAAATATAAGATGCTCAGTGTCATTCACACAAATACTAAACACCACCATGGTAACACACATAAAATTAAAGTAATGCATAAACATTATTTATCTAAATTAGATGTATACTGTAAAAAATGCTGGGTTTCACATAATTCCTTCATGTTGTCCCAACTCAAATTGTTTAAGTTAACTCAATAGCTTTATTGCTTACAGATTTAAGTAGACTAAACATAAAACAGTTAAGTTTGAACATAAAACAATTAAGTAAAAAAACTCAATAACTGTTGTTCAGCTCATTTTAAATAAGTAGTTTGAACAAACAGCAAAAAAAAATGTTTTGGAGTGTAACATAAAACTCTAATGTGCATAACTGATAAGAAGAAATTAAAAATAAGCATGGTATTGTCAACAAAAAAGTATAATAAGTGAAGTGTCATGCCGAAGTTGAGGCAACAAACACTAGTTAAGTCAACTTAATGACTCACTGTAAGAAAATATCCATAAATTAGCAGTTTTCCATATTTGGTGATTAATGTTTTATATTTGTAATTTCCCCCTGTTTATTTCTGCTTTTGAATTGCAATATGGGAGCTTTATCTTTATTCCAACAACTTTTAAGCTTGAAAAGTTGGAAAAGGTGACTTTTATGAATATTTTTAATAGTTTACAGTGATATCATCTGAGTTTGTGTTGTATATTATGCTACAAAAACCTTATAATAAGCTGCCAGTACTTTTTCTGCTATTTTACAGACGTATTTCTCAATGTATTATTACTTTTACATTATATTCTTTTCACTAAAATGTCAATAAAAGTCACTTTTAAATCATAGAGTTGTATTTTCAACATCAAAAGTCGACAGAGCAGAGAGCAACATCCCATAATCCAATTAACAACCGTAAATAAATGTAAAACACTCGCAAATTGCAAAATACAGAAACAATTAATAAATTAAAAAACGTTGGGTTCCACACTATCAATTTTTGTGTCAAGATAACATGAAGGAATTAAGTTAGCTTATTAGTTAAGTGGATTCAACATAAATCGATTAAGTTGTCCCTCAAGAAATAAACGCAAGAATTGTGATGTTTCAGCTCATTTTAAATAAGTACTTTGAACAAACATCAAACGACAAAATGCTGGCTTTCACATAATTCCTTTATGTTGACCCAACACAAATGTATTAAGTTAACTTAATTGATTTCATAAATTTAAGTAGATTAACACAAACATCAAATCGGTTGTTCCTCAAGAAATAAACTCAAGAATTGTGTTGTTCAGCTCATTTTAAATAAGTAGTTTGAACAAACAGCAAACATCCTTTTTTGAGTGTAGTCGAAATGGCGAAAACTTACCATGTTAAGTCGAATGAACAAATTTAAAATCTGCAGGTTGTTTCAACTTAAAAAGTCATGTCGGGAAAAACTACAATCACCAGAAACTAAAAACTACAATCTTTCTAGCAGTGTACTTCACAAAGCTTCTCTTCCCGGTGTGATCGTCTTGGCACACACTAAATTCAACTGACCCAGAGCGCCAGGGAAAGGCGCCCTCATAAATTCGGCCACATCCTCTGATTACTCATTGTCTTATCAATGGATTAGTGCTGGTTTGTGAATGTCCGCTCGGTGTTAAAGTTCAAGTTTAGATAGTAAAAGGGGTGTATCCTGACACGTCACCGCTTAATGAGGCCATAAGCATCTGGAAACTGAAGGACATTACTGAAGGCGTTGGATTTATTATGGTCTGTAAATTACGAGAGTCCTAGTGGATCAATCTAGGCTATTTGAAGATGGACAAATACAGAAATAAATGCCTTCTGATGCTAATTTGAGTGTGTGTGTGTTGGTTTTTTGGTGGTTTACAAGGACAGCAATTTGTATAATGACATTGGTATGACGTAAGGAGGTTTATGGGGACATGACTTAAAAAACACACTCCTGTAAAATTATACTTAAGTGGGGTTTATCCATAAACTAATTTCGAGAGGATCACGTGCTTATGATTTATCACAGCCAGTCACGTATTAAGCTAATCAGTATCATCCAACCATATGAGCCATAAGCTACTATAAATAACCACAGTTTTCAGTCCACTTTATCTTCATTTGGAAGAAACCCCCCTTCCTCCCCATTCTCCTACTTTACTATAGATCGGGCGGCACGGAGGCCCAGTGGTTAGCACTGTTAGCCCCACAGCAAGAACACTGCCAGGTCGGTAGGTGTTTCTGTGAGGAGTTCGTATATTCTCCCCGTGTCCGTGTGGGTTTTCCCCGGGTTCTCTGGTTTCCTCCCACCATCCAAATATATACATCATGCATAACAATCAAGCATTTGTCTAGCCCCCTTTTTTCCTCACGTGTTCCCTTAGCTACTGCAGACGGGGAGTTCTGAGATCCACCGAGCTCAGGCTCCCCTCTCGCTCTGCAAACGGGAGGAAGCCCCGGGCTCGAGGATCCCTTGAGCTCGGGGCTCTCTCCCGGGACAGCATGCCAAACAAGCTTTTGATGAATCATCAGCTAAGTGTGAACTCTTGAACTCTCTTATTGCGTTCCTGTCAGGGTTGGGTTTAGGGATAGGGGTGCATATAATAAGCAGTTTTTACTGTATAAAACACATTATGCCTATGAAGAGTCCCTGTAAACCACCAATACCAACATGTGTGCATGTCAAATACAGATAAAATTTGAAAATGATGACAGATTTTTATTTTTTGGGTGAACTATCACTGCTTATTATTTACCTTTATGCTTTTCCCCCCTCCTAACATTATTTACAGTTGAAGTCAGAATTATTGAAGTCAGATTTTGATAAGAAAAATCGTTTTAAAACAGGTAGGTGACAGTCTTAAGTTGATCTCTCTCTTTTGTATGCTGTGGAGCTGTATTTATACCACACTGATCTGCTAGTGTTTGCTTTGGCTTTTTTCTGGGTTAATCATTGTGATCTCGTGATTGCAACCGAGAACTAGTTGGAAATCTCTGTAGACTGATGGCATTTCATGCCGTTCAGCCTTATTATCTTAAAATGTCAGCAAAATACTCTGTTTTGTCATCACTTTAGACATTATGCTAGAGAATCATTTAGACGCTAGCTCTAAAGTGACGCTGGTGAATGAGCAACGCTTTCTGATGGTCAAACGTCAGCTGCCGATGTAAATGAGTGGTGGAAGAAAGTAGTTCCTCATACAAAAGGATTTTTAGATTCTTTCGGTTTGATTTTCTTTTTTATATACATGATTATGCCGTCGAACTGTTGTAAAAACGCAATATCACACTTGTAGCAGTGCGATATGGCTGTATATAGTCACTGTGGGGACACTAAAGGCTGAATTATACTTCTGTGTCAAGCGTACGCATATGCATCGGAGCAGCCTTTGTGCGGTAGCATAGCTCTCACCGTGGCTGACGCCGATGCTGACGGGCTTGGTACCGGTACTTTTATTACAGTAAGCTAAATCGTACTTTATTACTCTCTGCTTTCATTTTAACAACTTTTATTTTCCTTTTGATTTATTTTAGTTTATTACAGGGCTTGTATTTGTAAACATTTGACTACATTACAAACTCTGTGGATGGATCAGTGTTGTGAACAACTTTGATGAAAGCATAAAGAAAAACTTTCGCATGTCGAGATGTTCATAAAATGTGTGCGCGCTATCGCTCACCAGCTGATTTACGTCGGTGCCGAACCGGTCGGAGCCTAAAGGTAAACAAACAACGGCTTATCATAACCATTTTATCGATAATTATTTACACAGTCGGCATTAAGAAGGAACAAAGAAATATTATCTGACTAACATCTAGCAGCTTAATGTGTCTGGGAAAACATTCACAGGTTTTATTCTCACAAACCGAGCGAACTTGTTCTGATTGGCTAAAGTCTTACGTCTAACGTCAGCGCGTTCTAGACGTGAACGCGCTTTTTCCGGCAATCTTCCTTCTGCGTTCACACAGCGCAGCATTCAGGCAAATTACCGGTAATGTTACAACTTCTCCTTCCGGAAAATAGCCGGAACGAATTTACCGGTATTTTCAAAAGGGACCTGTTCACACATACAGACCTTTCCGGAAAATTGCGGGTAATTTTCCGGAAAGATCTATTTGTGTGAAAGGGGCTTTTGTCTAGCCCTGCCTGCTGTGAGTCTCTGGCTGCTGGTGTACTGTCAGGCTGCTAGTGGTGAGACCACCATTCTTCAGGATTGCTGGTCAGCAGTGCCTCCAAGGACTCTACCACCTCTTGCCTGGCCTGAGCATCCCCGCTCAGTCTCCTGTTCTTCTCCTGTCGTTCTGTGGCTGCTGATTACTCCACCCAGGACTCTCCAGCAAGACTTCCTTTGCCTGCCTGCTCCACCCAAGACTCGCCAGCACTCCCCTACTCATACCTGTTGGACTGTTTTTCACCTCACCCCTACTACAAATCACATTATTGTCAATAAACACCTCCTTCCTCTAACAGTGACACTTATTAGGTATTTTAGGTGAAATACAAATACCATTGTATTTTTATTACTCTCTATAATATTTTATAAGTTATTTATTTGTTAATCTTGCAGCTTTTTCACGAGTTCACACTCACAGATATTTGACTGAATAGAATATGCATATTTGGCGTGCTGTCCGGGGAGAGGGCTCTGAGCTCAGGAAGACACCCTAACTCGTGTTATTCCCCTTATCAGGATAAAGAGAGATAGGGTCCGAGCGCAGGGTCTAGCCCGGCTCCAGAACGCTCCCCCCTCAGATTTAAATAGGTATTTGGTTTAATAGTGTGGAGTTGGGGTGGTGGAGGGACGCTGAAGTCAAGAGAAAGCGGAGGTATGACGTGTTTGACTCTTTATAGGGGTTTACCCTTCAGCTGATTGGATAATAGAATGGTTGTGTGTGTGATTAATTAGCCACGGCAAAGACTGATCGTGCTCCTCCCGAAATTTGTTAATAAAACATCACTTATCCCCCCCCTCCTCCCAATATTGTTTATACCCATTTTATCCATGTACTGTAGACTTAAAACTAGCACATCTGCTTTTTTCTTTACTTCTTTTTTTCTTCCTTGCTTGTATGCTTCTTCCTCTTCCAAACATTGTTTATATTTTCCCCAATATATTGAATTTTTGTATTTTTCTGTTTTTTCTTGTTGCCCATTATTGTTAACTAAACATTGTTTATATTGTTACATTGTAGTTGCTTCTATATATATATATATATATATATATATATATTGTCATTGATTAAATGCGTTTGGGCTTATATTTTGACCTTAGATATGTATTTTAGTAAAACAAAAATGCTTTAATTTTCTATATGCATTTTTATGCCATTCGTGCAGCTTACATATATTTTTAATGTCGATGTCAATTTTATTCATATAGCACTATTAAACAAAACCAATGTGCTACACAATACAAATCACAAAGGGAAAGATGTAAAATTATAGCTAAAACAAACAATTCTCACTGATTAAATGCCAAATCAGAAAGGTAAGTTCTCAACCTAGATTTAAAAACAGACCGAGATTATATAAGGCTAACACAGAGGGGCAGAGCAGTCCACAATCTAGGACCAGCTACTGCAAAAGTGGTCACCCCTGCATTTCACCCTCGACTTAGAGGTGCATAATAATCTCTGGTCTGATGACCACAGAGACCGACCAGGCTGATGTTTAGTCAACAGCTCTGACAGATAGGAAGGTGCCAAGCAATTTTTAAAATTCTAAAAAAACCAAGAGAAGTATTTTAAAAGTGACATGATAGTGCACAGGAAACCAGTGCAAAGAGTGCAAGACTGTTGTGATGTGGTCATGTTTTTTGGTACAGGTTAAAAGCCTTGCAGCAGCATTTTGAACTTACTGTAAATGGGATAAAGTTGTCTGACTAATCCCAAAGTATAGTGAGTTACAGTAGTCCAACCTAGAGGTTATAAAAGCATGAATATTTTTTTCAAACTGTTTTGTAGATAGTATAGGTTTAACATTGTTTATATTTTACATTGCATGTAAGAAATGTTTGTGTTGATGTTTTTTTTTCTCATTTTTGTTGATTGTTGTTGTTTTTTTGTGTTCTGACTTCAACTGTATATAAACAGTATTTATTGTGCAACAGTAAATACTGTTTATATACAGTTGAAGTCAGAATTATTTGCCCCCCTTTCATTTTTTTCTTCTTTTTTAAATATTTCCCAAATGATGGTTAACAGAGCTAGGAAATGTTCACAGTATGTCTGATAATATTTTTTCTTCTGGAGAAAGTCTTATTTGTTTTATTTCGGCTAGAATAAAAGCAGTTTTTAATTTTTTAAACACCATTTTAAGGTCAAAATTATTAGCCCCTTTAAGCTAATTTTTTTTTCGATAGTCTACAGAACAAACCATCATTATACAATAACTTGCCAAATTACCCTAACCTGCCTAGTTAACCTAATTAACCTAGTTAAACCTTTAAATGTCACTTTAAGCTGTACAGAAGTGTCTTGAAAAATATCTAGTCAAATATTATTTACTGTCATCAGGGCAAAGATAAAATAAATCAGTTATTAGAAATGAGTTATTAAAACTATTATGTTTAGAAATGTGCTGAAAAAAAATCCCTCTGTTAAACAGAAATTAGGGAAAAAAATAAACAGGGGAGCTAATAATTCAGGGGGGCTAATAATTCTGACTTCAACTGTGTGTTAACTTTTGAGCTACATTTCATGTATGCTGAAATTACATTGTAAATTAGTCAATTATCAATGCCTCCACATCCACTAAATGACAGCATTGTTGATCAGTCTTTATCCCATTATTTTATTTGGGTCATATTGTTCTAGTTTGAGAATAATAACAGTGGATATTGTAATGAACATTTGAGGCTATTAAGATTCACAGTTAATTATTGTCTTTTTCAGCATGGAGAAGTGAATTTGAATAGTGCAGCAGAAAAGCAAACAGATGCTGCTATGAATGAGAGGCTTTATGTCCCTTTTTTCCAGACAGAAAAAAATGTGCTGGACTTTGACTTGCTGTCTTTGCGTATATAGAGTTGCCTCACACACACACACACACACACCTTAGAAAGTGACCGTTTCCTATTTTTTGTTATTTATATTTTAAAATCAGAATCTTGATGCACTTATTACATCTATTTAATGACTCAAATTGTCATGTACAGATATGTACACTGAGTGGTCACTTTGTTAGGTACACCTTACCAGTACTGGGTTGGACCCTCTTTTGCCTTCAGAACTGCCTTAATCCTTCATGGCATGGATTCAACAAGATACTGGAAATATTCCTCAGAGATTTTGCTCCATATTAACATGATTAACATGACGCAGTTGCTGCAGATTTGTCAGCTGCACATTCATGATGCGAATCTCCCATTCCACCACATCCCAAAGGTGCTCTATTGGATTGAGAATGGTGTCTGTGGAGGCCATTTGAGTACAGTGAACTCATTGTCATGTTCAAGAAACCAGTCTAAGATGATTCCTACTTTTTGACATGGCACGTTATCCTGCTGGAAGTAGCCATCAGAAGATACACTGAAGGTACACTGTGGTCATAAAGGGATGGACATGGTCAGCAACATTACTCAGGTAGGCTGTGGTGTTGACAAGATGCTCAATTGGTTCTAATGGGCCCAAAGTGTGCCAAGAAAATATCCCCCACACTGAAAAAAAAAAAAGATTTCTGCAAAATTGTTGCAAACAATTTATTTGACTTGAATTTCATTCATTCATTTTCTTTTTCGGCTTAGTCCCTTTTTAATCAGGGGTCACCAAAGCGGAACGAATCGTCAATTTATGCAGCATATGTTTTACGCAGCGGATTCACACCCACACATACACTACAGCCAAGTTAGTTTATTCAATTCACCTACAGCGCATGCCTTTGGACTGTGGGTGAAACCGGAGCACTTGGACGAAACCCACATGAACATGGGAAGAACATGCAGACCCCACACAGAAGTGCCAACTGGTTGGCGCAATAGCCTAGCGGTCAGTGCTCTGACATATGGTGCAGTAGCACTTCAGGGCGCCTGAGCTCAAATCCCAGCTTGAGGACATTTTCCGTCCCGACCCCCTCTATGTCTTCCACTTCGCTTCCTGTCTGAAACACTGTCCTATCCACTTAATAAAGGCAGAAAGGGCCAAAAAAAAAAAAAAAAAGAAATGCCAACTGACCCAGCCGGGGTTTAAACCGGTGACCTTCTTGCTGTGAGGTAACAGTGCTACCCACTGCACCACCGTGTCACCTGAGTTGAATTTAATCAAACAAGTTAAATTCAGTAATGTTCAACTTAATTTGTTTGTTTAAATTCAGCCCAAAGAAATTGTTTACACCCACTTAACCTAAAAATAAATAGTAAATCCAAGGAATCATCTTTGAGTATTTCTTTCGGTGCACACCATTACACCATCACCACCTGCCTGAACCATTGATACAAGGCAGGATGGATCCATGCTCCTGGGTTTCCTCCCGTTGCTCAGGTTTTCCCCACACGCCCAGAGACATTTGCTGTAGGTGAATTGGGTAAGCTAAATCGGCCATAGTGTGTGTGAATGAGTGTAAGGGTGTTCCCTGGTGATGGTTTGCAACTGGAAGGGCATTCGCTGCGTAAAACATATGCTGGTTAAGTTGGCGGTTCATTCCGTTGTGGCAACCCCAGATTAAATAAGGGACTAACCCGAAAATAAAATGAATGAAGGAATACAGCTGACATGTAAACATTATTTGTATACAATACACAAAATATAAATGACATACATTGTCAATGCAAAAAAAAAAAAAAAAAAGGTGCAAAGAGAGAGTAAAAAATAAAAAAATAAAGGACATGAACATGAACCTTAAGTTTAAGTATCAATTACAGAATATAAAGTCATTTTAAATTGTCTTGCTTTCTTATTTTCAGATAATGAAAGTGTTTTTAAATCATGACTAAATTCCTTTTTAAAATAAAACAGGAAATTAGGGATTAGTATTAGTAAATTTACATTTGTGGGTGTAGAATTTACAAAGAAAATCAGCTCAGTGTAAAGCAAAACACTGAAGGAAAGTTTGAGAAGAGTGAGTTTACAGTGCACTACATGAAACAAAGACGCGCGACGCGGAAACACTGATGACGTAAATAATATGCGCCGAAGGAGTACGGTACGCTGTTGACATCTGTCAGTTAGTGCAAGTTACACAGATTATATCAGTATTAACTGTAATGGTCAGTTATATCATCTAGTGATGAATGAAAATCCGCTTCATTGTATAATTTCTTTTTTATTTCATAAACGTTCGCTTTTATCTTAAATCAGATCATCATCGTCGTAAAGGAAAACAGTTAACGTTATAAAACAGCTGATTGTGCAGCGTCATATCAAAATCATCAACAATTCATGACACAAACTCGACGGATGAGAAATGTGGATCGTTTGTCTGTTCGACCTATTTCTGATTTCAAGGAAGTTTCATTAAAATAAGGTATGTTTTAAGCAAATACATGTAAATGATCCATATTTCTGCTGCGTTAAATATTTATTTTTACACAATTTTACATAATTTAAGAAATGTCTGCTTTCTGTAATATAACATGTTTGCAGTGTTTCAGTTTATGCCCTGCTCATACAGTAAGTACTAGCAGATCATATTAATTATAGGCTAATTGCTAAAAGCATTACGTTGCCATGCTTGTTGCCATAGCAAATACCAGATTTTTTTTAGCTGAACGGCAACAACAGTAAACAGTTGAGCGTTTGTGGACAGATAATTTAGTTTAGTCCTGTGATGCTCGAAATGAAGCTGAAAACACGACATGAAGCTGAAAACAATCATGTTTATGTTTTGCTTCCTCATATGGTATGATATAAAAAGAAAATGTTAAAAAATATATGTGTTTTGTGCAATTGTTGTGATACACTGTATATGGCCTGATTGATAAAACTGAAATATGAAGCACTGGAAATATTCCTCTGAGATTTTGCTCCATATTGACATGATAGCATCACGCAGTTGCTGCAGATTTTTCAGCTGCACATCCATAATGTGAATCTCCCGTTCCACCACATCCCAAAGGTGCTGTGGAGTGTGTGGAGGTGACTGTGGAGGCCATTTAAGTACAGTGAACTCATTGTCATGTTCAAGAACCAGTCTGAGATGATTCACGCTTTATGATATGGCGCTTTATCCTGCTGGAAGTAGCCATCACAAGATGGGTAGGGGAGCGCGGGGCACAAAGTAACACGGGGTTAAATGTAACACAGAGTTTTAAGGTATTTGCTCAGGGTTAACCATGGCAAGCTTCCGAAGTTTTCACCACAGTGTCGGCAGATGTCTTCCTGCCAATTATTGAAAAAGTTTGGCGAAATTTGGATGAGAAACACAGGAGAAACCATTTGTGCAGCATAAAAGTATTTTTTATTATACTCAATATTTTTTTATTTTAAAATTATCTGTGAAAGTATGAATGTAAAATCTTCTATGGTTGTCATTACCGTCTTCTAGGCTGAAAGATGAAACCATTTTGAAAGATGTAAAAAACACACAGAGACTGCTAGCCAGTTTTGAGGAAAACACGACACAGCGGGGTTAGTTGTAACAGGGTGTTACAATTAAGCCACACACTGTTGGACCCCAATTATTAACTAACAATGTAATTTTGGAATTTTGAGTGTGATGTTGAAAACTTTTTAAATAAAAATGTTTTTTAATAGTAAATAATGTTTTAATAGATATATATATATTTTTTATTGCTGATAATGCAAATAGATGTATTATATAATAATGGATAAATAGATAATAATGCAAATACATTCAAATGTGTTTATCTAATAACCAAATAAACACATAAACATGCTGTGCTATGTAAAATAAATAAGAAATGACCCAATTACTGAGGAAATATAGCTCCTATTTAAATTAAACAGAAATTAAATTAACTGTGTGTAATCTGCCTTTTTAAGCATGTGCTACAACTAACCCTCTGTCTGTTACAACTTGCCTCACTGGTGAGGTAAATAGTAACATTTTTACTCCTGGCACTTTTGTTAATACTGCACAGAAACCATATGGTCCGGCGATCATAGTTCAAGTGCTCATTTGTAGGAGAGGCTTGTGTGTTGCTGGTTAAAAAATATGTTTTTTTAACCCCATTACTTTGTTCATTATTTGACCAAATCCAAAAAGTGTTACTTTGTGCCCCGCTCCCCCCTACACTGTGGTCATTACGGGATGGACATGGTCAGCAACACTACTCAGGAAGGCTGTGGCGTTGACATGATGCTCAATTGGTACTAATGGGCCCAAAGTATGCCAAGAAAATATCCCCCACACCATTACACCACCATCATCAGGCTGACCGTTGATATAAGCCAGGATGAATCCATGCTTTCATGGTGTTGATGCCGATTTCTGACCCTACCGTCCGAATGTCGTAGCAGAAATCGAGACTCATCAGACCAGGCAACATTTTCCCAATATTCTTTTGTCCAATTTTGTTGAGCCTGTGTGAATTGTAGCCTCAGTTTCCTGTTCTTAGCTGACAGGAGTGACACCTGGTGTGGTCTTCTACTGCTGTAGCCCATCTGCCTCAAGGTTGGATGTGTTGTACATTCAGAGATGCTCTTCTGCATATCTCAGTTGTAACGAGTGCTTATTTGAGTTACTGTTGCCTTTCTATTAGCTGGAACCAGTCTGGCCATTCTCCTCTAGCCTGTAGCATCAACAAGGCATTTTTGCCCACAGAACTGCCGCTGACTGCAGATTTTCTCTTTTTCGGACCATTCTCTGTAAACTCTAGAGATGGTTGTGCGTGAAAATCCCAGTAGATCAGCAATTTCTGAAATACTCAGACCAGACCGTCTGGCACCAACAACCATGCTGCGTTCAAAGTCACTTAAATCACCTTTCTTCCCCATTCTGATGCTCGGTTTAAACTGCAGCAGATCGTCTTGACCATGTCGAAATCCATTGAGTTGCTGCCATGTGATTGGCTGATTAGAAATTTGTGTTATCGAACAGTTGGACAGATGTAACTAAGTAACTAATAAAGTGGTCGGTGAGTGCATGTGTATTATATATATATACATACATACATACATACACACACATATATATATATATGTGTGTGAGCACGCATGCACGGTGCATGTCTTTACAGTGTTGGGTCCGGTAGTAATTTGATTTCATTTATGAATGTGTGTAGAATGGTTACTTTCATTACGTCCACATGCATGTGCAAGAAGTTGTCACTGGAAACAAGAATTATTTGTATTATATATTAAATTACACATTACATTGTGTGTTATTAACGTCTACATGTACACCTACCCCAACCATCATAGTAAGCATGTGTGTTACAGTGTCCACCTTACGGATATCATGTGCACATGAACAGTTTAAACACATGAAGTGCATCATGTTTTGCATGCATACTTCAGTCTGCATGAAGTAGCGCATAACGTGTATAATTGTAAATCATACAGTGCCCCCTGCTGTTAAAAACGTATCTACAGCACCATCTGCTGTTAAAATAAAGCTCAGATTCAAAGAGAGAATTGTGATGCATTTTGAAAATCTCTGAGTTGATGCAGAATTGGTTTCTCAAACAAAGTACCGGCATCAAAGAAAGTATATCTAAAATAAAAATAGATACATTTTGTAGATGAAATGTTAAAACGGCTTATTACAGAGCCGTCTGGAATACTTGATTGTGATTGGTCAGTCGTGACATTCCAAGGTATGTTATTCACAGATAACAACTGCTGAATAACACAGGCTATTGTACACAGAATAACAGAATCTGTGAGTATGTTCACATCCATACATATGCTTGTCTGTTTCTGTCGCTGTTTGTCACTATCCTGTGACTGAGTTATGTGCAGGTTATTGTATGCTCCATCAGCTCCATTCAGCCGTTTTCATTTCTGTCAGATTTGCCTTTAAAGAATTAATAAACTGTTATGGCTCAGAACAATATTTTGTGTCTAATTTTACGCTTTGTGGCAAGTAGCCATTTAATAAGTGGGATAAAGTAATCCTAAGGCTCTTAAGACATCTCAACTGCTGAAAAAATACTTTATGTACATGATTAGTATGCTTGAGTAAAATGTATTTAATTTTTGTTTTTAATTCCATTGTATACTGTTTTACGTGTAACTGCATTCCTGTTTAAATCACCAAAAAAAGACAGTACAACAACATAGTAGACTAAATACAACTGCTTTTTCAGTTATTCCCATTGTTTTCTAAATAAAAAAAGTCTTTAGTTTTAAAAAAAGGTATGGTAGACTTTGTAAGGTTAATATAATTGCAGACAGTGATGCCAGCGTCTATTGATTTCCCTGTGATTCAGTTGATGTCGCAACTGAACGTGGCACTGGAGGACGAGCAGAAGGAGAGACGCTCTGCTGTCAGTGACCCTCCAGACTCTTTCCCTGACAGGTTTGTTGTTTTTTTGTTCTCTTCTTGAGCTTGGTATGATTGTAAACATTGGTTGGATGTGTGCTTTGTGATGTTTCACACCACAGTTTGCATTGTGAGCCATCCGTCATCGCCACAGAGACAAGCCCCTCCCCTTCTAGTAATGGAGTGAACCTCCTGTCATTGCCATGGGAGATCGTGACTCAGATCGCCTCGCATCTCCCGGCGCAGTGTGTCATCGATGTGCTGCCACAGGTAATTATTACTTAGGTGCTTTTTTATTTATTGGTGTTTAACAAAACCATACAGGGTAGAATACAATACAACAAGGAAAAATTACAGAATGTCCTAGTTTTCTTATTTTCCCACTATTCCATCAAAGTAAAATAAATACATTTTCTGAATTAGAAATCCTCAGAGAAAAAAATGAAGAAAAATAATAAAATAAAGAAAAATTAAAAATGAAAGAAAAAAATAGTTTCTGTGCCTGACGAGCAGGTTGTCCTAACCTTTGACCCCCACCCTTTCCACAATGCACCCGCTCCTTACGGCTCCCCCTGCAGATGGAGGGCCTGCAAGAGGATGGTCCCACGTTGCTCCTTCGGGCTGAGCCTGACTGGGTTCCGTGGGATAAAAACCGGCCACTTGGCACTCGCAGGCCTGGCTCTAGGGGGGGCCCTGACTGCGCCACACCAGGTGACGTTACGGCCCTTGCTGTTGTTATATTCGTTAGGGGTATTTTAACCCCACTTAGTCTGAGGTCACCAAAGACCTTTTTGCCATGGGAAACCCTACCAGGGGCATTAGCCCCTGACAACATAGCTCTAAGGATCACTCAGGCACTCAAACCCTTCCACCACGATAAGGTGGCGGTTCATGGAGGAGCCAGGAGGAGACCTCGGGGAAGACCCAGGACACGCTGGAGGGACTATATCTCTTGGCTGGCTTAGGAACGCCTCTGGATACCCCTGAGGAGCTGGAGGAAGTGTCTGGGGAGAGGGAAGTCTAGGGTTTTCCCCTAAGACTGCTGCCCCCGTGACCGCGTTAAGGAATCAAAATTTCAAGTTATTTACTGTGTATTAGATCTGATATCAACTGAACAGAGTAAGCCTTTGATATAGTCTAAATCTGGGTTCCAGGTCTTGTAAAAAGGTTTGAGAGATCTTGCAAGTAAACATCCTAACTTCTCAAGTTTTTTGCAACTAAATATTTCTCGGATCCACATGTCATGTGATGGAGGAAGTACCAGTTTCCATTTGATAAGAATGGCTCGTCTAGCTAAAAGAGTAAAAAAAAACAATAACCTGGCAACAGTCAAGTCAACTCTTTTTGAAATACCAAAAAGGGCTGTCGGGGTTAGGGTCTAGATTTATGTTAATATATTTATTAAACAGAACTTTGTCAATTGAGGGCAACTCCAGAACATATGGTGATGGTTAGCAGGAGACTGCTTACAGTGATGACAGGCATCACTTCTATCAGGAAAATGCTAATGTGGTATTAGTTAAATGAGCTTTACATTGCATTAGGCACTTTTTTTGGTCCATATAGAGGAGGAATGGACCATCTTTAAAAATCTTCCCGTTGTTCTTCCGCAATACCAACACCAAGGTCATTTTTTCCAGATTCTTTGAGAGAAACTGTTGGATTTACATTTAGTGTACTTATTAAATGATTTATAGTCGATATTAGATGTTTCTGGCCCGTATATTTATTACTTGGGTTTACTTGGGTAAATTTCAACAACATTGAGAAAAACATTCAAAACCAAAACACTTTTTTAAAACATGTTTCATGCATATTAATATATAGTAATGCATATTAATATTAAAGTTGCATCTAATTAAAAAAGATAAGGTTATTAGTTACTATAACTTTATTATTTACTAATAACTTTAACTAATTAACTAATAACTAATTACTAAACTTTAAGCGTTAAAGTTATTATTTCTAAACATAGTTAACCTGCAGTTATATAGTACAGTGTTTCGCAACCCTGTTCCTGAAGGTACACATTTTCAACCTCGTCCTAATCAAACACACCTGAATCAACTCAAAAGAATATTAGAAGAGACTGCAAAACCTGAAGTTAATGGGTCAGATAAGGGAGACATCCACAGTATGTACTGTTGGTGTGCCTCCAGGAATAGGGTTGGAAAACACTGATATAGTATATGGGTGATGTCTGTGTTCAACGAAGTGTATTAAAGGGCACCTACTGTATGATGAAAATCATCTTTTGTAAGCTGTTTGGAAAGAACTGTGTGTAGGTACAGTGTGTTCAGTCATGTTGGAGTGATATAAAGACAATAAGTCTCTTTTTTTACATTTCCTCATGTTAAAATAGGATCCAAATCCCTCCCATTTTGAGAGGCCGACCACAACTTGACGTAGGAGTGTGGTTTTCCAGCCCACAGAATTAATTGACAGCCGCATATTAACATGTCTCTGAAGTATCGCGTAAAACCATATCTACAAGACAGGATATGCGCAAAGCAATTGGGATTAAGAGATCTGTTCAGCTCTCTGTGATCATCAATCATCATCAAATGTGATCAAGAATGAGTTTCACGAGTTTAAAAAGTCAATAAAACAGTGCATGTTTGTAATGAATTACAGCGATTACTCAGCCTTACTTTATCACTACAGCCACGTGTCAGTACAATAATAATAATAATAATAATTTTCATTTATATAGCGTCTTTCCAGAGCTCAAGGACACTTTACAAAGAATGCGACAAAAAGAGATAGTACAAGCAGACACAAACATACATGAAGTCAAATATAACAAACTGGAAATACAAAAACAGGACCTAGGAGACAAATAAGCAGAGTGCAGGTGGATCATATAAAGTGGTCAGTTTGGCAGGTCAGAAGTGAAGCATTCAGAAAATAAGTAAAGATTTGAATTCTGAGATATTACTAGCAGAGCGGAGTGAGCGTGGTAGAGAGTTCCAGAGTTTGGGTGCAATAACACTAAATGATCTGTCCCCCATTGAAGAGAGGCAGTACCGAGAGACAACGAGAAGGCCAGAGTCAGCAGAATGTAATGAGCGGGTAGGGGTGTAGGGGACAAGCATGTTGCAAAGATAATAGGGAGCTAGGCTATTTAGGGATCTAAATGCAAGGAGGAGAATTTTGAATCTAATGTGGTTTTAGGCAAGGCAAGTTTATTTATATAGCACATTTCATACACGGTGGCAATTCAAAGTGCTTTACATAAACAGGAATAAAAGAAACAAGTATACGAGTGTGACGGTCATAGGGTTCTGTTAACTAGTGTCCACTAGATGGAGGTGTTCCATGATCTGGTATTCTTCTGGAGTGTCGAACAGGTGCAGTGTTTTGCCGTGATTACGTTTGGACCAGGTGCGGAGTGTTACCTCTGATGTGCGTTTGGATAAAGACCAAGAGAACAGGACTGCGGGTGTTCATCCTTCCCTCTTCAGCCTTGGAGTTTTTTTGTTTTGCTTTCTTTATATTTATGTATTATTTCACTTAATTTTTAATTAAATATGTTTAGGTTGATTTGAATTTCTGGTTTGGATATTTATTTGGTTTTGTTGCTACTTCCTTGAGCCAGGAGGTTGTAACAACGAGAAATAAAAATAAGCATAAAAGCAGATAAAATGTGTTATAAAAGAATGAAAAAGAAGCGAAAACATAGTAGTTCGATCTGTCGGACGTAGCACAGTGCTCATTCAGTAAAGGCACAGCTAAACAGATGTGTTTTCAGTCTTGATTTGAATGTGCCTAATGTTGGAGCACATCTGATCATTTCTGGAAGCTGATTCCAGCAGCGAGGGGCGTAGTAACTGAAAGCCGATTCACCCTGCTGCAACTGGGAGGCAATGGAGGTCGTACAGGATTTGGGTGATATGAGCAGAATGTTTGGTGTGAGTGAGTATTCTAGCCGCAGAGTTTTGAATATACTATAATCTGGAGATGAGGCTGGCAGGCAGACCAATGAAAAGGGCATTTCAGTAGTCAATGCGTGAAGAGACAAATGCATGGACGACAGTCTCAGCATCCTTGCTACTGATGAAGGGATGCAGTTGGGAAATGCGATGTAAATGAAAGAATGCAGATATAATAACAGATTTAATGTGAGACTGAAATAGAGTGTGGAGTCAAAGATTACGCCTACATTTTTGACAGAAGTAGATGTTTTAATGTGAGAGCCAGCAATCTCACAGGAGAAACTGGTCGAAATAATGCTGGTAAGCGCTGGGGTGCCAATGAAAATGATCTCAGTTTTGTCTGTGTTGAGTTTCAGAGAATTTGAGGTGAGCCAATCATTAATGTCCTTCACACAAGCAGAGATTTTATCAATTTGGGCGGATGAAGCAGGTGTACAGACAGAGTAGAGTTGAATATCGTCTGCATGAAAGTGATAGTTTAGACCATGATGTTGTAAAATCAAGTGGGATTAGGTATATTGTGAATAATACTGAGCCTAGAACAGATCCCTGGGGGACACCTCGCTTCAGCGGGACAGTGGATGATTGAAAATCCTTAACAGAGATAAAGAATTGTGTATCTGAGAGATATGAAGAAAACCAAGAGAGAGCAGTACCAGAAATACCCAGATCAGAGAGACGTGAGGTAAGTAAATCATGAGAGACAGTATCAAAGGCAGAGCTGAGATCTAGAAGCAGTAATATAGACAAGGAGCCAGAATCACCAGAAAGCAGTAGGTGATTCACTACCTTTACAAGTGCAGTTTCCGTACTATGGAGGGGGCGAAAACCAGATTGAAAAAGGATTTTGACTAATTATAAAAGAAGACGCTTCAATCCTGGGTGTGGACGTTAACTCAGGTTTGTTTTGTGCATTAACATAACAAATATCTATACGCGGTGGATATTAACGTGTACCCCGTCACATTTGCCATGCAAATTTAAACACACTTTGAACTTTCAAATGACATTGCGTGTACCTCATCATTGCAGAAAGGCTTGAATTAACTCCACAACAAATACTCATTGATCAAGTTTTTTACTGTAGTATTTCTCACAAACGTTATGTGAGATCTGCTTCCTTCATGTCTGTCACTGTGCTGTTTATCTGACGCAGCCGAGGCAGAGATTGAGGACACACTCTGACAGGCACGTGGGATTGGTGGGCGGAAAGAACCAGCATTAAAGGCACAGGCCACAAAAACAGCTACAATGTGTTTAGAGCTGAAAATCCCAGCATTCTGAAAGGTGTAATAAATAATCTGATGGGTGTTTTGAGCTGAAACTTTACAGACACATTCTGGAGACACAAAAGGCTTATCTTAAATCTTGGAAAAGGGGTAAAATAGGTGCCCTTTTAGTGTATGTGTTGTCCTCGGAAGTTCTCGATGGTTGGCATACCTATGTAATGTATCCCTCCTTTTCGTAATCCTCAGGTGTGCCAGACGCTGGGAAAGGTTGGCGAGGATCGTTTGGCCTGGCAGCTTCGGGCTCAGAAACTTTGTGGCCCGGCAGCATCCTTCCCAGTCGGGCCAAAGCAGGATTTTGATTGGTCCAGAGCTTGCTTGGAAATGGAGGAGCTGATTGGCTACTGGACAGGGCAGGGGACTCTAACAGAGAAACAGGAAATGGTGCAAGACAGACATGAAGTGGCAGCTGAAACCGTGAATGGTGAAGCCCCGGTAGCGGAGGCTAACATGGTCCAAATGCAACTTGATGTTGATTTAAATGTGCAGATTCAATCCCAGAATGCCTCATCCAGCACTTCCTCTCCGCTCGAGCACATGGTCCTCCCCTCGGGCCACATTGCTGATGTGAATTGTGTCCTCCTGCTGGAAGGTGCCGGGGCGGTGTGTGCCTCCGGCTCCAGGGACAGGAATGTAAACCTCTGGGACCTGAACGAGGGTCCAAGAGGCGCGTTAATGCACACTCTGGGGGGACGTGGCACCATCAGCACGCATCGGGGCTGGGTGTGGTGTCTGGCGTCCAGCGGGCCGCTTCTGGCCTCTGGATCGTTTGACAGCACGGTGAAGCTGTGGGATCTGCAGGCCGGAGGAGCAGACAGAGGAGTCATCCAGTGTAAAGCAGCAGTGCTGTGTCTGTTCTGCGAGAGGGACACGGTGCTGGCCGGATCACATGACCAGAGGCTGAGCATCTATGACACACGGGGTGAGTCACAGAAAAATATATTGAAATATAAAAATTTATTACTTTTGTACTTTTATTAATTTATTACTATTGTATCACATACAAATTCTTTTGCTTTTTTTTTTTCTGGTTCCTAAAATTAAAAAAATCATCTAAAGTGGCGATGGGGTCTTAAAATGTATGGAAAGAGTCTTAAGCAGGTCGCACACCAGAAGCGCCGCGTAGGGCCACACATTTCAGAATTCTAAACAGGTTTCTATCAGGGTACACACACCGGCACCGCAAGTCGGCGGCTGTCGGCAGCGCCCAGCCATGACTCAGGACACTGTTCATTTTTCCCCAGCGCAATCTGAATAGTTTTGTTTAAAATAGCCTGCGAATGTGCGCATCTGGTGTGCGATTCTTTCAGCTGTCATGTGCACGCCGTGTTGAGGCGCTGAGCGATGCATCCGGTGTGTGACGGCCTTTAAAAGGCATTGAATTTCACTCTCTGATTCCTGTAAATACAGTGCATCCAGAAAGTATTGATAGCGCTTCACTCTTTCCACATTTTTTGTTACAGCCTTATTCCAAAATGGATTAAATTCATTTATTTCCTCAAACTTCTACACACAATACCCCATAAAGACAAGTTTTTGAAATTGTTGCAAATTTCTTAAAAATAAAAACCTGAAAAATCACATGTACATAAGTATTCACGGCCTTTGCTCAATACTTTGTTGATGCACCTTTGGTAGCAGTTACAGCCTCAAGTCTTTTTGAATATGATGCCACAAGCTTGGCACAACTGTCTTTAGGAATTTTTGCCTATTCCTCTTTGCAGTAGCTCTCAAGCTCTATCAGGTTGGATGGGAAGTGACAGTGTACAGCCATTTTCAGATCTCTCCAGAGATGTTCAATAGGATTTAGATCTGGGCTCTGGCTGGGCCACTCAAGGACATTCACTGAGTTGTTGTGAAGCTACTCTATTGATATTTTGGCGGTGTGCTTTGGATAATTGTCCTGCTGGAAGATGAACCGTCGCCCCAGTCTGAGGTCAGAAGCACTCTTAAGCAGATTTTCATTCATGATGTCTCTGCACATTGCTGCATTTATCTTTCCCTCTATCCTGACTAGTCTTCCAGTTCCTGCTGCTGAAAAATATCCCCACAGCATGATGCTGCCACCACCATCCTTTACTGTAGGGATGGTATTAGCCTGGTGATGAGAGGTGCCTGTTTTTCTCCAAACGTAATGCCTGGCATTCACTCCAAAGAGTTCAGTTTTAATCTTATCAGTCCAGAGAATTTTGTTTCTTATGGTCTGAGAGTCCTTCAGATGCCTTTTGGCAAATTCCATGCAGGGAGTGGCTTCCGTCTGACCACTCTACCATACAGGCCTGATTGGTGGATTGCTGCATAAATGGTTGTCCTACTGTAAGGTTCTCCTCTCTCCACAGAAGAACACTGAAGCTCAGACAGAGTGACCATCGGGTTATTGATCACCTCCCTGACTAAGGCCCTTCTCCCCCGATTACTCAGCTTAGATGGCCGGCTAGCTCTAGGAAGAGTCCTGGTGGTTCCAAACATCTTCCACTTACAGATGATGGAGGCCACTGTGCTCATTGGAACTTTCAGAGCAGCAGAAATTTTTCTGTAACCTTCCCCAGCCTTGTGCCTCGAGACAATCCTGTCTCGGAGGTCTACAGACAATTCCTTTGTCTTCATGCTTGGTTTGTGCTTTGACATGCACTGAAACATCTCAAGAATGATCAGTGGAAACAGAATGTACCTGAGCTCAATTTAGAGCTTCACACAAAGCCTGTGAATACTTCTGAACATGTGATTTTTCAGCTTTTTTATTTTTAATAAATTTGCAACATGCATCATGCTTTGCATCATGATGCTGTCATCGCAGTTCTTTATCATTTTTTAACCAATAAAAGCAGCCTCAGTGAGCAAAAGAAACTGTTTAAAAACATCAACAAGTCTCATTTACTGTCACACAGCCGCAGATCCGCTGGTCAAGAGTCTCCGTCTCCATGGTGATGCAGTGTTGTGTCTGGCGGCTGATGACCAGTTCATCTTATCAGGCAGTAAAGACCAAAGTGTGGCTCTGTTCGACCGCAGGGCTGGAAAACTCCTGCAGAAAGTACAGGTACTGCAAACACACTGTGCTGGACACTTACTAGATATCTTCTGTCACTACTTCGCTCAAGTATTTTTACTATTACTTCACTACATTCGTTTATTCATTTTCTTTTCAGCTTAGTCCCTTTATTAATCTGGGGTCGCCACAGCGGAATGAACCGCTAACTTATCCAGGATATGTTTTACGCAGCTGATGCCCTTCCAGCTGCAACCTATCACTGGAAAGCACCCATACACTCTCATTCATGCACATGCAAACACTACGGACAATTTAGCTTACCCAATTCACCTATAGCTACATATCGCATGACTTTGGGCTTGTGGGCTTTGCATTTCCAACATCAAAAACTTTAATTAAAACTGTTTTGAATAATAACACAAAATTATATCAAGTTGTGTCGCAGCTTCCGATTCACATGAACTTTATTGAGTTGATCTGTTATATAATTTCACAAATCGCACACACAGCAGTAGTGTGTGTAACGTCTGCTGTGTTTGTCCTGCAGTTGAGCTCATATCTGCTGTCGGTGAGCTTCAGTGGATCAGAGGTTTGGGCTGGTGATAATCGTGGACTCCTGCACACCTTCTCCATGAGCAGCAGCTGCCTGACGCCCGTACACCAGTTTAAAACACACACTTCATTGGTCACCGGCGTTCACTACACTCCTGGCGCTCTCTACACCTGCTCATCTGACCGCTCCATCAAGGTCAGTCAGTCATTAGCAAAACATTTATGCTTATTAATGGCATGGATATAGTTCATATAAAGTTATCTTCAGCCCACGTCTCTTCTTCACTGCAGGTCCACCTCCCATCTGCTCCACCAAAAACACTCTGCACACTCCACCATCAGGCCGGAGTCAATGGGGTTGGTGGACATTTTTAACTTCTATTCTTTTCTTCTACTTTTTTCAGCCAAGAATTAATACATTTTTTCCTCAGTAAGTGTGTTTGTATTCAATTGCTTAAATACGCAAAAAATATCCGCATTTATAATGTTACAGAAGAGTCATATTTCAAATTAATAAAATATATTCAAATAGAAAACACTTGTTTTAAGCTGTAATGCTATTTCAACAATATTAGTTTATACAGATTTATTTTATTTAATAAATATGTCTTCAAACATTCTTCAAGCAATAATAAATATTAAAAAATAATGTAAGTTATATTAATATTAGTATTATGTGCTATAATATATTTGAACAATGATAATCTTAGTAGGGCGATGCAGTGGCAGTAGGTGGTGCTGTCGCCTCACAGCAAGAAGGTCGCTGGTTCCAGCCTCCGCTGGGTCAGTTGGCGTTTCTGTGTGTAGTTTGCATATTCTCCCCGCGTTAGTGTGGGTTTCCTCCGGGTGCTTCGGTTTCCCCCACAGTGCGGTACAGGTGAATAGGGTAGGTTAAATTGTCCGTAATGTATGTGTGTGAATGGAAGAGTGTATGGATGTTTCCCAGAGATGGGTTGCAGCTGGAAGGGCATCCGCTGCTTAAAACATGTGCTGGATAAATTGGTGGTTCATTCCGCTGTGGTGACCCCGGATTAATAAAGGGACTAAGCTGAAAAGAAAATGAATGAATGAATAATATATATATATATATATATATATATATATATATATATATATATATATATATATATATATTAGGGATGCACGGTTTGGTGCATCCTGTGGTCCACGGTTCAGAATATGCATTAATATTGGTTAAGCTAAATTGTCCGTACTGTATGTGTATGAATGAGTGTATGGATGTTTCCCAGTGATGGGTTGCAGCTGGTATGGCATCCGCTGTGTAAAACATGCTGGATAAGTTGGCGGTTCATTCCGCTGTGGCGACCCCAGATTAATAAAGGGACTAAGCCGAAAAGAGAATGAATGAATGAATGAATGAATATTGTTTGCAAATTATAAACAGGGAAACCATCGCAGCCAATGAATATCAAAGTACAACATCGTTTACAGCAAAAAATAGTGCTAATGCTGTTTTGAAGTCATACTTAACAGTCATTTCAGACCGAATATTCAAAGTACCATGGTAAACAATATAGGGAGCGAGTCACAAGTTATCACTGATCAAATGTGGGAATTTAAAACCAACTTTACCTCAGTGACATACAGCCTAAAAAGGTCGCGCAGGTCTGTTACTGCAGTCGCATTCCCGCTGGGTGGTCTTCTTTCGCTCCTGCTATTTATTTATTTTGTTTACCCGCTGTCTGCTAAAAACAGTTTTCTGTTGTTGCCTTGGTAAAGCAAGCATAATGTAAACAGAAGTAATCAAAAAGTGCTCAATTGTTAAGATGTTGACATAATTATTATCTGCATAATTGAGACTGTCCAGATGTAAAACAGACAAAGGGGAAGCTTTTTCTCTCATTATCTTTTTTAAGCATTTTATTTGAACATACAAATTTTAAAATGCCCTACTTTTATTTCATTAATGAGAGAACATACAATGTTGTGAAGCCTGCTGCATTGTCAGGTGTTTGTTACCGAATATATATATATACAAGTCAGAATTATTAGCCCCCCTTTGATTTTTTTTTCTTTCTTTTTTAAATATTTCCCAAATGATGTTTAACAGAGCAAGGAAATTTTCACAGTATGTCTGATAATATTTTTTCTTCTGGAGAAAGTCTTATTTGTTTTATTTCAGCAAGAATAAAAGCAGTTTTTAATTTTTTATGAACCATTTTAGGGACAAAATTATTAGCCGCTTTATGCTATATATTTTTTGATAGTCTACAGAACAAACCATCGTTATACAATAACTTACCTAGTTAACCTATCTAATCTAGTTAAGCCTCAAAATGTCACTTTAAGCTGTATAGAAATGTCTTAAAAAATATCTAGTCTAATATTATTTACTGTCATCATGGCAAAGATAAAATAAATCAGTTATTAGAAATGAGTTATTAAAACTATTCTGTTTAGAAATGTGTTGAATAAAATCTTCTCTCTGATTAAACAGAAATTGAGGGTAAAAATAAACAGGGGGGCCAATAATAATTCAGACGTCAACTTTATATAAACATACATACATACATGCATACAATGTTGGGAAAACCTATTTTAAAAATGTAGTGAGCTAAGCTATTAGCAACTCTACCTAAAATGTAGCTTAGCTACATCTAAGCTGTTTTTTGCTATTTTTATCTTTAAATCGAAGCAACTTAAATCCAAGTCAATCACATCTTAGAGATCAATAAAACTGTCAATGAAACAAATGAGGCAGAATTCAGTTCAGTTATTTACTGTAAATAATATGCTGTACTAAACAAACAAATTATAGTATAAAACAGCTAAAACAAAAAATCCAGTAAGGTGTTACACATTTAAAATACTATAGTAATTTATAGTAAAGGGAATTTTTTTGTCATGAGCATTATGCATATTATATATATCTTTATAACTCTTCATTAATAAATTACACTACATAAAGCAGTAATACTTACTATAAATTACTTTTATAAATTACAGTGCCTGAACCGATGCATTATTTTATATATATATATAAATAACGCATCGGTTCAGGCACTGTTTTGGCACCGGTACCATTTTAAAAGTATCGATTTAGATATTCCTGCACTGTTCTTTTTTTGCCCAGTGCCTATAGCAAAACCATCATACCCAGTGAACATCTATACCTTTATTCACATTACACCCTGCTTTCAGAAGATAAAGTTGTAGAAAGGCACAGGTTAGACCAGGCATGGTCAAACTCGATCCTGGAGGGCCGGTGTCCCTGCAGAGTTTTGCTCCAACACTAATCAAACACACCTGAACACCCTAATTAGTGTCTTTAAGATCACTAGAAAGCTACAAGCAGGTGTGTTTGATTAGTGTTGGAGCAAAACTGTGCAGGGACACCGGCCCTCCAGGATCGAGTTTGCCCATCCCTGGGTTAGAAGAAGGTATGAAAAATATTTCAAAGGCGGGAAAAATCATTTGTGATGTGATTTAATTTCAGGCTGTATGACAAATAAAGTCAGGGGTTTGCTGAATTCTATAGGCACTGCATGAGCCGTGTGTAATTCTGCTCATTGTGTTCCTCTGTTCAGTTAAGTGTTAAAGGAGGAACTCTGGCCATCGCTTCTGGAGACATGAACGTGGAGGTGTGGAGACCCAGATGCTGACTGCTGACCACCACCAGAACAACTCTTATTGACAGAATGAAGGTTTTATGTGTCTGGTTTGTGTTTCTGGTGCTACTAGAAACAAAAGTGTGACATTCCCAGTTTTCCGTCGATCTCTGTGAACAAACGCTACACATTTCAGTGCCTCGTAACACAGGAACAACACTGCTTTTCTTATTCACACTTCACTTTATATTCACTGGCTGTGCTTGTGTGATCGTTACTGATGTCACAACAGAGTCAAAGCTTAACACACACTTAGAGGGATGCAGTAGTTCCCTTTACAAACACTCCTCTATCAAACACACACACACACACACACACACACTTTCAAACACACATGCACTAAAGCACACACACAAACCATTTCAAACACACAATCAAAAACTCAAACATTCTCAAACACACACACATATATAAATTTGTATGTATATATATATATATATATATATATATGTATGTGTGTGTGTCTGTGTGTGTGTGTGTGTGCGTGTATATATAGATATATATATAGTGTTAGTGTGTGTGTGAGATTTAGTTTGTTTTTGTGTGTGTGTGTATATATATATATCACACGTACAATACAATATATCACACGTACACATCATATATCTCAAACACACAGAAACACTCTCAAACATTCAGAACACTTTCAAACACACATGCACTAAAGAACACACACAAACCATTTCAAACACACAATTACAAACTCAAACACTCTCAAACACACACACACAAATAAACATACACACGTATAAACACACTAAAACACAAACACACACTCAAACAAAAACTCAAGCACACTCTCTTAAACTTACACTCTTTCTTAAACACACACTCTTTAAAACACTCACACATTTTTTTCTCACACACACAAAAAAAACACTCAAACACACAAAAACTTGTGTGATATATTGTATTGTACGTGTGATATATATACACACACACACACACACACACAAAAACAAACTAAATCACACACACACACACACACACACACACACACGCACACACACACACACACACACACACACACACACGCACACAAACAAAAACAAACTAAATCACACACACGCACACACAAACAAAAAACTCTCAAACACACACACACACACACACACACACACGCGCGCACACACACACAAACAAAAAACTCTCAAACGCACACACACAAATACACACACAAACAAACAAGCAAAGAAAAACTCTTACACACACGTGTTACACACATATATGTATTATATAAATATGTGTGTGTGTATATTAAAAAATTTGGTTAACACAAAAACTCACGCACACACTCACACATACTCAAACAAAAAACTCAAACACACTTTCTCAAACACATGCTTATACTGACAAACATACACACACACACACACACACACACACACACACTCAAACAAAAATCTCTCAAACACACACTTATCCTGACAAACACACACACACACACACACACAGGGATAGTTCACCCAAATAAAAATTCTGACATTATTTACTCACCCTTCACATGTTCAAAACCTGACTGACTGACTTTCTTCTGTCAAACACAAAAGAAGATATTTTGAAGAATGTTTGGGGGGAAAAGCAGCCATTGACATCCATAGTATTTTTTGATCCTATTACAGATGTCAGTGGCTCCTTTCTTCCAACATTTCTTTAAATATCTTCCTTTTGTTCAACAGAAGAAAACTCCTGACAGAAGTCTATTTGGGACATTTTCATTTTTGGCTGAACTGTCCCTTTAAGAAGTGAAGAAAGAGTGAATCCTGAAGCACATTAACATTGAGAACGACAGAAATCATCACAGCATATTTCAGTGTTCAGTATTACACTAAATACTAGATTTCTTATTAAACAAGTGAGCGAACTTTCCAATATATGCACACTGTATGAAACTCCTCATTGTGAATCTCCATAGTATGTATGAGTTATTTATAATCATCAGACAGTACTTGTGCTCTGACTGACTGAAGGTGTTTTTTCAAAGCTTTATGGATGCACAATTTGTAATTCAGTTTGACGAGGTGTCGTTATCAACACTGCAAATAAAAGAGATTATTAATGATTACTGTGATGTCTGTATGTGTGTGTTCACAGCAGCACGCAGGTCTTCTTGTCTTTGAAGGGGTTTGAGGACGCAGCGATGCCGGTGAGCAGAGGATCAGCTCTGCGGTGCTCCTGACAGTACTGGACGAGCTGCTCCGCTGCTGCTGAAATCTGACACGTACAATATATAAGAGAAAATGCTGGACCGAACCATCAAAGAAGCTGGGGGAGCATTAACATTTACTATATTTACATAAGTAAAAAATAAATGTTATACAGTTGAAGGCAAATTTATCATGCCCCCTGTGAATTTAAAAACAAAATTGAATATTTTTCAAGATACTAGCTTATAGTGCAGTTTAATTAGGTTAATTAGGCAGGTCATTGGACTACGGTGTTTTTTCTGTAGCCAATCAAAAAACAAATTCTGATAATATTGACTTTGATATAATTATTTATTCATTCGTTCATTAATTTTCTTTTTGGCTTAGTCCCTTTATTAATCTGGGGTCACCACTGCGGAATGAACCGCCAACTTTACCAGCATATGTCTTACGCAGCGGATGCCCTTCCAGCTGCAACCCATCACTGGGAAACACCCACACACTCAGTCACACTCATACACTATGGACAATTTAGTTTACTCAATTCATCTATAGCGCATGCCTTTGGACTGTGGGGGAAACCGGAGCACCCAGAGGAAACCCAAACAGAAATGCCAACTGACCAAGCCGAGGCTCGAACCAGCAACCTTCTTGCTATGAGGCGACAGCGCTACCTACTGCGCCACCGTCGTCTTTATAATTTATTCATATTGCTCAAATACATGTACAGTTTTCACATGTTGATTTGTTTAGTTGTGTACATTTGCCGTTCCCCTTCCTCCCCCTTTGTTTGTGATGGTTTGCTCCGCCTTGATTGGACTGTTTTAAGGGTGGAGATGCGAAAGTGAAAGCAAGAAAGACGGAGTAAAGCAGTTTTTTTTCTTTGTTTGTTTGGGGTTTACTGTTCTACTGAATGAGCATTCAGTAAACATTTTTAATTTGAACGAACTTTCAGATTTCTTGAAAGTTCTAATACTACAGTGTTAAATATGCATTAAATCGCATTTTATTTGAGGTCCATCAGATAAGGCATTACTTTTAACTTTTCTTTTCATGTATATCACGACTAAGCAGTATGTTATATTATATTATTCATTCATTCATTCATTTTCTTTTTGGCTTAGTCCCTTTATTAACCTGGGGTCGCCACAGCGGAATGAACCGCCAACTCATCCAGCACATGTTTTACACAACGGATGCCCTTCCAGCTGCAACCCATCATTGGGAAACGTCTATACACACTAATTCACACTCATACGCTACGAACAATTTAGCTTACCTAATTCACCTGTACCGCATGTTTTTGGACTTATGGGGGAAACCGGAGCACCCGGAGGAAACCCATGCCAACTATATTATATTATATCAAATCATATCATATTTCAGATCATATATCATAACATATCTCAAATATATCATATACATATATATATATATATAATCATATCAATCAAATCATATATATTATATCATATCATATATATCTTATATATATATTATCATATCATATATATATCATATATTATATTATATCATATATCATTTCAATCAAATCATAAATCATATAATATATATCATCATATATCATATCATATATTATATCATATCAAATATCATATATATCATATCATATATATCATATCATATATCATATCATATATATTATATCATAGCATATATCATATCATATATATTATATCATAGCATATATCATAGCATATCATATATCAC
Organism: Danio aesculapii; assembly: GCF_903798145.1. Classification (NCBI taxonomy): domain Eukaryota; kingdom Metazoa; phylum Chordata; class Actinopteri; order Cypriniformes; family Danionidae; genus Danio; species Danio aesculapii. The sequence continues at coordinate 11,784,089 of NC_079437.1, read as the reverse complement.
ATATCATATCATATTATAAAGCCAAAAAACATTGAGTCACAACATGATTGATTTTTCTTTTATGTGAAAAATAATTAGAAACTTAAATAAAGATCATGTTTCATGAAGACATGGTAAATTTCCTGCTGTAAAATATAAACTATAATTTTGATTAGTAATGCGCATTAAGACCTTCGTTTGGACAATTTTAAAGGTGATTTTCTTAATTTTTAGATTTTTTACACCCTCAAATTCCAGCTTTTCAAATAGCATCTCAGCCAAATATTGTCCTACACTCAAATAATGATTTTTGCTGATTATTTAAACAATTTATTTAAAATGAGCTGAATCAACACAATTCTTGAGTTTGTTTGGCGACAACTTAATTGTTTTATGTTCAATCCACTTGAATTTGTAAGAAAAAAACTAATAAGTTAACTTAATCAATTTGTGTTGTGACAACATGAAGGAATTGTGTGGGACCCAGCATTTTTACAGTGTTTCCTAACAAACCACACATCAATAGAAAGCTTATTGTTTCAGCAGTTTTAAATACATATTTGTATTTATGTTAAGTATAAATATCTCAACGTGACTGGTTTTGTAGTCCAGGAACACATATATGCAATTGTTTTTAATATTCTGAAGTGATGAAAGCCTTTCTCACCTTGATTCTCTGCAGTTCAGTCTCCATCCTTAGCTGCTCCACGGCTCTCCTGGCCTGAAGAACATTATTACTGCAGTAAACGTCCATCACCGCCTGGAAAACATGGTACATCTGATTCTGAGCAAGTTATTGGAACATTTTATGATAGGATAATTGGGTCTGTCTGTGTTTTTTTTTTTTTAATTTTTTTAATAGGTTAATCTGAGGTCTGACAGAAAATAACAACAATGTAAAAACTATAAATAATATGGGTATACATACAACAAACAAGAAACATCATAAAGCCACACAATATGAGGTAGTTAAGGGGAAAACTGATTGAAAGTATGAGGAAAACATAATTAAATTAGTTTTTTTTTTAATAAATTTGTTAATATATAAATAATAAGATAAAACATCATATATCTGTATTGCTTTGACACTATTAACACTGAAAAGCACTATACTGTATATTAAATGAATAGAATATGCACAAATGCACACATATAAAACACAATTAAATAAACAATACAGGATATATATATATATATATATATATATAAAATATTTAGAAATAACAATTATTATTAAGATATAGGTAGAGGAGAGCTTTTATTTTACCTCAAGAGTGCGTTTGGATGTGGTGTTGAGCTCAGATGTTCTGGTTTCAGTAAGGAAGTCCTAATGTCTGGGTTTTGGAGGTGTTTATATCTCTTATTTATATACATTGGGATGTTGAACCCCTCCATCCTTCAACACACACGCACACACACACACGGAGAGACGGCTGGAAGCTTCAAAGCTCCTGTGAAGTGCAGCAGTTCTGAGGTCAGATCAACACGGCCTGAAATGTCATGAAAGTTCAGGAGTGTTTGATTTTTCACGCTGGCGGTCTTGAAAGCTCTCGTGAATCTGTTCACTGAAATGTGCAAAATATATGTGGACACTGTTTGTAGAATAGCGTGTTTCGTAAATCAGTAAATCTGTCATTTGTCATGCAGCTAATTAATCACTGAATGATTTCAAATGCTTCTGACATTAATTTATAACGTTATGATTGATATTTGTGTTGGATTTATTTACGGGTTAAAGCCCTCCAAAATGTTAGGAATAGCGTGAGTACATGATTTAGACTCCTTTACCTCTCAGTCTCAGATACTATGGACACAACTGCGGCTTATGGCATAATTTTGACACTGTACAATAATAATAATTATTATTTTTAACATTACTAGGAGGGATAGGTTTAGGGTTGGGGTAGGTACAATCAAAAATTTACTTTTGCTGCTTCTGCAAACTACTTATTTAATGAGTTGAACCAAAACAATTCTTACGTTTTTTTTATTAAAACTTGTTTTATATTCAAACCACTGAAATTTGAAAGTTGACTTATTTATGTGGAACCCAGCGTTTTTACTGTGTAGACGTTATTGTTTTTATTGTTTTATGTTGAGTGTGTAAATATATTCAGTTCATGTCTATAATAAAGCCCCCCTGAAATATATATATATATATATATATATATATATATATATATATATATATATATATATATATATATATATATATATGTGTATATATATATATGTGTATATATATATATATATATATATATATATATATATATATATATATATATATATATATATATATATATATATATATATATATATATATAATCGTTATACCATGCTTCCATTGTAAACTCGTGGGCGTTTTAAATATATATAAGTAAATTCTCGGAAGCAAACCGAACAATAATGTGTACATGGCAGGCGCTTCGCATTTAGTCAGTTTGCAGTTGTCCCGCCGCGCTTGCCGTAGTTGTTTAGAACATGTGGATGAACCTGAACAAGTCTGCTGCGCTGTGAGTAAAATCAGCGAGAAACTACACCTAAAAAGCCGGATTTACATCCATAACACCTGTGGTGAGTCAAATCTTACATTCATATAATATAATAGAAATGTAATATTTATTTGCATTGGCGTAACAGAACCCTTAAGCATTCATTAGCACTGCAGTAAACTATAAACAAAACCATGCCATTGTATTAGTTTAAGTAAAGTATAAGTACTTAACATTTGAGTGCCATATAAATACCATAGTAAGCGAATACTGCTGTCAGAGGTAGTTTTATTGACGTTATGTGTCGTCTCATAGCAGCTGTGCTCTGCTAAAGCTATGCTGAAGTGATGGGGGTGTTAAGTTGGCTTTATATTCGCCCATTCGGATTTCACCTTCTTAATATAATTTCAGAAAAGTATTATTTGCGAATTCTAAATAGATAAAAAATCACAAATAAGCTAAATAAATCATATTAGCAGCCAACGACAACGTTAATCCACGTTGTTCGCCGTCAAGTAAACAGTGCTGATGTTGTTTTGAAGTGCTACTTGCATGCGATTTCAGACCGAATATACAAAGTAGCGCGATAAACAATATAATGACGTCACAAGCTGTCACTTTGTTCTAAAATGAACAGTTTAGCCAACTACAGCTCTAACATGTGATATATCACCCGCATTATTCATTCAAATGAGATGTTTTTATTGGTCACTATATATATTGTTTACTTGCGATTAAAATGTTGATTGAATTTGCTAATTTGAGGATGCTTCCTCACATAAAGGGTGACTTCACAACATTCTATAGAGATAAGCTTGTTTGTGAGCTGTTTTAAAGACGCAGAGTTGGTTACAAATATAATGTACGTTGTTCTGCTCAATTTCATAATTAATCTCTATTAGCCTTTTTAAATTATGCTTTACTTTTTTATTGAATGCGTGAATGTAAAACCAACTTAACTTCAATGTTGTGTGTTTGTGTGTATGCAGTGCATCGGTGAGCTCCACATGGCAGGTCAGGCTCCGCCGGTGGCCCGGGCCGCGGTGCTGAAGGAGAGCGCGCCTCTGCCGGATCATCTGCCGCAGATCAGAGGATACGACTTTAACCAGGGCCTGAACCACAGAGCGCTGCTGCAGTCCTTCATCACCACCGGCTTCCAGGCCTCCAGCTTCGGCCTGGCAGTGCAGGAGATCAATAAGATGGTGAGTGACAAACTGATCGTGTGTGTGTGTGTGTGTGTGTGTGTGTGTGTACTTAGGGCTGGGCAATTAACCAAAAATGAATCAAAATGGACATTCAGAACCTATCATCGATCTAATTTTTCCAGGTCATTTGTTTTCCAATAGGGTATATGCCGAGCTAGTGTTGTTCCCATACTGATAAATTTCCAGTGACTGGTTATTGTGAGTTTTTTTTCTCCATTTTACACGATTCCATATAAAGCATCGATGTTGTAATGTTATTAAAATACATTAAGTTAAATAGACTTTGGCATTCATTCAGTTTGGCATTCAGTTCCGTTTACTCTCACGCGCCTGTCAGAATCGGCAGGCTAGCACAGAAGCTTCATTGAATATACTGGGGTAAAATAAATGCTCATATTATAAAGACATGGCAGGGAAAAATGTACTTTAATGCAGTGCTTCTTGTACAATCTGAGACCTACTTTATATCAGATATCACTCAGCTAGTGGAGATTGCTGATTTTTAAAGAAAACAGACCTTAAACGCGCCGATTTTGCAATTGCAAACAGTTCACCGGAAGCGCTTAACCCAGGCTAATGGCAAATTAAAAGTCCTATTAGCATGCTTCGGCATATACCCTATTACTTTCCTTACTGTGTGTGGAGTCACGTGACCCCGCTCTGTTGAGGCTGATTTATACTTTATACTGTGCCAATTTACACTCAAAGATTAAACTTTGAGCGGCTTCACTATGTACTGAGTGTCAAATGCAAAATGCTAATTAATTTGAAATATATTTACTTTGGTTACCATGGTATTGTTTTGCTCTATAAGCAGATTCTCAGAGTGTGGTTTCTGTCTACTCCAGATCTCAGCAATTAAATATGAATAAATAATACACTGCATTAGTGTTTCCAATTCAGCACTAACTCTATATTGTATATATGTGTGTGTGTGTGTGCGTAGATAGAGAAGAGGCTGGAGCTGGTGCAGGAGGAGTGTGAGGACAGTGACTCTCGTCAGTCTACTTCAGGATGCACTATATTCCTGGGCTACACATCAAACCTGATTAGCTCCGGTGTGCGAGAGAGCATTCGATACCTCACACAGCACAAGATGGTACCACTTCCTTTCAAACTATGGCTTGCACTTCTGTTCTGGGGGAAAAACAACAACATTTTGAATATTAAAAGAAACAAAACATACAGGCTGGGTGAAAAATAACTAGGCAATATTGAATAGTACTTGTAGTATGGCAGGAATTGTGATGAAAACAAACAAACAATAGTAAATAGGATTTCATATTAGACATTGATAGTACATACATCAGACACAAAAGGCAGTATTATAAATATGGGCTTTACTACTACTTTTTGATGACTAGTTACTTTTTATTACCCATTTTTTCATCGTAAGAGGTAGGGGTGGGCGGTACACCGGTGTCATAGTCATCACCGGTGTGACATTGCGCCACGACATGGATTTTCTAATACTGTCAATACCGCAATAAATCAATTATGCGCCTTGAACGGCTGCATTTACATCAATAATAGCTAATTCTAAATAATAAGGCATTCAATTTTCTTCAAACGTTCAGTTGTGGTCTGAATACCTGTCCTTATACTACAGGGCTCGAAATTGCAACCATTTTGGTCGCATGTGCGCCCGAAATGTAATCTATGCGCCCTCATAATATATTTGGGTGCATGTGTGCGACTGAATATAATGGTTGTAGTGCAATCTGATTTGATTTTCTCTAAAAACTTGCTGAATCGCTCTACCCTGCTGCAGTATTGGTTTATATTAACTGTCAGTCACTCAACGCTTCCCGCTGTCAGATAACAGGGAGCTTTTGTTACTGCAGGAAATGCAAACGGCTGAAGAGTGAAAAGTGCACAGGTTTGCAAACCTCACCTAAAGTTATAATAATAATAATAATGGCACAGATGACAGCGATCATAACATGAGGTAAATGTTGATCCGCCAGCTGAGATCAATCGAGGGTTTTCGGAGAAGGTGTCCGAATCTTGTTGCGTTGCTTTCACTGCGTGTTCAGCGCAAATGTCCGCTAAATATAAAATCTAACACTGTACACATCATCGCCAAAGAAACTCACCTTTACTAAGTTTACACTGAAACTACGGCTCATAACAAAGAGCAGTATTGCGCCGGTGGTCATCGTGAGAATCCTGCTCTGTCTGCTCATAAATTGGTGCCGCTTTATTCCACAAACAGAGAAAAATGAAGATCAGCTCATAACGGGACGGAGCATTTATAATGACACAAACCGAAACCAAAACTTAAAGAGTGATAGAAGTGAGACTTTTTTTGTCCGTTCTTCCTTGAAATGTATATTATTTTGCTATTTAAAGTAATACCATGATATTATACCGTCACCGTTCAAAAGATGAAAAATACAGTGATATTAATTTTAGGTCATATCGCCCACCCCTAGTAAGAGGTATGTTTGGATTTATTTTTATGATTTTTCTTTTATGTATTTGTTTATTAATGCTATGTATAGATTAATCACATCCAAAAAAAATTTGTTTTGGCAAAATATATACATGTAGTGTGTATATTTATTCTGCACATATAAATGAGCACAGACATGCATATAATTGAGATAATATTTATTGATATTTAGATATAAAATATGTAAAATTATATATAAAGTTAAATATCTATGTATCTATGTTTGTGTCTATCATGTGTACATAATAAATATATAGAATTCACACACTTCGATTATTCCAAAACGAATTTAATTTGGATGCGATTAATTGTGATTAATCTTTGCCCATCACTAAACCCACCATAAACGTAATACTGAGCTTGGTGTTTTAATGTGACTTCAGTATCAAAGCTCTTTAGAGATCACTGTGTTTTGCTCCTCCAGATTATATTTTCTATTCTCTACACTACAGTAATATTCAATATATTGGTGATTCTAGAATTGCAGGTATATTTAGTGTCTCTGAGATGTGTCTCCAGGCATATTTTGTGTCACATTTTATTATTGACTATTAACAAAAATAAAAACACAGATTAGGTCAAGTAATGTCTAAAATAAGTTGTTTGTATGTGTATTTAGGGACATTTTGTCTTAAATTTGCCAGAGGTATGAATAATTGTTGATCTATACAGTTGAAGTCATATTTCCCAAATGATGTTTAACAGAGCAAGACATTTTTCACAGTATTTCCTATAATATTTTATATTCTGGAGAAAGTCTTATTTGTTTTATTTCAGCTAGAATGAAAGCAGTTTATGTTATTATTAATATTATTAGCCCCCTTAAGCAATATTTGTGTTTGATTGTCTACAGAACAAACCATCGTTATACAATGACTAGCCTAATTACCCCAATTTGCCTAGTTAAGCCTTTAAATGTCACTTTAAGCTGTATAGAAGTGTCATGAAAAATATCTAGTCAAATATTATTTACTGTCTTCATGTTAAAGATAAAATAAATCAGTTATTAGAGATGAGTTATTAAAACTATTATGTTCAGAAATGTGCTGAAAAAAATCTTCTCTAAAGAAAATTGGGCGAAAGTATACATAGGGGGCTAATAATTCAGACTTCAACTATATATTAAAATATGACTTGTGTAATATTGTGTTGTTTTTTTTGTAGGTTGATGTGATCGTGACCACAGCAGGAGGGATTGAAGAAGACCTTATTAAATGTTTAGCGCCAACTTTCCTTGGAGAGTTCAGTCTGAAAGGAAAAGAGCTGCGGCAGCAAGGCATTAATAGGCATGTATATATTTAAAAAAAGAACCATTTTTGGATAATAGTAATGTTTTTAGTGTGATTATTATTATATAAAATGTTACTTTGTGTCATAGAATAGGTAATCTCCTGGTGCCGAATGAAAATTACTGTAAATTCGAAGACTGGCTGATGCCGATTCTGGACCAAATGGTGCTGGAACAAAAAACAGAGGCAAGAAGTTTCACACATCTTTATTTAATTTATAGTTATATAATTAGTTATATTGGCCTTATTTTGGATCAGATAATTCTGCAACAAAAACAGAAGTTAGTTAACTGTATTATTATACTTGTATTTTATTAAAGTGTTATTAATTTGTTGTATTTATTAATGTAAATATTTGAAATAATACATATTCTTTATCGTATGGTTTATGAAAAGATGAAAATAGAAATGAGATTATTCTATTTCTATTAATTTCATTTTTTGTTATAGCATTTTTATTAACTTGGACTTGTGACTAAAATTTAATTTAAATGTCTAAATTAATTAAAAAAAAAAAAAAAAAAAAAAAAAAAAAAAATATATATATATATATATATATATATATATATATATATATATATATATAATTTTTAATAGTTTTTTTCCCCTATTAATTTAGTCATTTAAATGTATTTAATTTTAGTCAACTGGATTGTTTAAATGTTTGTAATGGTTTTTCTTACCCCCTTTTATTTAATTTTAAAACCTTTTATTAATTTATAATTTATTATATAATTTTATTTATTATTTGTGTGATTCAGTATTTGTAAACCTGGAGAAAATGGTTAGGAAAGTTTTAAGAAAGAAATGTTTAGGTTAATATTTTATTGAATTATTTTTCATTTAATTTATTACATTTTAAAAAATTTATTAAGTTTAATTAAATACATTTTTTATTGTTAATATTAAATTTTATATTTAATTTTTCATACATTTTAAATTGAATTAAATTAATTAAATTTTTGTCCAATGCTAAATACTGAGCGCTTGTCATCAGGGCACACACTGGACACCATCCAAAATGATCCACAGACTGGGCAAAGAAATCAACAACCCTGACTCTGTCTACTACTGGGCCTACAAGGTGACGCACGAATCCAATACATTCACATCACCTTCACCAGTACTTCCTCAATAATGATTGGATGATCGCTTTTTTCAGAACGACATCCCAGTGTTTAGTCCTGCCCTCACTGACGGCTCATTAGGCGACATGATCTACTTCCACTCCTACAAGAACCCTGGACTAGTGCTGGACATTGTGGAGGGTGAGAATACCAGCGATTAATCAACCATCATCTCATTGTTATCATTGGTCCATTAAGATGAGTTCTGAAGCACATTTAGCATATGCTGGGTTTTATTGCAGAGTAAAAATAAAAATGGTTGTTTTTTTTATTTGTGCATTAATTATAGTGTGCTTGTGTGTGTGTTTGGTAACACTTTATATTGATGGTCCATCTGAGTGTGAGTAGACTGTCTGCGTAATATCTGTTGACTGACTATAAGAAACTTCGCAAATACATGTCAACTTACACTAAACCTAACCCCAACCTAACAGTCTACTTATAATCTAATGAGAATTAGTTGGCATGTAGATGCAGTGTAACTTAAATTCAACAAACAGACCATCAAAATAAAGTGTGACCGTGTGTTTTAATGTACATGGAGCTTATAAGGATATATAAAAGACTGAAGGCCTTAACTCTGCAATAACCACCAGCTGGATGTACATTATCCTGCTTATTACATGTCTGCTTACCATTTATACTAAACTGTTAGAAATTCTAATCGAAATTCAATTATAAATGTGTTAAACAGCACTTGAGAAATATTTGAAGAAGTATTAAAAGGAGGGCTAATAGTTTAGCTTGTTTTGATTATACTGCTGTAGGAGGGAGTCGCTCAGCATGTGATGTGAATGCAGTCTGGATTTTAGTAATGATAATGTTTCTCCGCATATTTCAGATATCCGTAGGCTGAACAGTAAGGCGGTGTTCGCCAAGAGCACAGGGATGATTATTCTCGGAGGAGGACTGGTCAAACACCACATCGCTAATGCTAATCTCATGGTAAACTCACACATTAGCTATCCAAAAATGTGAATTAGATATTTGCACAAAACTGGAATATCGCATTAAACATTTGCAAATAATGCAGCGTTTCCATTCCTACGAGTTAAAGAGAACAAAATCAACACTTCCTGATAACCAAATACCGAATGTAATTTGCTGTGGTAGAAAAAGCAACTTGTTGGCATTTTTCTTATTTAATAAATTAAAATTAGCCTCAGAGGATGATACACAAATGTGCGGTGGGTTTTGGAGATGCGAGATGCTTTTTGGGAGCACAGATGCTCAAGATAGTTCTGGAGGTAAAGATACTGAACCACTTTGATGACAGACTTTGGCTGAGGGATTTTAGAAATCTGAAATGTTGTTTTGGTCTGTTTTACGATGTGGTCAGTCTACTGGTTAGTAGACTATGTAGACTACTGGTTAGTTGGTCCATTAATGGAGTCTCATTTATATAATCGCATGATCTGTTTAAACAAAATCACATAACTTGTGGAATTTCTTCAGTAAATATGTTTCCATCATAGCATATGCACTTTTTTCTTATCGTATAAAATGTTTATTCTACTCAGTTGTACATTGAAGTTTTTTTTTTATCTGCATTTTTAAATTTCCATTTCTAGTTGTTTCCATTTATGCCTTTTTATAACACTATAACTATTTTTTTATAAATTTTATAATTTAATAATATATATAATATATAATATATATTAATATAGAACCCACATATGTGCAGTACCCTTACTTTTCCTAAAAGTGTGTATATTTCCTTTTAACATTCTTATTTCATTCGCTTACAAAACACATAAGAGCTATGAGCGGTCAAAATGACTACATTAATTTCAGTGTCTGCTAGTTTTCTACCGGTGACTTTGAATATGCTTTCCTCTGTTGCCTTGCAACTTCCTGCAAACAGTACGATTATTTCAGGGGTAAAGTCTAGATCAGATACGCGGCTGGCTAGAAGTGCGATATGCACATCAATATAGCAGCATTTTATGACAATGTATAATAATAATTAATATTTTTACAGTATTGTGACGGTTGGGGTGGGGGAAGACGTTAGAAAATACAATTTACAGGGTAATTTAATAGATAACATAAATAATACTCGGTACAACTACTGCTTTTACATTACTGTGACGGTTGGGGTGGGGTTAGATGTTAATAAAATGCAATAAATGTGAAATTTAATAAATAATATAAATGATTTTCGTTAACTTCTGGCCACAACCGTATCCGATCTAGCAACAACCTATTTCACACTGCTGCCGTTTTAAAAATCGAAAGCGAGGCTGCGGTGGGGAAGAAACCTGGAAGTATAGGATCAGCACTGTAAACAATGCAGTAACATGCTGTGAACTAACAAACCTCCAGTTGTTGCCGTGATTTCAAAATGCAGATGTGGTGTAAACATCACTTTAATGTCATTCAGTTAAGTTTAATTTAATCAATTAAAAGCATATTAGGCATCAACCAAAATCACAATCTCTTTAAGAGTAATACGCCCAAGTGTCCTCCTAGGCTTCAGTTCATGGCACCAGGTAAACACTGTGGGGACATTTTCCTGCTTTAGCCAATGTAACCCGGTGAGCAATAAAAGAATGCAGTCCTCTGTAGCACACCCTCGACTTATATGAGAACGGTCAGAATTATCACTGTGGTAATTCTGGTAGTGATAATCCAAAATGTGTATGGAAAGATAGATTGTAATGGTGACTTCACACATGAACTGAGCTTTTTGTCCTGTGTGTCCTGTGTACTGGCAGAGGAACGGGGCAGATTTCGCAGTGTTTGTTAACACTGGGCAGGAGTTTGATGGCTCGGATTCTGGCGCTCGACCTGATGAAGCCGTTTCTTGGGGAAAGATCCGCATGGACGCCTCACCAGTAAAGGTCAGGGCACATATTTACAAAACACATTATTCCTCCTAAAGCAGTAAACCTTTTTAGCTGGGAGTTGTCAGTAAAGCTGCTCTTCTACTGTTTGTTTTGCATTACACTGATGTGAATTAAACTTCAACTGTGACATTAGTACTAAACTGAACTGAATCAGTTTTAATGAAACTAAAACTACACCTACAGCATATTACCACTCCTCTCCCGCCTGCCTGAATTGCTGGAGTGTCCCAGAATATGAAACATTATGGGTGTATTTTTTCTCCTGTTAAGCTGCTTTGACACAATCTACATTGTAAGAAGCGCTATAGAAGTAAAGATGAATTAAATTAAAACAGGTTCACAAGTGAACCTTCAGGGGTCGATCATAACGAACGTGCTTTTTGCGTTGAGACGCACATCTTTTGAATGGTTTACTAACGCCTGTGAGCGTTTCGCATGCTGCTTATGCACCATGCGCACCTTGTGTTTTAACCAAGCGGCAACCTCGCGCTCTCCCTCGGTGAGCCAATACGGAAGTAACTGAAACTGCAATTCATCAAAATTGCGCTAGTCCTGGCTCCATAATAGAGCAAATTGCAATTGAGCCCACTGCTAGAATGGCCAACTTTACAGCAGAAAAAAAGGTGTTTACAGCCTGGTACAAAGAACGATTTTGGTTCATATAGCTATTATTACCCTCCATGACAACTGTGAGGGGGGTGAATTTTTTTATAACTCATCCATTTCCTATATATTAGGTTATATTAAGTTTGCATAATTAAGGGCGTGGCCACTTGAGTGACAGCTAGGTCTCGCTGGTCGCCGTCACTTCACCTCAGCTGAATCCGGCAGATTAGCCACTGATCTCGGCATATTCATCATATTTTTGTGTTGTTTTATGTGGCTTTACACAGTCAGCTGCCTTTTGGACTTATTGATGATATGGGATGCTGTGTGCATTTAATTGTGATCACAAACCATTCATGTGACCTCGTTTCCCATGTGAGTAAAGTTATATACTTCTATACCATCTCTATAAATGTATTTGTTTAATTTAAGATCATTTATCATTAATTTTTTTCTATAGACCCGTAAAGCACTCCAGAATGTGACCGATTGATTAGCTGTAGGCTCTAGAACAGTCATCTGAGGCGTTATCATACAGTGTTATGCCTGGAGATCATCAATAGTCTTGCATTTAACACAGACTATATCTGAAGTGTTTGGAAGTAATTCGCGTTTTCCTCTTGTAGAAAAACGTCATAAGAACAATGTTTAGTGGCTCAATGTATGACTAGTGTTTTTAAAAGTCTAAACACTTTATTGATATAGTGTACAGCCAAGCACTTGTGGTCAGAACACAAACGAGTCGCAGGTAATGAAGTATTAAGCGTTTCTCCCAAAGTAAAGTCTGTCTGCCAGGTCTAAGCAAAGTGCCAGCAGGTGTCTGTAGCTCCGCTCACTCTCCGCCTCTTTGCCCTTGTTTGGTATCCCGCCGTGGGTGCGATGACGCGCGAACAAAATGGCGACGGTTGGCCGCGCCTACTTGTAGCTTCCTTTGCAGTGTTCAGAAACCTATGGGTGACGTCACGGATGCTACGTCCATATATTTTACAGTCTATGGTTTTAACCACCTGCGGCGCCTCGTGCTTTTGCCGTCGCGTGCTGTGCGCTTGCAGTTGAAAAACAGTCAACACTGAGTGGAAAAAGTGCATTACGTCAGTCGCGTCTTTTTCATTCTCCAATCAAATGAGCTAGCTAGCTGCCGACACCAAATAATAAACAGGAATAATTATTTGTCACTGAATAATGTTTTTAAGAGTAATAGTATAAAAATGCTGATTCAAACAGTAATGAAACACAAAGGGTTTTTTTTTGAGCGAGTTACTGAATCATTCATTTAAACCAATATTTAATCAAATATTATCATACTTTTTAATGAAATGGATTACAGGAATTCCAATTTTGACAGAACCTCTAGCATTGCAGTGTTTTTATTTTGTTTAGTTGTCTGTTTAGAATTTTGGGAGAATCATAGTCTCTGTTTAAATAAGTAATTAAATAAGTAAATAATATACATCTGATTATATGCAGTTCAATGCGTCTGATGGAGTGGTAAATGTTGTGTTTGTGTGCAGGTCTATGCCGATGCTTCATTAGTTTTTCCACTGCTAGTCGCTGAAACGTTTGCACACAATGCCAGCAGGCTGATCCAGGAAAAGAAGAGCGACTGATGGTCATTTTACCCTCGTGAAAACATCTAAAGCTCATAATTCTCTTCCTGTTTCATTGCCTTCCAGCGCAGAAGATGTGAATGCTCTATTTAAAGTCAAACCGTCATATATAACTATCCATTTAAAGAAGCACAGCATATTTTTAGCCATAATTACAGTTGCATTCAGTAGTTTTTATTTGACTGGAAATTCCCTTTATGTTCATTAGGTTTTATATTTAATTGTACATCTTATTCAGAAGGTACAATGTTTGGTTTTATTGTATTGTATTGTTTTATGTCATCCCTCACAGTCGCACACAGCATCTTATCTGAATGTTTATGCTCTCTCTCAGATAAAATATTTCAGATCAAATACATAATTGTCACAGAGTTGATTTATTCCGTAACCTACATTATTAATATATGCATGGATCTTTGGGGTGGCTAACGATGCATAATAAACAACAATGCATAATAGAATTTATTTATGTTCATGATTTATAATAATCCCAATTTTTTTAAGCAATCATATGTGTGATTCTGAACCAGAAAACCAAGCCTTAAGGGTACATTTCCGGAAATTGATGTTTAACATAATTTGAAGGCTTTACAAATGGGCTTTCCATGACTGTATGGTTTGTTTGAATTTGATAATTTAAACATAATAATTCAGAGATACTATATTCAAACCTACTATATGTAAAAATACTGTGAATGTTGAGTAAATAGCCCTAAAACTTGTCTAAAAGAAGTGCTTAATGCACATTGCTAATCAAAAATTAAGTTTGAATGTATTTACAATCGGAAATGTTTAAATATATTCATGGGACATACAGTAAGGCAAATGAAGACGACTTGTTTAGGTGTTGCGGTTTTTGGTTTAATCTTGATTGTGCAAAAATGTTCAGTTTATTTGTATAGCACTTATATATACAATATATAATGACTTTTGACAAAATATTGTGTATATACGCTAACCGGCCACTTTATTAGGTACACCTTACTAGTATTTGGTTGGACTCACTTTTGTCTTCAGAGCTGCCTTAATTCTTCGTGGCACAGATTTAGCAAGGTTGAATAGATCCGTCCCCCTCATTTTTAGAGACAGACCATTTAAAAACAGTTGATTAATTATTATATGAACGTAAAGGGTCAGGGTCACACATTTTAAAATATAATTCAGTTAATAATACTAAGTATAGTTGATTTAAGAACAAATTCAGATTTTTTTTTAAAGAAAGGTATTACACCAGGCATGTCCAAGCTCGGTCCTGGAGGGCCGGTGTCCTGCAAAGTTTAGTTCCAACCCCAATCAGACACACCTGGGCTAGCTAATCAAGCACTTACTAGGCTTTCAAGAAACATCCGTGCAGGTGTGTTGAGGCAAGTTGGAGCTAAAATCTGCAGGACACCGGCCCTCCAGGACCGAGTTTGGACACCCCTGTATTACACATATTCCATTATTAGCATTATTTAATAACGATGAGGCTGTCGAAATGCATGAACATCATTGAAAAGAGCTGAGACAATCCTGTGCATGCTTTCACACACAGAAATAAAAATGTCTTTGCTGTAGTGTCTGCTTGTGTCCAGCAGATGCCAGCTGTGCTTCACCGTCTCTCAATACACTCTTGCACGTTTATAGAGGCTTGATTTACTTGACTTGGCCTGAAGTGTATAAACAGATACACTACAGTTTACTACAGATACAGTTTAATTACAGAGAGAAACCGTGCAGATTTCTACTGTATTTAAGTGGAGATGTGCTGCAGTAACACCAGCTCTGCAAATCAAGTGTTGAATGTCTTTTGGTTTGGTCTTTTTGGTAGGTTTTGTTAACCTACTTTCCGACTTCCTTTAACACAATTGATACTTCAGCAATAATAAAACAAAATCTTGTTTAAAAAAACCTGCAGGCAAAGCCAGTTTTATTTCCTCCTTTCCGTTTATTTAGGACGGGCTGCTGTTTTATATTAACGTCGGTTTAATAGGTATACCCCGAGTAGATTTATTTTAATACGCGATATTGTTTGACAGTCAGTAAGAGTGCTTTTCATTTATTTACATTATATACAGTATAGCTTTGTTTCAGTATTACATTTTTAAAAGTCACTCATGCTGAAATCCAGTTAAATGTTCCCTCGTGTTACGGATTTCCATTTCCCCCCATTAGGCCACGGTCTCTTTTTTTGTAAATGCTCTGTTTCTCTGTGTTTGCGTTACTGGGATGAATGTTTATTAAAATGGTGCAGAAGATGAGTTGTGTGTTGGCTCTTTACTGACCCTGTTCAGTTTATTGTGTGTCTGTGGAGGGATTTATCAGGAGCAAATGTACACAACGCCTGTGAACAGAAAACTATCAGCACCAGATGCTCAATGAGAAATACACCTTATACAAGAACATCCGTTTGAATGTTTAATTATTATATAATAATTAAATTATATGATTACATATTATATGAATCTATATGATAGATTATATGAATCTATCATACAATCATGATAGGGCGACGCAGTGGCGCAGTAGATGGTGCTATCGCCTCACAGAAATAAGGTCGCTGGTTCGAGCCTGGGCTGGGTCAGTTGGCGTTTCTGTGTGGAGTTTGCATGTTCTCACTGCGTTCCCGTGGGTTTCCTCCGGGTGCTCCGGTTTCCCCCACAGTCCAAAGACATGCGGTACAGGTGAATTAGCTAAATTGTCCGTAGTGTATATGTGTGAGAACGAGTGTGTATGGATGTTTGCCAGAGATGGGTTGTTGCTGGAAGGGCATCTGCTGAGTAAAACATGTACTGGATAAATTGGCGGTTCATTCCGCTGTGGTGAGCCCAGATTAATAAAGGAACTAAGCCGAAAAAAAAATGAATGAATAATCATGATAGGGTGGCTCAGTGGTTAGCACTGTTGCTTCACAGCAAGAAGTTTGCTGGTTCGAGTCCATCTGGGTCAGTTTTCCTCCACAGTCCAAAGACATGTGCTATATGAATTGGGTAAACTAAATTGGCCGTAGTGTATGTATGTAAATGAGAGTGTATGGGTGTTTTCCAGTACTGGATAGCAGCTGGATGGGCATCCGCTGCGTAAAACATATGCTGGAATAGTTGGCGATTCATTGCCCTGTGACAACCCCTGATAAATAAGGGACTAAGCCGAAGAACGAATGAATGAATAATCATGGTAAATTAATACACACAGCTATGGAATAAATCAAGAGATCAGTTGAATATTTTTATGTCATTTTTGTTTTATACTGTAAACTACTGATGACATCACATTGTAAAATAAAATGTTGTGATTTAGAGCATTTTCTGCTAATAATACATCCCGAGAAACTTTTAAAAGGGTTTTAAAATTTGATATCCACAATCATCAATTCTTAAAAATATATAATTTAAGCCAGGCTGAATGTCTTGTGGCTTTCTGAGTTGATGTTTATTCATCCTGGAAACCTTTAGCATCCGTTTTGTGCACTTCCAGCTAATTATATCTGTGCTAGATAAACTGTATGTCAGCGAGAGAGGCACGCGGGTTTCTTCACCTATGTGTGTGTGCGTCGTGCGCCTTGTATTCCTAGCATTGACCAAATGTCCCCACAAGTATAGCACTACAGTCAAATTTGACCTTGTTGAGGACTTTTTTTTGGTCCCCATGACTCATAAATCATGCTGAATGAAGAATTTTGAAAATGTAAAAACGTTGATTGTTTCCTGTGAACAGTGGCTTAGGGGTAGGAGGACAAAATATGTTATATGTATATGTACCATCTAAAAATCATGTCAATGAGAAGTCCTTATATCCTGCTGAAAACCCCCCAGCTTAATCGGCTGTTTGGCTGGTTTTAGCTGGTTGACCAGCCTGGCTGGAAAATGACCAGCTAAAACCACCTGGACGTAGCTAGTTTTAGCTGGCTACTTATTTAAAATGAGCTGAAACAACACAATTCTTGACATTTCGTTTGCCAATTTATTTGTTTTATGTTCAGTCCACTTAAATTTGTAAACCATTAAGTTTTGTGTTGGGACAACATGTAGGAATTGTGTTGGTCCAACTACCTGGTTAGGGGATTTGTAGTTCCCAGCATGCTTTGTGTGGGATTGAATTAAGAGAGGAAAATGTTGACAATAAAAGCAATCTTAGGTGTTTAAAGTTAATAGAAAGACTTGTTAGTTTAATCTTCACTTTAGTAGGAAGATTTAGAAGAGTTTTGTGTAATGCTTTGAGATTACCACCTTATAGAAGCACCCATGCTTTGGGTGTTGGCAGCTTAAATAGCAAAAATGCAGTTTGTTGCTTTGCTCAGTGAGCCATAACGGTCCTAAATTAGTTCTGAGATCAGTTTCAATCATCTGTATACTCTTTAAAACCCAAATAGTTAAGGTAACTCAAACCAACTGAGTGCTGTAAAACCCAATAAATTAAGGTAACTCAAACCGTTTGAGGAAACCGATTGCTACAAACCATTTGAGTTAAAAAACTAGTCCATATAAGTACTGTGAACTTACTTTATTTAAGCTGAAGTAATGAGGTATTTAATTAACTCATTACATTCAACACTGAGTTCAAAACTCTTTTCAAATGAGTAGAATTAACTTTCAGTCAATTTTGAGTTAACTACACTCATTTCATTTGATGAAGTTGACAGTGTAACTTTAACTCAAAATGGCTCTTTTAGTTCATTCAGGATAACCAGGAATAAAACTTTAAGACTTCTAAATGTACAACACATAATAGACGTATATGATATTAACAGACCTTTGAGTTCAAGTTAAATATAAATACAAATGTATTTCATCTTTTATTTGATAAGATCATGTTGGATTAACTCAATTGCATTTAACTGTGTAAATACAGTAGTTGGTGCTAAACAAATGTATTGGATGGAAATCCTGCCCTCAATTAAACTGAGCTCATCCCATTAGTTATTTTGTTGAGCGTGGTCATCTCCCAGCCTGGGGTGCGTTTCCCAAACAACGACGAAACTCGCGGATGAACTATCATAGTACGATGCATCGTTTGGGAAAAGAATGATGTAGTGACGAGTGTTTCCCAAAACCCGTAGTTTCTCTGTCGCAGATTCATCGTTTGAACCACTTTAGTTATAACGTAAAACACCCATAACGATGCTCTATACGGGGTGGAGTAACTACTTCTTCAAGAACCCCATCATTTCTTTGTGAAAAATTATATTGTTTTACACGCACACACATTTAAAAAAATCCAGTATTAGATTTGGTCAAAACATGCACTCGCTTTCCATATTAATTGAAACATATGTAAACGGCACATATAGGGCCCATGTTTCCTTTACAAATATTATTGAGAATATTACATATTCTATTCTAAATTAACATAACATCACTTAGAAAAGCTAACACTTATTCTTATATCCTTTATAACTCATATAAATAAATAAATAAATAAATAATGAGGCTATTTATTAAGAAATGAAATTTAATATTTATTATTAATTAGGAAATTTAAAAAAATCCTATTTTAATAATAATATTAATGATAATGATAATGATTATTATTATTGTATTAAGTAGGATATTGTTTATTTATATTTTGAAATGTCTACTTTTACAATTTGACATGCTAACCACCGCAGAAATGTTCTAACCAACAGGCCCATGACTAGGGTCAGACGGAATCTGCGGACATTTTTTGCTATTTCTGCACAGAATTTTGGTACACGGAATGATTTTGGGAGTATCATAACTAAACTTTAATATATGAACTAAAAAGTAATACCTTTTTAACTTTTAATGTTTACAATGCAAATACAATTAGATCCACTTTATTTGATAAACAAAGCAAGTCTCTCATATATCTACTAAGAGACTGAATATATAACTTTACAAACTATATTGTAAATAAATCCTATAAATATTTTCATATTAGTCAATAATATTACTGAAATTAATTTAAAAACTAAATAAATATGAATTGACACACATTTACACGAGTAAATAAACAGAATCAATGATGGGCTAAAAATCTGTGGAATTCTGCATGCAGATTCCCTGTGGGCCTACCCATGTCATATACAGTAC
>NC_079437.1:11726948-11759448 GCF_903798145.1 Danio aesculapii | reverse complement strand
CTAAGTTGCTAATTTGCATATTGGGATGAGTTAGTCTTTAAGGGACTTGGGCCCAGGGTCCAGTTCTTAAAATGAATTTTGATCAGTATTTTAGATCTGCGTGCGGTGTCCTACTGGTATTGTTTGATAAAGTTCCTGTGAAGTGCTTTGAAATGCACATTTTTTATTTGACGTTTGACATAGTCTCAACTGATAAATGAAGAGAGGGTGGGATGTAGAGTAGCTCCTCCCCTTTTAAAAAAGTAGCCAGTAGTGTTTTGTTTTCATCACAGCTCTGCCAGTGAGAGTGGTTGAGCTCAAGTGCATCAAATGAAAAGCAAATGAGAAGCGTCTTGAAGGACACTAGAGAGCATTTGATTGGTCAGAAGTTTGAGCTGACGTGAATAAAACAGTTGAGCCATTTAGGAGGAAGTGACAAACTACAAGCTTCACATGTTAATATCAGTTTTATATCTTCTAAACGTGAATTTCATCACTGTTTTGGAACACACCAGCATATACACCCAATGGCCACTTTATTAGGAACACCTGTCCAACTGCTCGTTAATGCTAATTTCTAATCATCCAATCACATGGAAGCAGCTCAATGCATTTAGACATGTAGACATGGTCAAGACGATCTGCTGCAGTTCAAACTGAGCATCAGAATGGGGAGGAAAGGTGATTTTAGTGACTTTGAACGTGGCATGGTTGCTGGTCCCAGATAGGCTGGTCTGAGTATTTCAGAAACTGCTGATCTACTGGGATTTTCACGCACAACTATCTCTAGGGTTTAAAGAGAATGGTCCAATGAGTGGCAGTTCTGTGGGCGCAAATGCCTTGTTGATGCCAGAGGTCAGAGAATGGCCAGACTGGTTCCAGCAGATAGAAGCACAGCAGTAACTCAAATAACTACTCGTTACAACTGAGGCATGCAGAAGAGCATCTCTGAACGCATAACAGGTTTACCAAAATTGGACAATAGAAGATTGGAAAAACGTACCATGGTCTGATGAGTCTCTGATGAGTCCGGCAGTTCTGAAGACCAAAGTGGGTCCAACCCGATACTAGAAAGGTGTACCAAATAAAGTGGCCGGTTAGTGGAGATGTCCTTAAAACTAAAACATCTAAAACAAAAATTATTTTAATTTCATTGGATCTTTAATGCTCACAGCATCACTGAATCTGCAATCGCTCTTTCCAGATTATTCTGAGCACATTTCTGAACCACCTCAGACTCTGTTCCTCTTGTGGTTTGGCCGTCAAGCATCACCATGTCTGTATTTGTGTATGTACTGTACAAGTGTGTGTGTGTGTTTTGGTTTCCATGGCCACTCGCTGTATTTTTCCAATTGTTTGGCCCTGGACTGCAGCTGGGAAAAGATGGAGCTTGTTGACACATTTCACCATTTGGGGGAATCTGACAGAGAGCTGAACGTGACGCACAATAGAGGAGCAGAAGAGAAATGATGAACAAATGAAAGGGACAGGTGCTGAGGCATACTGAAATCAGTCCACACTGAAAGAAACACTTTTTTTTTTCAGCAATGCAAATACCAAACTCTTGTTTCACACACAGATGTCTGCGTTTTTCTCTCCCCAAAGTCATCTGAAAAGAAAAAAGCTTTCATTCATCCAATTAAAAACAATTCACATCTAAATTCTATCACTTGACCCAATGAAAAAGAAAGAATTTGCCTTAAACAATATGTTCTATCTCCATGAGAACTATTTTTATAACAAGGCACAAAGCATATCTGTCTTGTTGAAGAAAGTCAATTAATGAAAATTCTCTTTTGTTGTAAAAGCAAGAAGATTTAGCTTTAATCAGAGCTACAATTCCCATAAAATATTCATTCATCCGATTTAAAGATAGGGTAATGGTTTCACATTAGTTAACTTGAGCCAATGAGAAATAAATCATTTGCCTTGCTAATTTTTTAAGTCCATGAAAGTAGAAAGTATATTGTAATGATTGCTGTATTGGAGCTACAATAACCTCACTTAACAGTTTAATTATTCCTAATGGCTAGCATTTATGGCGCATCACTTTACACTGCACGTTAGCGAGGAGCACACTCGTGTCCCATACACCGCACAACCCTGAGTTGTCAGCAGTCTGGCAGAATAAGCAGGCAGGAGACAGCACTGTCAGTTAACCTTTTTATTCTGAGCTCACATAGAAAATGAACAGCCCTTAACAGGACAATACCACCGGGGTGATTCCTTTACACACTATCGTTGATGGTGATATTTTATTAATGAATGAAATAATGGGCTTAAATCACAGAAGCCAACTCAAACAAACACACAAAGCTTATAACAAAACAACCCATGTATTTGAACTAATATAACACATAAGCTAAGTCTAAACCATTTCCCATGTGCTGTAGGTCAGGTCATTACTGTGAGAGTAACCTTAAAATTTGACATCGATAAAAACAAATATTTCTTAGTTAAGCTCTTAATCAAAAACATTTATTTTTCACTGTTTTGAACTTAAAATTTATTACTTGAAAAGTAAAACAAATAATATTCAACTCAAAAGATGCATTTTTAATTGGATTAAGTACAGTTGAAGTCAGAATTATTAGCCCCCATTTGAATTTTTGTTTTTCTTTTTTAAATATTTCCCAAATGATGTTTAACAGAGCAAGGAAATTTTCACAGTATGTCTGATAATATTTTTTCTTCTGGAGAAAGTCTTATTTGTTTTATTTCAGCTAGAATAAAAGCAGTTTTAATTTTTTAAGAACCATTTAAAGGTCAATATTATTAGCCCTTTAAGCTATTTTTTTTTCAATAGTCTACAGAACAAACCATCATTGTACAATAACTTGCCTAATTACCCTAACCTGCCTAGTTAACCTAATTAACCCAGTTAAGCCTTTAAATGTCACTTTAAGCTGTATAGAAATGTCTTGAAAAATATCTAGTCAAATATTATTTACTGTCATCATGGCAAAGATAAAATAAATCAGTTATTAAAACTATTACGTTTTGAAATGTGCTGAAAAAAAATCTTCTCTCTGTTAAACAGAAATTGGGGACAAAAAATAAACAGGGGGGCTAATAATTCAGGGGGGCTAATAATTCTGACTTCAACTGTACTGCATGAATAAAAATCAGAGAGGGTTTGTTTCTCCATGAAAAATGACTTTTCTGTAGAGTTTCTCTGGTTTAGTGGATTTGAGTAAAATGTTAATAAATGGATTGTTTTATTTGATACATTTACATTTACATTTAGTCATTTAGCAGACGCTTTTATCCAAAGCGACTTACAAATGAGGACAAGGAAGCAATTTACACAACTATAAGAGCAGCAGTGAACAAGCGCTATAGACAAGTTTCAGGTGTGTAAAGTCTACGAAGCAAAGCATTAGAATTTTATTTTTTATTTTTTGATAAATGTTTAATGATATTTCTTCCCAATTTCATATAAAATACTGTCATTTTAGAGCAGTTTTCCTTTAGAAAATGACATTTGGGGCGTCACGGTGGCTCAGTGGTTAGCACTGTCACCTCACAGCAAGAAGGTCGCTGGTTTGAGTCCCAGCTGGGTAAGTTGGCGTTTCTGTGTGGAGTTTGCATGTTCTCCCCGTGTACTCTTGGGTTTCCTCCGGGTGCTCCAGTTTCCCCCACAGTCCAAAGACATGTGGTATAGGTGAACTGTATAAACTAAATTGGCCGTAGTGTATGTGTGTGTGTATGGGTGTATGATATACTGGGTTCCAGCTGGAAGGGCATCCGCTTTTGCTAGAATGGTTAGTGGTTCATTCCGCTGTGGTGACCCCTCATAAATAAGGTCTAAGCTGAAGGAAAATGAATGAATGAAAATGACACTTGATGTTCAAAGCATTTTTGCCTTATTAAAGTGGTTAAAAAGAGATTAAAATGTTTAAATATTTGTCACTTTTTTTTTTTCAATAATAATATTTGAATACATTTATTTCTGGATAAGTTGGCGGTTCATTCCGCTGTGGCGACCCCTGATTTATAAAGGGACTAAATCGAAAAGAAAATGAATGAATGAATTATTTCTGACAAAATATTTCACCAGACAATTTTAAACAAATCCTTTACTGCACGCTCTAAAGTGAGTTTCTTTTTATGCAAAAAAGAGATATTTTGAAAAATGTTGAAAACCAGTTATATTTGAATGCATTTATTTTTTACAAAATATTTCACCCAAACATGAAAATTTTATTTATTGCATGCTCAAGTGAGTCCAAACGTTTATGAGTTTCTTCATTTTGTTGTTGTGCACACACACACACACACACACACACACACACACACACACACACACACACACACACACACACACACACACACAACAAAACAAAAGAAGATATTTTGAAGAATGTTGAAAACCAGTTGCCCTTGACATCTATAGGAGAAAGATGCAATGGAAATGAATGACTGTTTTATATTCTTAAAGGTCTAATGATATTTCTTCCAAATTTCAAACACAATATTGTCGAGGGTGTCCACAGGGTCTTAAAAAGTCTTAAATCTCAAAAGAAAAATTTTAGAAGTCTTAAAAAGTCTTAAATTCACTAAAATATTGTGTTGTAGGTCTTAAATAGTTTTTATAAACGAGTCTTAATTTTCCTTTATGTATAGCTACCCAATCTGGCCAAAACCTATACAATCACCAACAACACTTGATAAAACTTTAAACTTTTTATTTAAAAAGGTACATTTTAACTCTGTTTATCGTAATGTTTTAAGCATTTTCCTTAAAGTAACATTCGTTTGTCAGTGTAATAGCCTAGTGGTTAGCATGCTGACATATGGTGCAGTAGCACTTCAGGGTGTCCTGAGTTCAAATCCTGGCTCGTGGACATTTCCCATCCCTACCCCCTCTATCTCTCCCACTTCGCTTCCTGTCTGTAAAACTGTCCTATCCGCTTAATAAAGGCAAAAAGGCCAAAAATAAATCTTTAAAAAATAACATTCGTTTAAAAGTACTCCATATATTTACTGCTGAAGACACCGACCTGGACAGATTGTTGTGCATAGATTTAGTTTATTATAGTTTATAAAACGTGTTAAATATTTGTCTTTTATTTTAAAGAAAGTTCACGTTGGGGAAAAAGTGTGTGGATACAAGAAGAGCTTTCGTGTTTTTACACAATATTTAAATATTGTGCTAAGAAATATCTCAAATATTTACTTTTTTTATTATTCAATTATTCTTGTATTATTAAATGTATTCAATTATATTAGTTTTTTGATGGGTCAAATAAAAAATACAAATCTTTTCCATCTGGGCATTTTGAAAAATTCCTTAGCGTTAAGCCCTTTCTGAGTCTAAAATTGAACTCATAATGGTCTTCAAAAGTCTTAAATTTAACTTGGTGAGACCTGCAGAAACCCTGTTGTCATTTTGGAGCATTTTTTTTTACTTTAGAAAGCGACACTTGATTTTTCATTACAGTGATTAAAAGGAATTACTTAAAAATAAAAAAACAATATAAAAAGCACATAACTATCATGTTTTTATTAATAATAATAATTGAATACATTTATTTCTGACAAAATATTTCACTGGGTAACACGTTGGCTCAGTGGCAAGCACTGTCACCTCACAGCAAGCAGGTCACTGGTTCGAGTCCCGGCTGGGCCAGCTGACATTTCTGTGTGGAGTTTACATATTCTCCCCGTGTTAGTGTGGGTTTTCTCTGGGTTCTCCAGCTTGTATGGGTGTTTCCCAGGTGTTTTAGATAATTTGATTATTAAAAAATACAATGTTTGGGGACGTGGCACTGTAATGTTTTGAGCATATGCTTTTGCAGTACTGTATTTCAAGAGTTCCCACTTAAGATATGCTATAAAGCAGGTTTGGCATGCTGTCCCGGGAGAGTACCCTGAGCTCGGAGATATTTGAGCCCAGGGCTCCCGCCCAGTCGATAAGCATATCAGGAGATCCGAGATCAGGTAGGTCTCGAGAGCTCCCCCTTTAGAAAATGGAGGAAAAGGAGGAGATGGGGTGGAAGGGGGGATTCTTCCAAATGAAGATAAAACAGTAGGGAGAAAATGATCTATTTATAGTAGACTAGGATCACTCTGATTGGATTACTACTGATTACAGATGAGTGGCCAGACGTGCTCAATCATATCACATGCTCCTCTCGAAATTAGTTTACGAAACTTCACTTAATATCCAGTTGGTTAATTTATTTCAAGCGTTTGTTTATGCATTGTGTCATATCTCTCAGCTCTTATTGGGATGTGTCTGGAGTGAAAGGACAGCAATAACCCTCAAAAACTCTGTATTCACACATACACGTTCTGAAATACTGAGTGTAACCCATGACCTTTTGAAGGATTTCGTTTTGAGTGCAATTACACAATGTCAAATAATGTTTAAAAATGAAATGCAGTTTATGGTTTGAGCCCCGGCTGGGCCAGTTGGCATTTCTGTGTGGAGTTTGAATGCTCTCCCCGTGTTGGTGTGGGTTTCCTCCGGGTGCTCCGGTTTCCCTCACAAGTCTAAAGACATACGCTGTAGGTGAATTGAGTAAGCTAAATTGTCCGTAGTGTATGTGTGTGAATGAGTGTGTATGGGTGTTTCCCAGTGATGGGTTGCAGCTGGAAGGGCATCCGCTGTGTAAAAGATTTGCTGGATAAGTTAGGTGTTCATTCTGCTGTGACAACCCCTGATTAATAAAAGAACTAAGCTGAAGGAAAATGAATGAATGAATATAGTTATAATTTCAACTATTGTTTTTGGAAACTTTTATTTAAAACGTTTTTTTTTTTCAGAACAACCCCTTCCGCAACAATTTAACCCCTTACAGATGAGGGAATAAATAAAAAAATATGATAATATAAAAATGTTAAAATAAAATAAGAAAAATAATACAAAATAAAAAAGTTTCCATCATAAATACGTTTCAGAGGACACGTTTGTACATCAAGTTATATTGTGTAACATTACAGTTACCTCAGATTACACTGGCGATAGGGTCATTAACCTCTAAATGTACATATCTAAATATGTTGTAATGCTTTTCCACCTCTTAAAATATCGGCCTTCTGTAGACATGCAGTCAGTGTTTCCATTATACAGACCCATTTATGTCTCTGAATCCACTGAGCCGCCTTTGGAGGATCTTCATCCATCCAATGTACTGTACTTTTCTTTGCAACCAGTAATAATAGTCTCGGTACAAATCTTGTTTCTTCATTAAACCTTTCTTTGGACAGTGCTCCCAATACACACACAACTGGATCAAGGGGGATTTCTATAACTAATATCTTATGCATATGAACTATTTTTGAAATACTTTTTGTATTACAAAATTTAATTTATGGAAAAAACATGGACAAATCACAAAGCAAGTTTTTAAAATTTATTTTATATAAAAAACAAGAAAAATCAGTACATATTATACAATAACCAAGCTGATTGAACATATGGAGGTGTAGCGTCCAGGGTCATACCTGCATCTGGAGCTGTGGATGAAGGTTTTCTCTATATGTGTTATTGTGAAAAGCCCACAGAGAGAAGACCAGGCCCCTGTTCCTGCTGAACTGAGCCAGTCACAGCCGTCCACTGATTATCAGCACAGCAGGCACAGGAGACCAGCCCACCGAGGAGAACACACACCCACAGACACACAGAGAAAGAGAGACAGAGACACACACACAAACAGACAGACAGACAGACAATACTAGATTGTTATAAATGAATCCTGACATATTGTTTGTTAAATATACTGTTTATTATTAATTAACATTGTGTTATTATTTTTAATATTATTACTTTTAATTATTACTACTTATTAGAGTGAGAGAGAGACTGAAGAAAAAGAGAAGAAAAAGAAGAGACAGAGGCACACCGCATTAACACTATACTGGCATACAAACAGATGATCAAACCAGTCAAACCATCACAATAACCTTGACTACTAAAATTAACTTATTTTATTAAAAATGAGCATCATACAAACATTTAAATAGCAATGAACATAATAGAAAATAATACTTTATATGTAATATTACATTAAAGAAAGAAATACTGTAAAGAACAGCCCCCCCCCCCCCCCCCACACACACACACACTAATACAATATATAATACATTACATACCTACAGTTGGTCAGAATTATTAGCCCCCCCTGTTTATTTTTGTCCCCAATTTCTGTTTAATGGAGAGAAGATTTTGTCAACACATTTGTAACCATAATAGTTTTAATAACTCATTTCTAATAACTGATTTATTTTATCTTTGCCATGATGACAGTAAATAATATTTGACTAGATATTTTTCAAGACACTTCTATACAGCTTAAAGTGACATTTAAAGGCTTAACTAGGTTAATTAGGTTAACTAGGCAGGTTAGGGTAATTAAGCAAGTTATTATATAATGATGGTTTGTTCTGTAGACTATCGAAGAAAAAAATTAGGTTAAAGGAGCTTATAATTTTGACCTTAAAATGGATTTTAAAAAATTAAAAACTACTTTTATTCTAGCCGAAATAAAACAAGTAAGACTTTCTCCAGAAGAAAAAATATTATCAGACATACAGTAAAAATTTCCTTGCTCTGTTAAACATCATTTGGGAAATATTTAAAAAAGAAAAAAGAAATTTAAAGGGGGCAAATAATTCTGACTTCAACTGTACATACATACTTACTAATGTTATTTGAACAATGAAAGTACAGTAGCTTCAAGACTTGATTCAAGTACGAAAATATGGAGCCAGTTCAGTCTCAAAAATAATACATTTACGAAATACAATTCATAGATCCACAACAAAATCCACATTCGCAAAATCTAATTCGCAAATTCAAAACACGATTCAAAAACACTCAAATCCAATTCATTTAGTGAAAGTATTAATGACTTTTACTGGTAAATTCATGAATCGTGTTTACAAATTGGATTTTGTAAATGTGAATTGTGCTGTGCATGTATGAATTTCATTTTGTAAATGTACTATTTTTGAGACTGATCTGGCTCCATACAAAAACACATGATAGTCTTAAAAAGGCTTATTAATCTATCACAAGTGTCCAGTTATGTTTGAGTGACATATTCTACGTTCTTCATCTTTGGTTCAGTGGTGTTTTTTAATTCCTTTCATTTTTTTTTTCATCACACGAACGTTTGATTTGAAATTCGCAGATTCTGCCATCTAGAAATCTCTTTGAATTTGTAGCCGTATATGGGAACATCACATTAAACTGGCTTTCGTGACTCAGGGTCGCTGTTACATGATCCTGCGGACCAATTACCCAAGGATTTGTGTGAGATCACAGATCCCCCACCATGTCGCACAGCTGGCACCAAACATTGCGGGCTGCAGGCATCCTTCAGCTTTCTCGTAAGATAAACCAACCTAGATGCAGGAAATACGGTAAAAGGTGACTCACTGGGCCATTTTTTCCCATTGTTTTGTATTGAGTGCATCGTTTGGGCCTTGGATACAAACAGTTTCCAAATGGCTGCTCTGCCATAAATTGCGCTTTTGTGTGGTGCGCATTTGAAGAGGTTTTGTTAAAACTGGGCAAACCGGAGTTCAGATTCAGTTAGGACACATGTGGTCACTTAGCAACTGTCCTGTTGGCAAACTTTGATATTAAACGTAGAGTTCAACCAAAAATGAAAACTCACTGTTAAAGGATTAGTTCACACAATTAAAATGATTTTATTAATTACTCGAGTGTGGTTGCAATCCTGAGACCTTTGAGAACCCAAATGAAGATATTTTACATGAAGTCACAGTGCTCTCTCATCCTCCATATCGACAGCAATGGTGCAGAGGCATTCCAGAAGTCCAGAACATTTTACAAAATGATGCATGTGACGCCAAAAAACACCTTTTAAGATTGTAAATATGGCTTTGTTTGCCAATATTTTCTCTCCCGCAGAAGTCAAGCATCGTATTGCCTGTGGTAAACATGCAACCTGATCTGATGTGGAAGAAATAGTCAAACAAGTTGTTTTAAGTTTTGTTTTGGTGCACAAAAGTGTTCTTGGAGCTTCATAAGATGAACTACAGAGGACACATGGACTGTTTAAGTTGTTTTTTGGTGTACAAAAGTGTTCTTGGAGCTTCATAAGATGAACTACAGGGGTCACATGGACTGTTTAAGCAATTTTTAGGATTTTTTTGGTGCACAAAAGTGTTCTTGGAGCTGTATATGATGAACTACAGAGGACACATGGACTGTTTAGGTTGTTTTTAGGATTTTGTTGGTGTCCAAAAGTGTTCTTGGAGCTGTATATGATGAACTACAGAGGACACATGGACTGTTTAAGTTGTTTTAGTTTTGGTGCAAAAAAAAACTGTTCTCGGAGCTTTGAATGATTACAGCTCAACTACAGAGGTCAAATAGACTAAGTAATTTTTAGGTTTTTTGGGTACACAAAAGTGTTCTTGGAGCTTCATATGATAGCAACTGAACTACAGAGGTCACATGGACTACTTTTAGGTTTTTTGGTGCACAAAACTGTTCTTGGAGCTTCATATGATTACAGCTGAACTACAGGGTCACATGGATTTTTAGGGTTTTTTTGGGGCACAAAACTGTTCTTGGAACTTCGTATTAGGGAATGTCACTGTTTTGGATAATGTTTTTGGTTACTTTTCTGAGCTTTAAACATCTCTGCACCATTGCTGTCTATGGAAGATGAAAGAAGTCTCATATTTCATCAAAAATAATTTCATTTGTGTTCTGAATATGAACAAAGGTCAAACGTGTTATTTAATAGAAGAATTTAAGTTTTAAAAAAAAATTTCACAAAATAATAAAAAGTGTATGTATGAACAAAGAGAGAGAGAGAGAGAGTAAATGAACAGCAATTTTTAAGTCTGCCTTTGTCTTTCATTATTTTGAGACAGAGAACCAATAACATAGCTTCTTGCAACTTCACTGCGTTGAAAATGATTATGTAAGTTATATCTTTCTCTGATTTTCCAAATTAGTCGATGCAAATGAGAGTCAGTATCATTTTCAAGTCATGAACTGTGAATTTTATTGAACAAACCTCGCAATGAGAAGAGCATTTATTAAAGAAATTCAAAGTAAACCATTTTAAGTTATAATAATTATTATTAACAGAGTCTGAAAGCATTTCATCGGCTGTAATCAACTTGAAATGGTCATTTGTTAAATTTGCAGCATTAGGTTCGTCTTTACTGAAATCAAAATCTTAAATCCATTTCCAATTCAAAGTGCTTTATAAAGTAATTAAACTAGACTAAACTTGAATTTCAGATTTCCTTTATTTAATGGACACATTTTTTAGCGAAGAGATGAACAGTTGCAGACATTCAAAGGATATTAACAAAGCCTTACTCCAGCATCTGAAAATAAAACATTAAAACTACAAAATATCTATAATGTGCATCTTTTTTTGGTCATGCCATTATAGTTAGACGTCTTCTGTTGGTCTGAAAACAGCCAGTTCATATCAACCAGTCACTTCATTGTAATGTCAAGTGTAGTTATCGGCTAGTGCTAGGTCTGTGGTTTACTACTGGTGGCCAATGAAGGATACCAAAACACTCCACAAGCTGATTAAGTCACATAAATGAATGTTAATAACAAACAGCGCCAACATTATTCGAATTCTGTTCACATTGCAAGCGTTAACTGGATCACCACCTAAGGAATCCTGCAGGGATTTGTTGTAGGACCAACAAAATAATTGTTATTTTCAGCTATACGGCTCGTTTGCTGTTTATTGCGCTTAACATCTGAGATGAAGATTATCACTGTTGAGATAAACAGCCGTCATAACAGCGTGAGATTGATTTATCATCCACAGGCGCCATTTAGAGGTTGTTTTCTAAATGACCCTCATATACCAACCACAAGAGTCAAGAAGTGCATCTTTCGTTCAAGACTAAATGCAATGAGTGTGCATACATTGAGGAATTAAAGTAATACATCACCAGGTCTTGTCTTAGGCTGATTCTGGTCTAGGGGCGGCAGAACTTAACCACTGTGAACATTGAAGTTCGATGCATTGTTCACAAGTGGGTTAAGTCCTGACACCACACAACCCGCACAGAAACGCACATGAATTCCTGACACCGCTAACTTGTGTGCATTCCTGTAGGATTAGCTTCTCATGTGTTCAGGTGTGTGTGTGTGTTTGCGCAGTATTTATATCTGGCGTGTCTCTGAGTCACACGAGCCATTGGAAATCCCTGGCAATGTGATTCAGTCATTAGGTTTAAAAATCACCCTGCCAGGAATTCCCCTGGCCGGCAGAAGAGGAGGGTCTGGGCTTAAGTCGCTCTGTCTGAGGGTCCTACACGGCTATATCTGTCCGAACACATCATGCACTGTGAGAACAGCAAACAACACAGCAGACAGATGGCAAACAAACGGGACAAAAAGAAAATAGGAGGGAAAGTTTGGGCTAAAAAAAGTGAAGTTTCTGTCTTTATTGACTCACACTAGTGTTGTATCAAACCTGTTGGGCTTTTATAAATTTATTAAACGTGTTCAGGAGAAGATTGGCACTGCTCTTTCCCATGCAAGTGAACACATAACATCCCATATGGAAATCTAATATTAATTTATAACGATGAAGGGCAAACGGTTGCTGAAGAACTACTGAGAGATTTCAGCTGCTGTCTGGGCTTTCCACACCTATCTACACCTGCCTTCCTTCATGTGTTCAATACTTTTTCTCTGCATCATTTCATTTTATTACATGTAACTTAATTTGTAAACTAATTCAATTTGGTTTATTTTCCTATATGGATTTCTTTGGTTGTTACCAACATCTGCTGAAAATTCAACAACACCTTCAGAAATATGCTTTCTGAGAAACATGGTGACGTGTTGAATACTTACTTCCCTCACTGTATCCAACATATATTTCAAATATTGCAAAAATGGCCATTTGCATATTTTTTCAACTATTGGAAATTGAAATATGTACAAATATGTTCAAATATTATATATATCTTTCTTATATGGCCATATGAGAACATGTATTTGAAATTATCATAGAGAGAGGCCGATCTGGTTGACACGCACAGGCCCCAAAAACTGTTTGGACAAGTTAAGGCACAATTATAACCGCATAAATGTCATTTGAAGCCAAATATTATATAAATAGCTAATATATTAGATATATGTACATATCTATTCTATAAGGGATGCTAAATTGACAAATTTACCAGAGGAGTACTTGTGCTGAGTGTTCTGAAAGCCAAACAAAATTATATCATCTGCAATATTATATTATGTTACTTCTTGCAAGTTTTCGCAGCACATTTAAAATGAAATGCTTGGTTACTGTTGATGGTAAAATGCATTTTGTTTTACCTGAAACTGATGCATTTGGCCCCCTTTTATTGTAGTAGAAATGCTCAATGAGAGGCGCTAAAAGCAAGTTTCTATCAATCCCAAACAGACTAATGTAAATTTGGCAATATTTTGTTTCTTTAGTTGTTAAAATGTCCAATGAGAGGTGTTAAAGATATGATTAGTTCCATGTCAAATAGACAAATGTGAATTTAGTGACATTAGGCTAGTTGTTGAAATGCCCAGTCAGAAGCACTAAAAACTCAATCCCAAAGACACAACCATTTATCCAACATAGGCTCATTCTGAAAACGTATCGCTATATACATTTCTGGAGATTGTGAATAATGTAGCCAGAGGTACATATGGCTGCATTTCGTCTTTAAAACGAACGTTACGAGGCGGTATGACGCAGTTCCTTTTCGCATTTACCAGCTTACTGCTTACCTCCATATGGATGGCTTTACCACTGTTACCAGTTTGTCCAGTGGTTCGCTATGTATGTCAACGGACTTAAGATGCAGTGAGGAGTTGACCATGACGATGGGGTTTGAGTCTGGTGAAGAACCGTTTCAGAAAGTGGGTGAGAAAAAAACAGAAGCCAAAAAATAAAATAAACAAGTAAATAACAGGGTGAGAATGTGGTAAAGTTTGAAAACATGGTAAAAATCAGGGGCTTTTCTTTTTTCTGGATTGCTGAGTTTAGGGAAGTGGGTGGGTGCTGGCAAAAACAATATTGGTTATGTTAAGGGAAAGAGGAGGGTGGGTCAGTTGATTGGTCAGTCAGTCAGTCATTTAGTCAGTCGACAGCGGCCTCTGGTGGATTTGACACTCGCGAGGGAAATTTGAGATCTCAAAAAGCATGCACAGCGGCCTCTGGTGGATTCGTGAAAACAAAAACTGCAAAAAAAAAAAAAAACTCCTGGGATGTATTTCGCAATCTCCAGAAATGTATATAGGGGTACATGTTCAAAATGAGCCTGGGTTGCATTAAATGTCACTTTTACGATAGTTCATGTTAGATGCTGAAAAGTTAAGTGCAAATGAAAAGTGCGTCCAGTTTAATCCCAAAATAAATTTTAATATGTTGATTGAAGAAGTTAAAAAGTAGCACTGAAAGCATTTTTAGCTGGATTTACATTAAAAAATGCATATTTATCTACAAATATAGTACATTAAAAACAGTATATAAGCAGAGTAGTATGTCCGAATTCATAGTATTGGAAAAACAGTAAGCTAGACTGAAAATACCGCAATGAAATACTACAACAGGTAGTTTTATCCCACCCATCAGATGGCAGTTTATCCCACCCATCAGATTATGCTACCAATACTGTATTTGAAGGGTTCTGGTGCTGGGGTTAAGGATTAGGTAGAATAGGACGATATTACAACTTCATACCCCAGTACTCCATGTTAAAATTTACACTGGTAGCACAATCTGACGGTCAGATTCTGAAGTGTGCATCCGACGGACGCTACGCTACGATGCCACGCGGGAGAATTCTTCACAACTAACACAGGTAGGTCATATGATTATGACAAATTGTGTATAATTCATACTATATAGGATGTACTTTTCTTAATGTTGTGTAGTAAATTTAAATTCCAATATATAGTCGAGTAGTAGGTGATTTCAGACGCAGCCCTGGTTTTGTCGCAATTTGCTCATTGCAACTCGACTGCTGGAATTTTCTGCACAACCTTATGGGTAAAGCAGTTTTTCTGCTTGAATTTTGGCACTAAACATCATTGTTTTGGAAAAAAAAGGATGAATTAAAGGGTTAGTTAAGTTTTTGAAGCTCCAAAAAGCACATCCATAAACCATACTGCTAATCCGTCTGGTAATCTAACAGTTTATTGAACACCTTTGCAAACAAGCAATGACTTATCGTAAGAAAAATGTATTAAAATAAGTTAATGCAAATAGATTGGTAAACGCAATCAAAACCAATTTCCATGCAAAGAAAAGTTTGTTCATCTGTTATTGTCTGTTGTGCTAAAGAATAAACAACAACTTTTAAATTGATAATCTACTTTGTCATGATAAATTGTGAGAACAAAAAAAGTAAGGACGCAAATTAATGCTGTTTTACTTTCAGTAATGTTCAATTCCAGCTGAATCTGTACAACTTTTAAAGTTATTAGTTCTATTTGGATCTTAATGCATCGTGAACCAACTTCTAAACACCTCACAGTGGAAGAAAGCAAGTCAGACTGGTTTAAAAGTGTGTTTTTGTGGGTCAATCAAGGGCACCTCATGTTTTTTTTGTCATGTACTGTAGTCTGTGGTCATTGCAGCCCCTCCTTCTCTATAGCGTCTGGGTGACTGGGCTTCCTGTAGACTTATAAAAATAGCTTTTCAATGACAGATTTAAATGAGGTCAGAAAGACGTACAGTCCTCGCTGAGAGCCGGCAAAAAAACGCCAAGTATGCTCCTCTGTTCAGAGCCCCGTGTCTTATCTGGAGTAAAATTTGAAGTGACAAAAGTCAGACGCGACCTGTTGAGAATTTCTAGTATATCTTGTATGACCACTTGTTCAAGACTCAGAAGAGCAGACACTTGTTTTAACAGACCAAAACTGTATATCAGCCTCATATCTCCTAAAATAGATGGAAATGAGACTATTGACAGAGAAAGAGTCTATAAAATCAATCTAGATAGCGTTTGGTGCATAATTTGTGTGATCTTCTGAAGGTAGATTCTTGAGAATGGTTCAACAGTAGAAAATCCTTCTCCATTTGCTCTCCATTTAGGCGATCTTTCCTACATTAGTTTGCAGTTTTTTTCTTTTCTGAAACACATTTTCCAGTTGTAACGTGTCACTCCACATTCTCTTCAAACTGTTTCCCCTCTAAACATTAACGAAGGAACATTTACAGCATCGTAACCCGTCGACATAATCGTTCCAGTTCCAGTTGTCAATACTAATGTCAGTCTTGAATTTGTCCAGACGCAGGGGAACTCCTAGCTTACGTGGACCCAAAACGTTATGTGGATGTCTTTGCATAAAAAAATGTCCTGCGAATAAACTCGGCAGCTCGAAAACAAAGACCTCTATTACTGAGGGTTTGTGGTGCAGTTTTTTTTTTCTTCAGGTTTTCCCCCCAGTAAGTCGCGAGACGAGAGTCTGCAGTTGAGTGTGACAGACAGTCATTTAGATGCCGATCAGAGGAAGTGTGCGTGTCTGGTTGACACGCACAAGACCCGAAAACAGTTAGGACAAGTTATGGCACAATAATAAATGCATCTGAAGTCAAAGCAAGTGTCTTAAACGCATGAAGTAATCTTTACTTTGGCTTACTGTCTTTCAGCTGTTTAATGTCTGTGTGAAATCAAAATTCATTCATTTTCCTACAGCTTAATCCCTGATTCTGCCACGGTGGAATGAACCGCCATCTACTCTGACATATGTTTTACTCACCGGATGCCCTTTCAGTTACAGCCCAGTACTGGGAAACACCAATACACTCTCTCATTCGAACACACACTCATACACCACGGCCAATTTAGCTAATTCAATTCACCTATTTTTGGTAATCTTCAATCAAAGTCTGAGCATTCGCTTCTGTGTTTGGAGTGGCGGTCCTGTCAGTTTGATAGTTCCAGCAACAATATTCTTAGTCACCCCCCTCTTATGATGTGCAAAATGAAAGCCCCGCCCCCTACTCAATATTCCATTTAATTTGGAAGTAAATCAAGATACTGAAATAAAAGTCTTTGTAAAAAGTGAAGACTTTAAAACCATTTATACCCTACTTAATGTTGGAAAGCCGCAAGTGTGTATTTTTCATATCTGATCATTGTTTTGCAAGAAATATTAAGTAGTGACGATAATTTCTTAATTTGCGACAGGAAAAGGTTACAAAAAACTCTAAAGTATAGGAGGAGTTTGTTATGAAAAGCCAATATACACATTTGCAATCACTTTAAAAAAATTAATTAATGAATGAAGTAACCAGGGTGGCACGGTGGCTCAGTGGTTAACACTGTCACCTCGCAGTAAAACTAAACTAGTAAGGCTATAGTCGGTGACGCAGTGGCGCAGTAGGTAGTGCTGTTGCCTCACAGCAAAAAAGTCGCTGGTTCGAGCCTCGGCTGGATCGGTTGGCGTTTCTGTGTGGAGGTTGCATGTTCTTCCTGCGTTCGTGTGGGTTTCCCCCACAGTCCAAAGACATGCGGTACAAGTGAATTGGATAAGCTAAATTATACATAGTGTATGAGTGTGAGTGAGTGTGTGTGGATGTTTCCCAGAGATGGGTTGCGGCTGGAAGGGCATCCGCTGTGTAAAACATATGCTGGATAAGTTAGCGGTTCATTCCACTATGGCGACCCCTGATGAATAAAGCGACTAAGCCGAAGAAAATTGAATGAATGAATATTTCACAACAAGGTACGTAAATGTACCCAAATTAGCCCAAAGACTAGATTTATTGGTCCCTTTGCCAGATGTTAAAGCCTATACCAATAAAAATACACATCTATTCTCCCTGGATTTCTTTCGTCTGTTGAACTCAAAAAAGAAGATATTTTGAAGAATGCTGGTTGCTGGCACCCATTGACTTCTATAGCAGAGTATGAAATTTATAGTTTCGTGTCCAACAGAAGAAAGAACCTCAAAGAAAGTTGGCTTGTTTTTTAAAAACACAGGCTCATTCTGAAAGCGTAGCCCTATATACATTTCTGGAGATCGCAAATGATGTAGCCAGAAGAATGTATGGCTGCATTTCGTCTTTAAAACGAATGCTATGGGGCGGTATGACGCCCTGTCTGTTCGCGCTCACCAGCTGACTGCTTACTTCCATATGGAGGGCCTTCCAGCTGTTACCAGTTTGTCCTAGTAGCTCACCACGTACGTTGGTAGACTTGAGATGCAGAGAGGAGTTGAACACAATGATTAGGTTTGAGTTTGGTGAAGAATGGTTCCAGAAAGCGGGTGAGACAAAAACAAAAACGAAAAAATGTAATAAAAAAGTAAATAACAGTGTGAGAATGTGGTAAAATCTAAAAACGTGGTAAAAACCAGGCGAGAGCTTTGCTTTTTGCAGATTGCTTTTTAAAACTGTCGGTTGGCTTTAGGGAAGTGGTTGGGTTTAGGGAAAGAGGAGGGTGGGTCAGTCAATCAGTCAGTCATTTAGTCAGTCAGTCGAAAGTGGCCTCTGGTGGGTTTACACGAGAACAGCAGGCACAAATGGCACTTGTAAGTGAAATTTGAGATCTCAAAAGCATACACAGTGGCCTCTGGCGGATACACGAAAACAAAAACTGCAAAAAAGAAAAAAAGAGTACCTCCTGTGACATATTTTGCTCTCTCTAGAAATGTATATAGAGGTACGTAACCAGAATGAGCCTGGATTGGTTTTTGAACAAGTGAAAGAATTTAAAATTGAGTCAATTGGTGATTTGGTGACTTTTAGTGCACTTACAATGAAATTTCTGACATTTTACAATCACCAAATGTTTATTTATCCAAAGTCTATTAGAACAGAATAGTCCTATTCTAGTTGCACATAGAAAGCTTGTGCATGATATTTAGACGTTTGCAATCTCACTTCCACACCCAAGTCAGGACTGAACTCAAATGACCAGTTGCAAAAAAAGCTGCGAAAGAGTTTAAAGCATGATGTTTTTCCATCTCACAACATCATTATGCATTTTCCACACAAGCGCGCCTTTCCAAGTGCGACTGAAATGAAGCATTAGGAGCGACTATTGCTTTTGAAGGGCATCTGATGTGTTTTCCCGATCCTCGAACGCTTGAAATCATCCGCCCAGCTCAATCTAGACTTGATGAAGTGACGCCTTACGAACGGGAAGATCTCTGTCCATTAATATTTTCCATCAGATCTTTCCTTTCAGCGTATTTTTTCTCTCCACTAGATTGAAGCCGCAGTTGTTCTTTTTCACCAGTGATCTCAGTCTTTCCTCTGTCTAATGACGGTGTCTGGCGGGATGCAGGCGATGCGGTTACACCTCGCAGAGGAAAAAAAGAGCAGGAAAGACTTTTTACGGCTGTCCTCATGATGAGAAGTCACACTTTCATCCTGACGTGTTGCAGCTAATTTTAGGGATCGAGGGGAAAAAATACCCGCAATATCCAATGTGCTCTGCTGTACACCAGATCCGTATAGTTGACAGCAAATTTGATTTCCCGTTCAGATGCTGAAGGTAATCAGATATCAGGGCTTTTAAAAAATGTGGACGTAGGATTGGATGCACCGGTTCAGGCCTACTTAGTGTGTGTGTGTCTGTGCATCCGTATAAATATGACCAGTAAAATAATAATAATAATAAATATAAATATATATAAATATAAATATTCATTCATTCATTTTCCTTCGGCTTAGTCCATTGTTTACCAAAGGTCCCCACAGCGGAATGAACCGCCAACTATTCCGGTATATGTTTTACGCAGTGGATGCCCTTTCAGCTGCAACCCAGCACTGGGGGAAAAAAAACACTATATATATATATACAGTATATAACATTTAATACATATAAAAAATATTATATATATATATATATCAAATAATAAATAAATACACATATTCATATATATATATATTAGTAGTCGAAATTTGAAGTGGAAATGACAGTTCATAGGTTGGATATGTTTATATATTTATTCATAATATATGCTTATTTATAATGTTTTTACATGGCATTTGTGATAGGAAGAGGATGAATGTTTAACTAATAAAATAATACACATATTTCGTCTGCTGTTTTGACAAATATTCATTGAGATATCAGAATTTGTATATATCTAATTACGTTTGTTCGTTGTTTGTTTGTATACTTTAAATTATTTGTGCACTCATGAGCATTTCAGCATTGTCTGATACAGTAAGGAATTTAAAACATGCACATAAAAACACATGCATAGACATACGCATTACTGATTAGTGTTCAACGGTCTGATTGACACTGGAATAAAAGATTGCTTGCATTGAGGGATTCTGTATCTTCTGCCGGAGGGTAAGAGATCATTACATGGGAAGAGTACATGAGATGGACTGCTCAGAATTCTTTTCGCTTCATTCAAAGTGCATTGTTCCTATTGAGTCTGAGTGCTGGTAAAGGTTTTTAGACCTATAGTAAAGACCATTTCAATGTGGTAATGTCATTGGCCCTTAAACATTTCCTGCTTGTTATCATACTATATCATAACTGTAACAAGAGGCAATTCAATCATATTTCCACATTACATTTACATTTACATTTAGTCATTTAGCAGACGCTTTTATCCAAAGCGACTTAAAACATTAAAACAGTTATCATAACATTATTTATCAATATGTGGACCATTTTGGATTCTCGGAAGCTATAAAAATTAAAAATGTAAGTCAGGAAATACATTAGGGCCATTGTTATTGTTTGCATTCCTTAAAATGGTCTATAATGTCTGTATGACATTTGTGAGGAGGTAAAGATGTTAAACTAGTAAAATATTCATTTAGACTTATCCTTTCTGCTGTTTGAACAAATATTACCTAAAACACAAAAAAGTTTATTTACTTATATATTTATTTATAATATTTTAGGTAGGCCTCGTGATTTCAACAGAACACAAATATATTAATCTAAAAGTTTTATATTATTATTTTGTATTAATATTTTATGTATTATTTTACTAATATATTCAGTCCTTTTATTTATCCAGGGTCGCCACAGCAGAATGAACCGCCAACTTATCCAGCATATGTTTTACGCAGAGGATGCCCTTCCAGCTGTAACCCATCACTGGGAAACACCCATACACACATACACCATGGGCAATTTAACCCACCCAATTCACCTATAGTGCATGTCTTTGGACTGTGGGGGAAACTGAAGCACCTGGAGGAAACCCACGGTAACGTGGTGAGAACATGCAAACAAAGAAATGCCAACTGATGCTGCCGAGGCTCGAACCAGCGACCTTCTTGCTGTGAGGCAAGAGTGCTACCCACTGCGCAACCACGTCATCCTACTAATATATAATTTTTATTTATCTAAATATTTATAGACTGAAAAAATTATTTAATACAATTTATGTGTTGAATTGACAGCAACAAATTAAATTTAACAATATTCAACTTAATTTGTTTGTTTAAATTCAGCCCAAATAAATTGTTTACAACCACTTAACGTTTAAAAAAATTTAGTAAATCCAATGAATCATTTTTGAATCTTTTTTTCAGTGTAGAGGAATAATTCTCTCTCAGGTTCTCAATATAGAGTCCCTTAAGCAAAAACTAACAGGTTTGAATATTCATTTTTTCTCTCATGCTATTGATTTGCTTAGTCTTAAAGGGAAAATGCAATCGCTAATTGTTGTACTACCGATGTTGCACATTGAAAAAAAAAAAACAATTCTTTGGATTTACTACATTTTTTAACGTTAAATAGTTGTAAACAATTTATTTAGGATGAATTTAAAGAAATAAATTAAATTTTGTAATGTTCAACTTAATTTGTTTTTATTCAGCCCAAATAAATTGTTTACAAACACTTATGATTAAAAAAATGCAGTAAATCCAAGGAATTATCTTTGAATCATTTTTTCAGTGACCAAAAATGAGTAAAAAACACCTAAAATATCATTTTAAATAAATGTGTCAATATTTATGTGATTGCTAATTAATCATTTATTTTAATTAAATTCATATCAGATCAGATTAAAAACTGACATCTTTAAAAACTGACAAAACTGTGCCGTTTGCTACTTCTAAACAGTAGATGACTAAATATTATCAATTTTTTAAAATTTTCTTTTCGGCTTAGTCCCTTTATTAATCCGGGGTCGCCACAGCGGAATGAACCGCCAACTTATTTAACACGTTTTTATGCAGCGGATGCCCTTCCAGCCACAACCCATCTCTTGGAAACATCCACAACCATTCAAACTCCACACAGAAATGCCAACTGACCCAGCCGAGGCTCGAACCAGCGACCTTCTTGCTGTGAGGCGACAGCACTACCGCCACTGCCACTATCATATAATATATATAAATTATTTAGATATAACATTTTAATATAATTCAATATTTATATAATATTAAAGATAATTAAATATAACTAAAATGTTTATTGCATTATCAGATACAATAAAAACGGACACTGTTTAAAGAGTCACCCTTTACAATGAGGTTTGGTGGTTAATGTACTTACTAACATGAACTAATTATGAACAATACTTGTACAGCATTAATTAATCATAGTTCAACATTTATTTCAATGCATTATTAACGTCCATATTGATGCTTGTTAACATTAGTTAATGCACCGTGAGTTAGCATGAACTAACAATGAACGACTGTATTTACATTAACTACTGTTAACTAACATGAACTAATACTGCCGTAAATGTTTCCTTCATTGTTTGTTCATGTTAGCAAATGCATTAAGTAACATTAACTAATACTTTATTGTAAAGTGTTACCATTTAAAGTAAAATGTACCATTGTACTACTCTGAAACAGAGTAGATGATTAAACATAATTAATGACTCAGCCGAAATCCCACCAGACGGCCTCTGATGGCATTAACAGCTATAAGTGTACAGTGCTCCACCCTGCCCCGTGGGACTCTGTGTGCGTCTCATTTATCTGCAAACTTCATTCTTTAAACTCCAAAGCGACATGAATGACAGCAAACGCACAATCAGCAATGGCGTATACTGCAGACGAAAACAACAAGGTGCTCATTCCATTTTAAAAAGTGCATGAAATTCACACAGCTCATGGTTCTCCTGCTAATGTGTGTGTGAGTGTGTGTAACTTTACTCCAGATACAGCTACGCCCTCAGCAGCCATTAACTTGAGCACAGAGGCCATGGAGAAAACACTCAACAGCAAATACAGCAATAATGCACACTTGTTTCCTAATGCCTGTAGCAGACGGACCTGTTTCTAGTTCCCTGTGTCTCATTTGATCATTTATTAGAGCAAACGAGCATTACAAAATCATTTAGTATACACTATACTATACTGATGTGTATTATGTAACTGGTTTATGTACTTTTGTACAATTTACTATATACTAAAATGCAATCTTTAATTAAATATTCACTATATACTATCAAATATGGTATTTATACGCTATACTAGTATATAATACAGGTCTTTTTGACTACAGTACATTGTTTATTTTCTATTAACACTATTTATACACTTCACAATACTACAACATTTACTTTATAGTGCTTTGTGCACTTGGATAAAATACAGTAATATTCCACAAAAACTCTACCTACAGTATGTACTATACTAGTAGTATTTTTTACATGAGTATATGATATTGTACTGTATTTCGCTGTGCTCTTAATTATATTACATACTTGCACAGTATATTACAGAATATTATACGAACAATACAGTTAGCATTTTGTAGATACTGCACGTTTTATTTCATTACACACTACACATAATAAACACTAAATAGTTTGGTGCTATAGTATATAATTGAACACTGTTTTACACTTCACACTATACTAGTTTCAGTTTTTTTAAATATTTGTTATATAAATATTACCTACTTGCATTGTACAGTACAGAATATCATAACAGACAGTTTACTACACTGTAAAAATCTTGCTGCCTTCATTTTTTTAGTTGAATCAAATAAACTTTTCTAGTCAACTTACATCAGTCAAACTGACTAAAATATGACGTTAAACTTTGTATAAGTTCAAAAATTAGGTTGAAACCTGATTTCCTTATTAAAATAAGCTAAAGTAACATAAAAATATTTGTTGTCTTGCCTTTTTGTCATTCTTTTACAGTTTATACACCATAGAGCACACTAAAAAGGAAAATATGCAGTTTGTCCTTTTTAACTATTGTATACTGTACATTTTATTTTATGTAAACGTATTAAATCTATTTACAGCCTAGAACGTCACACAATTCATTGCACTAGACTAAATGCTTCAATATTACTGCATTTAATGTAAAACCGTTCACAAAACTACACAATTTACTACTTTTTGTTTTCATTTGAACAATTTCCTGTATACCACAATATGTAATTCATTATAACATGCACTGTAAAACACTTCTCCTTTTGCAGTACAGTATACTGTGCTATCAAATTATTGTTAGCTACAGAATATCATGATTAAAACTTATACTGTTGTACTTTCTATAATGTAACACTGTTCTATACTTCTTACAGTAAACTATAGTTGCAATTCTACAGTAGCAAAAACACACGTTGTTTTTGCTAATGTACACTTTAGCATGCTGTGCTATGCACTTTATTGTATGACACACTTGTATAGTACATTACAGAGTATCATACTACATGCTTTGGTATATTATATGCTAAAATTCCCTAATATTTTTATAATGTTACAGTCTCATACACACTGTAAAAATCAATTATTTGACTTTATTTTTAAAAAAAATGTGTAGGCCTACTGCCTTAAAATTATTACGTAAACAAATGATACTTATACAAATTAAGTTAAGTCAATGGGTTTTACCCACTTTTTTAGGTTCAAACTACTTATTTAAAATAAGCTGAAACAAAACAATTCTTGAGAGTTTTTTTGAGACAACTTATTTGTTTCATGTTCAATCCAATTAAATTTGTAATAACAATTAAGTTAACTTAATTACTTCATGTTGTCTCAACACAAATTGATTGTGTGGAACAGTATTTTTTACAGTGTAATCGATTTTTACAGAGCACTTCTGAAATGTTACTCAATTACTATCTACCAGACTACATACTTCACTGTAGTGTATATAAAATGCTTGTTTTTTCTACTATAAATACTTGCATTTTATTATACTTCACACTTTTGCACATCACACTAAAATATTTATAGCACCAAACACTGCACTGTTTTATTATCTTCCGTAGTGTTTGCTTTTCTAGTATGCAATACTAGATGTCTCTGTGCATGCTTTGGTTTTTCATTTTCTATATTTGCAAACTATATATATATATATATATATATATATATATATATATATAATGTTAGACAGTTTCATACCCGTTACACCATCCAGACTACATTCTTAACTAT
Organism: Danio aesculapii; assembly: GCF_903798145.1. Taxonomy (NCBI): domain Eukaryota; kingdom Metazoa; phylum Chordata; class Actinopteri; order Cypriniformes; family Danionidae; genus Danio; species Danio aesculapii. The sequence goes on along the minus strand of NC_079437.1, from coordinate 11,734,166 downwards.
AATATACATTAAAATGCATTTTAATATACTACACAGTTTTACACAATGTACTAAGAGGAACTACACTATTATTATCTATAGTATACACTATCTTTGTTGTAAAACACTCTGTAAGATTAGATTTGTCAGTCTTACCATGCAAGCTTTGATGTACTCTATTACATACTAAACTTCCCAACTATAAAATTTCAAACACATTACAAATATTACACTGTTCACTTACTACCATACTAAATAGGCTACTTCATTGCAGTATACACTATACATACCAAACAACTTGTCTGTTTTTACTATATATACACTTGCTTATTTGTATTTGCACATCATATTAAGAGATGTAGCACAAAACGCTTCACTAATGTAGTATTATCTTCTATACCACATACTTTTCTAATGTCTTTTATTTGAAAACACTTTTATAGATCAGATTTTGCAGTCTTATTATAAACTATTACATATTTATAATACAATAAACTTCCAATCTACATAGCATTACACAATTTCACACACCACTTCACAAATATTAGACAAATTACAACCTACCATTCTAAAAGAGAGTAAACGCATTGCTTTTAAAGTGATTAGTTGACTTTACTTAAAAGAAGTTAGTAAACTTATTTTTTAAGTAATTAGCGGACTACTTAAAATAAGTAAGTGAACCTGTTGTTTTTAATAAAGCAATTAGTTGGCTTTCCTTTAAAAAATTTAGTAAACCCATTGCTTTTAAAAAGTGATTAGTTGACTTTACTTAAAAAAGTGACTAAACTCATTGCTTTTAAAGTGATTAGTTGGCTTTACTTAAAAAAGTTAGTAGACCTGTTGCTTTTAAAGCCATTAGTTGACTTTATTTTTTAGAAAGTGAGTAAATTCATTGCTTTTAAAGCGATTCGTTGACTTTACTTTAAAAGCAATGGGTTTACTCACTTTTTTAAAGCAATTAGTTGACTTTACTTTAAAAAAGTGAGTAAACCTGTTGCCTTAAAATGAAGTAAATAAATGTGCAAAATTACAAAATTTAAGTTAAGTCAAAATATTACACAATTTATTACCTACCAGACTAAAAAATTAGATAACCCATTGCTTTTAAAGCAATTAGTTGACTTTACTTAAAAGTGAGTAAACTTGTTGCCTTAAAATGAAGTAAACGAACCATGTGCATGATAATAAATATTAAGTCTTAACAGTTCCAAGTTAAGTCGGTTAACAAAGGTCTTTAAAGTAATCAATCGCTTTTTATAGTTTAGACACTACAAATATTATGTAAATGAACTGAGATGTGCATTACAAAAATTAAGTCAAAATATTACACAATTTACTACCTACCAGACTAAAAAAGTGAGTAAACGAATTGCTTTTGAAGGGATTAGTTGACTTGACTTAAAAAAGTGAGTAAAACAATTGCTTTTAAAGCGAATAGTTGACTTTACTTAAAAACGTGAGTAAACCTGTTGCCTTAAAATGAAGTAAATGAACCATGTGCATGATTATAAATATTAAGTCTTAACAGTTCCAAGTTACGGTGGGTTTATGAACTTTTTTAAAGTAAAGCAATTAATCTATTTTACAGTTTAGACACTATACAAATATTAAGTAAATGAACTATGTGCATAATTACAAAAATTAAGTCAAAATATTACACAATATATTATTACTACCGACCAGACAAAAAAAGTGAGTAAACCCATTGCTTTTAAACCAATTAGTTGACTTTACTTAAAAAAGTGAGTAAACATGTTGCCTTAAAATGAACTGAACGAACCATGTGCATAATTATAAATATTAAGCCTCAACAGTCCCAAGTTAATGTGGGTTTACAAACTTCTTTAAAGTAATCAATCTCTTTTCACAGTTTAGACACTATACAAATATTAAGTAAATTAACTATGTGCTTAATTACACTGTAAAAACAATGATATGATCAATTAGTCACAGCATATGTTTTTAGTTCATTGTAACTTATTAAACTAAGTTATGCAAGCTATTTTAGGTCAGTTTAACATAATATAAGTCCAATGGACTCATAAGGTTAATTTGATTCAGCTTAAAAATTTAAGGCAACCAGGATTTTTTTACAGTGTACAAAAGTAAAAAAAATGACACAATTTACTACACTGTAAAACATCACATAATTAAAAGTCATGTCAACTTAATTTTTTATGTTAAACAAATTTAAACTTGATGTAGCTTAATTGATGTAAGTTAAAATGACTTATAAAGGTAACTCGATTCAACTTAAAAATGTAAGTGAGCAACATATTTATACCGTGCACCAACCAGAATAAAAAAGTGAGATAAGCCATAGCTTTTAAAGCGATTACTTGACTTTACTTAAAAAAGTGAGAAAAGATGTTGCCCTAAAATTAAGTAAATGAACTATGTGCTTAATTATAAAATTAAAGTAGGTTTCAACAGTTCATAGTTACAATGGGTTTACTCACTTTCTTAGTAAAGTAACTAATCACTTATTATGCTAAAACTAAAACATATTTGACACTAAATACTTAAATATTGACACATTTTCAAAGCAGCAGACAAATATTTGCATTTTACAACACTTTGCACTTCTGAACATCACACTAACGCCACTACTATTATCTTCCACACAATATGTCTTTATATAATACGCTGGGTTATATCAGATTTCTGGGTCTTACTGTGTCTGTGCACGCGATGAATAATCACCTGCGGGCTGCTGTGATCTCATAGCGCTCTCCGCTCGTCTAATATCACTACTGGCTTGGCCTTTCAGTTTTTGTCACACATTTTAGCTTTTTTTTCTTCTCCCCATGTTCCTCCTCCTTCCTCCGAAAGTTGTTTTGGCTGTGCAGCGTCTGGCACGGTCTTCCGAGACTTGAGAACAATGAGAAGAATGTTTCAGCTTTTTTTTTTCATCCTTGTTTTGAGAGCGCGTTTTATGACCTCCGCCGGCCCGAGCTCAAGTCTGGCTGACAGATGTCGCGCCGTCGCTCAATGAAACTATTTACGGATGACCTTTCCTCTGGACGGACCCCCTTTTCCTGTCACCAGCCTGCTCGAACTCTAGAAGTCTCCGGAACGCTGACTTTTCACTGAAAATTAGCAGCTAGTGCAGAAAGTGCATGCAGATGTATGATGGTGGCCTCTCTTACCTGGATGATCTCTCTGTATGTGTGTGTGTTTCTCCAGGAACCATATAGCACTTGTGTCTCAGAGGGAGTGTCCGGCTCCAGTATAGACGCTATGAGTTTTTATATAGGAGTGAGAGAAAGAGAGAGAGAGAGAGAGAGAGAGGGTTCGTCTGGGGGCCAGACAGGGTGAAAGTGAATGAGAGTGCGACGAAGGGAATTCCTATTTGTATAACGTCAGAAACTGAGCCCTCCCTCCATCAGCGTGGAGCACAGGAAGAGGCAGGGAGCAATTATACTGCAAAGAGTCATAAAACACACACACACAGAAAGAGAAAGAGAGAGAGACACTCCCGCATGCTTCATCTGATAACTCTTTCAATCTCTCCTGCATTTGCCGGGTTTCATAAACGAATGCAGCATGTGTTTGCTCGCTATCTGAAGTCTATTTTAGTTCACTCTACTGTACTTCAGGATTCTGCACTCCACACACACTAGGCATGGGACGATTTCAAGGTTTACCACGGTTTTAAGTCAAGGTTTTACTACATCTAAAATGTTTTGTTATACTGTTCCCAAGGTATCTGTAAGGTTTTTTTAATGTATTTTTATGTGTTGTAAAGAAATCTGTGTTTTTAAAACTAATGAAGAGTCAATAATTTATTTTAACTATTGAGCCTGACATATTTACTGCTCAAAATATTTCTTACTATAAAATAAATTGTGTTCAATGGGGAAAAAGTTTAGTTTTTTTCCCCAGACATTTAAATAGAACTTATTTTAGAGCAGTAATCACAATATCTTGGTATTTATATCCAAAGTTATCATACCGTCAGAAACAAACATCTGTCTAGCTGTCTTAAACAATGTCCTGCATTTGCTGTATTTTATGCTATACTGTATTTATTTTGTATACTATATTATCAACCATTTATAGTATTGCTTCAAGTTCACGCTGCTGTACTACAGGATTAAGTACTGTACACTCTAGAAGTGTCACGAATCATGGTTGATCTGTGATTTGTATGGATCACAACCCACGGTTCAGAACAAACCTGACCAGCGAATTAATACATTTTATTTTTACTTTGCAAATCTGTAACGATCGCAGAGAGATCGCCTCTTGGGTCATTCAAATTACACGTATGACAGCATTTAGGCTTTCCTGTAAAATATAATGATGATGGAAGAAGTCGTGGTGGGTTATTCGGGATGTGGTGGGTTTTTAAAGATGTTTTCTGTCATTACATGTTTAGCCTGCATCAATGCATTCAGTGTAAGCTGCACGATTAATCATTAAAAGATCAGGATCTCAACACCCACGCAACATAAATGATAGTGATTTGCATATGTTTATTAATCCTTCGAATCGCTGCATTCAACTCTGTGTTTGAAAAAGGCAAAAATCAAAAAAGAGATTTAGTCTTTAGTCTTTTGAGTAACTGGGAGAACAGTTTAAAGTTTAGAGTAAAGTTAAACCACAGATGTTTATGGTGAAGACTAAAATCACCTTCATATGCATTTAACTTGATGCTCAAAAGTGAAAGTTGTAGGCAGCATTTACATTATTTAACCAATAGGCAGCGACAACCAGCCATCAAAAATATGCCACTGAATAATCCTTCAAAAATGATCCATCTAGCAATGAAACATTGCTAGTTTTATGATGGAATAACTGAATCATTTATTGAAAATTAGGCTAAAAATAAATATCGGTTGTGCAAATTATGCTAGATTTATAGATTTAAGCATTATCAGCAACAGAAGTAGTAACAGTGAATTTTTGACAGTACTGAATATTTTACAATTTATTTTTATTCAGCTGATTATTTCTTAATTTTTAAAAAATAAAATTACAGGATTTAAGTTCTGTTTGTTAAAACCAAAAGTGTCTTGCAGTACTGTTTTCGTAATAAATGGAAACCAAATGACATTTGTCTGCTCCTTTTTTTAGCTGATCCAAAAAATGGTCCAATTCGTGACTAAAAAACCATAATGTGATCCGAACCGGGAGATTTGTGATCCGTTACACCACTAGTACACTCACACATACAGTATTTTCCTTATTTAACTTTTTAAATAAACATTACATTTTTTTGTAGTATGGAGCAAATGACTGTCTAAAAAAATTACAGTGTGTACCTAGATGACACTTTACAATAAGGTTTAATTAATTAATGTTAGTTACTGTATTTACTAACATGAACTAAGTGCAAACAATACTTGTACAGCAATTATTAGCCATAGTTCAATATAGGTCAACATTGAGTTAACATGAGCTAATAAGGAATAACTGTTTTTATTAACTAATGTTAACTAACAATAATACTGTAATTAATGTATTGTTCATTGTTTGCTTATGTTAATAAATGTATCAACTAACATAAACTAACACAATCATACTGTAAAGTGTTACTGTAGTTTATTTTGTAGACCATATTTATTTATTTTGTACACCCTATTATTACTTTATTTATAGTTTATAGTACATACATATATATATATATATATATATATATATATATATATATATATATATATATATATATATATATATATATCAACAGTCACTTTATTAGGTAACATAAACATAAACTAACACAATCATATTGTAAAGTGTTGCTATAGTTTATTTTGTAGACCATATTTATTTATTTTGTACACCCTATTATTACTTTATTTATAGTACATATATATATATATATATATATATATATATATATATATATATATATATATATATATATATATATATATATATATATATATATATATATATATATATATATATATATATATATATCAACAGTCACTTTATTAGGTACACCTTACTATTACCGGGTTGGACCCCCTTTGGCCTATTTGAGTTACTGTTGCCTTTCTATCAGCAGAAACCAGTCTGGCCATTCTCTTCTAACATCAACAAGGCATCTGCGCCCACAGAACTGCCGCTCACTGGATATTTTCTCTTTTTCTGACCATTCTCTTTAAACCCTAGAGATGGTTGTGCATGAAAATCCCAGTAGATCAGCAGTTTCTGAAATATTCAGAAAATACTCAAATATTCGTCTGGCACCAACAACCATGCCACGTTCAAAGTCACTTAAATCACCATTTTTCCTCATTCTGATGCTCGGTTTGAACTGCAGCAGATCGTCTTGACCATGTCCACATGCCTAAATGCATTGAGTTGCTGCCATCTGATTGGCTGATTAGAAACTTGCATTAACGAGCAGTTGGGCAGTTGTACCTAATAAAGTGGCCAGTGATTGTATATTCAATATTAGACACATTGTGGGAATTATTATGTATATATTCTGTATAAATATTAATATATTTGGTCATATACCACATTTTAAAAAGATATGTGTAATATGTGTGCATGCTTATGTGTGTGTGCTAAAAATAGAATATTAGAACACTATTAGAATATGATGTCATCAGTTCAGAACAACATGACATTCCATTTGGAACTGCTACAAAACGCATGCAGTGATTAGTAAGGTCTCAGAAACAGAGCTTGCTACACGACTGATGGATTTGATTATTTTACACCCGTTGTTCATTTTCCTTCATTTGAACGTCGTTTACAGGATGTCAGCAGTTGCATCGGGTCAGAAGGATACAAAGAGGGTCACACCTGCGCAATGTTTACAGGACAGACGCAGACATATACACACACTGACAAACACGAACCACGAGTGTTTACTGCGCTCTAGTACACACTTTATGACCGTCAGCTCCCCCATTCAGACACAGGCCAGAGAAGAAGAAAAAAAGGTCAAACAACTGCTCTCTGTCTGGACATCACACATTCCTCACAAACTCTTCTTACACGCGAGTCTCACACAAAGCCAGATTAATGCTGTCACAAGCACACACACTGACTTGACTTGAGCTCATCCAACACAAGATGGAGTCTGCAGGCCTCCAGGTTTTCACCACATTTCTTCATAATTCTTTGGCTGGAGTTTTTATATGCGTTACTCTTTCATGTGTTTATAGCCAGCGGTTGGGATGTCGTGGTGTCAAATAACCCACAGTGGGTTCGAATTTGTCATACGCTGAATCAGAAGGCTGTAAACCGTTTGTTCGTTATTTCTTTTGGCACTCA
>NC_079437.1:11694448-11724448 GCF_903798145.1 Danio aesculapii | reverse complement strand
TTAAAATTAACTTTTAGTTTATACACACAGACTCACACATACACTTGCCGGCCACTTTATTAGGTACACCTTCCTAGTAAAAAGTTGGACCCCCTTTCTGCCTTAATCCTTCGTGGCATAGATTCAACAAGATACTGGAAATATCCCTCAGAAATTTTGGTCCATATTGACATTGTTATGAAGCGGACAGGAGACAGAGGTAAGGAAACGTTAGGGTGTTTATTAAATGACAACAAGGAGCACATGAAGGATAGCCAGGAGGATCAGGAATGATGTTGGGGTCTTTTCCTCCGTGGCTGGGTAACAGGAATACACGAGGATGGACAGCACACACCAGATACAGCTGACAGAGGATGACACAGACTTGGAAGGACTGGAAGACAGGACGATTCGGGTGGACCAGGAAGACTAGGAGGAATACAAAGAGAACAGGTAAGTAAAGCGTTTGTTTTAGCTGAGGATGACTACGCTGAGTGGTCGCTCAGTTGTCCGCTTTCGTCGAGACGAGCCCGGACAATGAGCGACTGGAGTGCTGTGCTTTTATCTGGTGCTCGTGAATGTGATGCAGCTGTGTGCTCATTAGAAGTCAGGTGATGGTGATCTTCGTGAGTGGGGATCGTGAGAGCCTGACCAATCCGTGACAGTACCCCCCTCCCCAGGGCCCGCTCCTGAGGGCCGACACCTCCGACGCCGTGGTGGTCTCCCTCTGCCTCTAGGCGCTGGGAACTCAGGGTGGCTCTCATGAAACTCCACCATGAGACTAGGATCGAGAATATCAGCTCTGGGAACCCATGTCCTTTCTTCGGGGCCGTACCCTTCCCAGTCCACCAGGTACTCCAACTGGCCACCACGACGTCGGGAACGCAAGATCTCCTTCACTGCGTAGACGGCTCCTTCTTCTAGGAGCAGTGGAGGAGGGGGTTCCTCTTCGTGGTCAGGCTCTGTGGAGGGAAGAACAGGATCGTGATAGGGTTTCAGGAGTGATACGTGGAATGTAGGGTGAATACGGTAGTGAGAGGGTAATTGTAGTTTGTAGGTGACGGGGTTAACCTGTTCCACGATGGTGAAGGGACCAACAAATCGGGGACTTAACTTGCGAGAGGGCAGTCGCATGCGTATGTCCCGGGTGGATAGCCACACCTTTTGTCCGGGTGTGTATCTGGGTTCTTCAGACCTTCTTCTATCGGCGGTTACCTTGCTTCGACGGACTGCCCTCTGCAGATGTTGATGAGCCTCGTCCCAGACTCTCTCGCTCTCCCGGAACCAGTGATCCACTGCGGGGACATCAGATGGTTCGCCATCCCAGGGAAAGAGCGGTGGTTGGAAGCCCAGGACGCACTGGAATGGCGTGAGTCCGGTGGAGGGTTGCCGCAGTGAATTTTGGGCATATTCTGCCCAGCCCAAATACTGGCTCCAGGAGCTCTGGTGACCACTGCAGAAGGTCCTCAGGAACCGTCCCACCTCCTGAATCTTCCTCTCTGTCTGCCCGTTGGTTTGGGGATGATATCCAGAAGAGAGGCTGACGGCCACACCTAGGAGCTTGAAGAAGGCTTTCCATAGACGTGAGATGAACTGTGGACCTCTGTCCGACACAATATCTTCTGGAATACCAAATGACCTGAAGACTTGATTAAAGATATTGTCGGCTGTTTCAAAGGCTGTGGGAAGACCTTTCAGAGGGATTAGTTTGACAAACTTTGAGAATCTATCTACGATGACTAGAATACAGGTATTACCTTCTGACGAGGGGAGGTCAGTGATAAAGTCCACTCCTAGGTGTGACCAGGGACGGTTCGGAATCGGCAAGGGATGGAGCTTTCCAGCGGGTAGATGACGTGGGCTCTTGGATTGGGCACAGTCCTTACAGCCCTGAACATATTGCCTCACATCCCTTGCCATGTTTGGCCACCAGAATCGTTGGGATACTAGCGAGAGAGTATTGTTGATCCCTGGATGTCCAGTGCCTAGCGAGGTATGTAAGGAGTGGATCAGATCTACCCGGTGTTCAGGTGGTATGAACTGCCGATGAGGAGGGCATCCCGGCGGAGCAGGGGCTTCCGGAGTGGCAACGACTGGAGGAGCGTTCCAGGTGATCGGACAAATGGAGATGTGTTCGGGAAGAATCTTCGTTGGGAGTTCTTCATGATCGTGATGCTCGTGTAAACGAGAGAGAGCGTCTGCTCTTAGATTCTTGGGTCCTGGACGATAGGAAATGGAGAAATCAAAACGTGAGAAGAAAAGTGACCATCTGGCTTGACGTGGACATAGTCTCTTGGCCTCTTTGATATATTGGAGGTTTTTGTGATCTGTGATCACCTGGAACGGATGTTTGGCTCCCTCCAACCAGTGACGCCACTCCTCCAAGGCTAGCTTGATTGCTAGAAGCTCCCTGTCTCCTATGCTGTAATTCTGCTCCGCCGGGCTCAACTTCCGAGAGAAATAGGCACAGGGATGCAGTCGGGGCGGTGTATCATGATGTTGGGATAATACTGCCCCGACGCCGGTGGTGGATGCGTCCACTTCCACCACGAAAGGAAGATTTGGGTCAGGATGAGTCAGGAGTGGGGCCCTTGTGAACTCCTTCTTAAGAAGGCGGAAGGCTGCGGCTGCTTCTTTGGTCCACTCCAGTCCTTTGGGTTTACCCTTGAGGAGATTAGTGAGAGGTGATGTAATCCTGCTGTAGTCCTTGATAAACCGTCTATAAAAGTTAGCAAACCCAAGAAACCTCTGGAGCTCCTTAATGGAAGTGGGTTCTGACCAGGATAGAACAGCCTCAATTTTCTTCCCATCCATACGTATACCGGTTTGGTCAATGATGTATCCCAAGAAATGAATCGACTTCTGGTGGAATGAGCATTTCTCCGCTTTGAGGTAGAGGTGATGTTCTCTCAATGTGTGTAGGACCTCCGCAACGTGTTGGCGATGTTCGGCCTCACTCCGGGAGTAAATGAGGATGTCATCTATGTACACTATTACAAAGTGGTGAAGAAACTCCCGGAGGACTTCATGAATGAAGTTTTGGAATACAGAGGGGGCGTTGACCAGACCGTAAGGCATGACCTCATATTCATAGTGGCCAGTAGGGGTCACGAATGCTGTCTTCCATTGGTCCCCCTCACGTATTCTTATCAGATTATACGCGCTGCGGAGGTCCAATTTAGTGAAGACTTTAGCTTCTCGGAGCTGTTCCAAAGCGGCTGGTACCAGAGGAAGGGGATATCGGTATTTTACTGTACCGTTATTTAGGACCCTGTAGTCGATGCATGGACGCAGCCCTCCGTCCTTCTTGGCCACAAAGAAGAAGCTTGAGGCGGCTGGTGATTTTGAGTGACGTATGTACCCCTGACTCAGAGCCTCCCTTATGTAATCTTCCATTGCCTGATTCTCTGGAAGCGAGAGCGGGTAGATCCTACCTCTTGGCAACTGGGCATCTGGAACTAGGTCGATCGCGCAGTCCCATGGCCGATGCGGCGGTAGCTGGGAAGCTCTCTTGGGGCAGAAGACATCATGAAAGGAGCTGTACTCCTTAGGAATGTGGATAGACTGCTTCTCAGGAGGACTCTCGACCGATGTTGTAAACAAAGAAATGGGGTTCCGACCTTGAAGAGGGAGATTTGGAAAACAGGTAGGTGTACATCCAGATCCCCATTTCTTTATCTCTCCTGTGCCCCAAGAGATGATGGGATCGTGCTTCACCAGCCACGGGCGCCCTAGAATGATGTCCATATTTGCACCCTCCAGAACCAGAAATTGAATCCTCTCTTGATGTAACAACCCCACTTGAAGAAGGATGTCTTCGCATTGTCGATGGATACGGGTCGAAGATCGAGTGCACTGGGTTATCGGTTGTATCTGGTATATATGCGAGGACGCCTCAGTACGTAGGTGGAGTTGACGACAGAGGGATTGGGAGATGAAGTTCCCTGCTGACCCGGAGTCGATGAGGGCTGTGACAAGGAGAGAAATAGAGGCAGTAGTTATTTGTACGGTGGTAGTAAGTGGTTTACATTGTTCAATATTCGTACTGAATACACTCACTGAAGTCCGAATGGGACGAAGGGGACACTCCATACGGGTGTGTCCACTGACACCGCAGTATAGACACAGACCCCGGGTCAGCCTCCTCTGTCGTTCCGCTGATGTCAGTCTTCCAGACTCTATGATCATGGGTTCTGGTTCTGGAGAGGCTGTTGACTCAGGCGATTGGAGGAGTGCAGACGAGGGGGTGATGGTGTCCTGTTGATAGGAACGGAGACGATCGGAACATCGGAGAGAATGTTGGATGAATCTCTCCAGACCCATAGTATCATCTAATGTGGCCAGCTGGATTCGGAGAGTGGGTTCCAAGCCGAGCCGGTACGTGGTCAACAACGATCTCTCATTCCATCCACTTGCAGCTGCTAGAGTGCGAAACCGGAGAGCATATTCCTGTGTAGATAGAGTACCTTGCTTTAGATGATACAGCTGCTCTCCAGCGGCTACTTCCCCATCAGAACGTCCAAACACCTCTTTGAAATACTCCGTGAAGGTAGTGATGGAATTCATGACCGGCCCGGCTTGGTTCCAGATCGTCTCAGCCCATTTAAGTGCAGGCCCAGAGAGTAGTGATACGATGTAGGCGATCTTTGACTTATCTGTGGGATATAGAGAAGGTTGCATTTCGAATATGAGGGAACATTGTAACAGAAAACCATTGCACTCCCCCGCTCCGCCTGAGTAGGGCGCTGGTCGGGCCATGGGACTGGAAGGAAGGGCCGAAGAAGAAACTGTGGAGGCGGAAGTGCTCGGTGCTGGTGGTGCGTTGGAAAGTGGAGCTGGTGGCTGTAGAATCCGCTTCAACTGGTCCACCAGCTCTTGAAAGTGATCGGGGGTGCTCATGTTGTCGTCGTTATGGGTCCGGGCTTCTGTTATGAAGCGGACAGGAGACAGAGGTAAGGAAACGTTAGGGTGTTTATTAAATGACAACAAGGAGCACATGAAGGATAGCCAGGAGGATCAGGAATGATGTTGGGGTCTTTTCCTCCGTGGCTGGGTAACAGGAATACACGAGGATGGACAGCACACACCAGATACAGCTGACAGAGGATGACACAGACTTGGAAGGACTGGAAGACAGGACGATTCGGGTGGACCAGGAAGACTAGGAGGAATACAAAGAGAACAGGTAAGTAAAGCGTTTGTTTTAGCTGAGGATGACTACGCTGAGTGGTCGCTCAGTTGTCCGCTTTCGTCGAGACGAGCCCGGACAATGAGCGACTGGAGTGCTGTGCTTTTATCTGGTGCTCGTGAATGTGATGCAGCTGTGTGCTCATTAGAAGTCAGGTGATGGTGATCTTCGTGAGTGGGGATCGTGAGAGCCTGACCAATCCGTGACAGACATGATAGCCTCACGCAGTTGCAGCAGATTTGACGACTGCACATACATGATGCGAATCTCCTGTTCCACCACATCTTAAAGGTGCTCTATTGGATTGATATCTGGTGACTGTGGAGGCCATTTGAGTACAGTGAACTCATTGTCATGTTCTGAGTCTGAGATGATTCGTGCTTTATGACATGGTGCATTATCCTGCTGAAAGTAGCCATCAGAAGTTGAGTACACTGTGGTCATAAAGGGATGGACATGGTCAACAACAATACTCAGGTGGGCTGTGACGTTGACACGATGCTCAGTTGGCACTAATGGGCCTAAAGTGTGCCAAGAAAAAATCTCCAGCACCATTACACCACCATCACCAGCCTTAACCGTTGATACTAGGCAGGCTGAATCCATGCTTTCATGTTGTCAACGCCAAATTCTGACCCGACCATCCAAATGCATCAAATCAAGACTCATGAGACCAGGCAACATTTTTCCAATCTTTCATGGTCCAATTTTGGTGAGCCTGTGTGAATTGTAGCCTCAGTTTCCTGTTCTTAGCTGACAGGAGTGGCTCCTGGTGTGGTCTTCTGCTGCTGTAGCTTGACCATGTCTACATGCCTAAATGCACTGAGTTGCTGCCATGTGATTGGCTGATTAGAAATTTGTGTTAACAAGCAGTTGGACAGGTGTACCTAATAAAGTGGACGGTAAGTGTATATCAGCTGTTTACTTTATTTTATTTTATTTATTTATTTTTTTATTTTCATTCATTCATTTATTTTCTTTTTTGCTCAGTCCCTTTATTAATCCGGGGTCGCCACAGCGGAATGAACCGCCAACTCATCCAGCACGTTTTACGCAGCGGATGCCCTTCCAGCTGCAACCCATCTCTGGGAAACATCCATACACCCTCATTCACACTCATACACTTCGGACAATTTAGCCTACCCAATTCACCTATACTGCATGTCTTTGGACTGTGAGGGAAACCGGAGCACCCGGAAGAAACCCACACGAATGCAGGGAGAACATGCAAACTCCACACAGAAACTGCCAACTGACCCATCCGAGGCTCGAACCAGCGATCTTCTTGCTGTAAGGCGACAGCACTACCTACTGCGCCACTGCGTCACCCTTATTTTATTTTATTAACCCTAATTACAGGTAATGAACTTCATATGTAAAAGAATTAAAGAATACCATTCAGATTTTGGGTCTTTAAACTTGTGCCATATAGCTTAGCGGTGCCTAAGCAACCTTATAGTAATGCATTCAAACACTCAGTACACCTTAACAATTGCCTGGTGCCCTAGCAACAAGAGAACACATTAACGACCAGTCAAGACGCCTTAACAACAACATAACACCTTAGTAACTGCACAGTATTGCATTAAAAATGTTCAGGTCACTTGTCAATCAATGTAATGGGGACCTAGCAACCACAGAACACACTAATAACCAGGCACCTTAGTAACCACACAGATAGATAGATAGCTAGATAGATAGCTAACTAGATAGATAGACAGACAGACAGACAGACAGACAGACAGACAGACAGATAGGGCCCTAGCAACCATAGAACACATTAATAACCATGCACCTTAGTAACCACACAACACACCAACAGCAAGTCAAAACATCAAGGCAACGACACATCAATGCCTTAGCAATGGACTGCAATAGCGTAGTAACCACACAATGCATTAAGAAGTTGTAAAAACAGCCTGACGTCTACACAGCAATGAACTACAGTAGCAACCCCGCAGCATGCTAACAACTGGCCAAAACAGCCAAGGAAACAAAATACCATAGCAACCACACAAAATGCCTACAGTTTGTCAGAACTCCTTAGCAACTGCACAACAATTCCCTAGTAACCAAACACAGACCTAATGGAGGCTAATTCTGCTGAAAATACCTTGTTCTATATTTAGAAAGCCATTAGTGTGAATGTACAGACATGTTTCAACACTTAAGTTGTTTGACCTATATATTACTTACATTTGTTCAGGTAAATGTCTACAGTGTAGGGTATAGGTACTTTATATGTAATAATACTATAATATACTATACTATACTATTAACTAAACCTACAATTTTTAACTTTTAAAAGTACATTTTAATTTAAATGTTGACGTTTTTAGTTTTTTGTTTGTTTGTTTGTTTTTACATATAAGCACAGAACAGTGTTAATGTTCAGACTACTTATAATGTATAAAGTGGCTGACAATAATAAATATTCTTAATAATAGGATTTAATCTGCCACAGTTTTTAACTGTGCAGAGCTGTAGCTGCTTTACTGGGCTTACTATGCTACTGTATTTCAATACTGCTCATTATGGTGGTACTTGGAGAGACTATTTTTTCCTGAGGTGGTACTTGATGAAAAAAGTTTGAGAACCACTGCACTATACTATACTATACTATACTATACTATACTATACTATACTATACTATACTATACTATACTATACTATACTATACTATATACTGTACACTATACTATACTTTATACTATACGCTAGACTACACTATGCTATGCTATGCTATACTATACTATACTATACTATACTATACTATACTATACTATACTATACTATACTATATACTATACCAAAGTCTCTTTAAGGCAAGTCATTTCACTCGGCGGCCATGTTTGAAACACCTCTCGGGCAGTGTGCTCGGGCATTCTATTTGAATGGGGAAACATCAAATTCTCCAAAACTGCATGCCAAGCTTATGATTACATGACATATTAGGAATCACCAAAAAAGTTACATTCTGTAATGCATTTAGTACTAGAAGGCGGGCTTTATTCGCCATATAGCAATTGATGATTGGCTCCTGTACTAGTAGGCTGTACTAGTAGGCGGGGCCATATTGACCGTTACACTTTTCCCCATTCAAAAAGATACGAGTGATGTCTTGTGTTCTATAATCTTTGACTATACTATACACTATACTATACACTATACTATGTACTATACTATGTACTATACTATAGAATATAATATACTGTACTATACTATATTATACTATGCTGTGAAAAGCTGATGCATTTACATGTAATTTGTGGATGTGTGTAAACGTAACATTCTGTAATGCTTTTAGTTATTGCCCAGCAGGCACACAACGTCAAAAGACATTAATATTAGATTAGATTTATGTTGTGATATCAGGTGACTAAAATTTAATATCTAGCCAGTGTCTAAGAAAGTTATTTTGATGTCTAAATCAATGTCAAATGACTTTGATATTTGGTTGATTTTAGGTTGTGAGAGAGAAAGTGACCAAAATCCAACGTTGAGCCAACATCTTAAACCAACGTCATATTGACGTCAAATACTGACATTTATTCGTCAGGTATGGCAACCAAAATCCAACGTCTGATAGACGTCATAGTGGTAACGTCCACACAACTTTAAGCTGTGACATCATTAGACGTTGATATTTGGTTGATTTTAGGTTGTGAGAGAGAAAGCGACCAAAATCCAAGATTGAGCCAACACCTTAAACCAACGTCATGCTGACTGCAAATACTGACATTTAATCATCAAGTATTGCAACCAAAATTCAACATCTGATATATATCATAGTGGTAACGTCAAGCTGTAACATCATTAGACATTGATATTTGGTTGATATAAGGTTGCACGTTGGACATTGACAACAGCCTGACTTTGGGTTCTGACGTCAAGCCAATTTTAATTTCCAAACAAAATGCAACGTCCCCACAACGTTGGGGTACAATTTCAATCTGACATCATCTTGACGTCTTGTCGCTGGGTGTTTAAGGCCATTTCGTCATCATACAGTAAATTTCTCTCATCCTCTCATCAGTCACATGCATCTAAACAGTCTCTGGGTCAATGTGTGTAAAGATTTTGGACATCTTGGACACTTTTAATGCTTCCGAACAGTTTGCTGCAATTATAAATCTTCATGTCTTGAGGTAGATCATTATGATGCGATTTACCTTCTATGTGCGATTTGATTGGACAGGAATCACAGGACTAAATTTTCTAATCCACATAGACACTAAAAAACAAAGTAGTGACTGCAGGTTGAAGGAAAGTAGTGGAGTAAAAGTAGCGATACTGTAGTAAAAATCTACTTAAGGGAAAGTAAACATACTTATTTTTAAAACTACTTAGTAAATTACAATTCCTGAGAAAATCTACTCAATTACAGTAGTTTGAGTATTTGTAATTTGTTACATCACACCACTGACTATACTTAGGAAAGCACTATTAACAACAAATATTATAGTTTAAATTTAGCTAGGTTTAAGTTTAAAGAGCCCATATTATGGGTTTTTGAAAATGCCCTTCCATGTAGTGTGTACCACAGCTCTAAGTGAAGTGAAATATCCAGCTAAGGCTTAAATCTGTAAGTGTACAGTGTTTAAAACTATTGATTCATCTATAAAAGAGTCGACTCATAGTGCTTCAAACGAGTCGCCTTGATAACGAGTCATTAGGTGTTTCGCGATGACGCAGCCACGAAACACAAGCCTCGCCAGTAGTTACGCGCGCAAACCAGGGAGATTTGAAACCTGCGGCCCCGCCCACTAACACAGAAAAAACACTAGACACACACACACAGACGGCGCCGGTCCAATGAAGTCACGCTGTGCTCAGATGGATAATATTGACAGTCTCTACCCAAAGATGAGTTGTTAACCTGGTACAGTACACGCGGTTACTCTTTATATTCTCTTATCACATGTAAGCCACGTTAAAAACGCGACGCGTGCCGCTTTGTTTACGGATTTAACGTTAAAGGCTTTTGTGAGCTCGCGTTCCACTGCCGTTTGTCGTTGCTATGGCGATCGATCATAAGCTAGGAGACAGGACACTCGTGTCACTTTCCCTAGTTCTTCTGAGGAGCGTTGTGTGTGTGTGTGTGAGAGAGAGAGAGAGAGACTCGCGTCGCTTTCCCTAGTTTTTCTGAGGAGCGTTGTGTGTGTGTGTGTGTGAGAGAGAGAGAGAGAGAGAGAGAGAGAGAGAGAGAGAGAGAGAGAGACTCGCGTCGCTTTCCCTAGTTCTTCTGAGGAGCGTTGTGTGTGTGTGTGTGTGAGAGAGAGAGAGGGAGAGAGAGAGACTCGCGTCGATCTCCCCAGTTCTTCTGAGGAGGGTTGTGTGTGTGTGTGTGAAAAAAGCCTTACACTATGAAGCGCGTGTGCACTGTGACTACTTTTATATAGTTGATTACCAGCTGGGCATTTCACTCTGTCTCGTGCTGAAGGCTGTCACTGTCGACCAATCGCAGCAGGCTGTCATCGGTCCAATCAGCGCAGATTAGCTTCGCACTGAGGAGGGGGTTGGGAACAAATGAATCGCTGAACGATTCATATGGGAGTCGTTGGGATAATTAGGTAAAAATAAATGCAGGTTATAAGACCATCAAAGTGTTTTATGACCTTGCATGCATATTAGACTGTTGTTGGAGACCCTTACAACCTAAATATGACCCTATTTCATGTATAATATGGGCTCTTTAAGAAGATCTATTTTGCTTATTAATGACATCAAATGTCTAAAGTTTTAAAATGTTATGGGTAAAGCAAACCCACTCAGCTGAATGAGCAGGACATAACAAATCACTTACATTTACACAATGTTGCATGAATACAGGAGTTTTGCTGGGAAAAGCAATAAAACTGTATGGAAAGAGCAGGTATTTTAATGTTGCTTTAGGGGCCACTGCTAATCCGCAACACACATTGATTATATATACACACACACACAGCAGTAAAGCCCAATCTGGGTGCATTTGAGTTCTCATCCAGCTAGTCATATGGGTTTGCCCTTGATGTCTTAGTTTCTCTCTCACTCACTCCCTCCTTTTTTTTTTGTGCTCTGGTATTTATGTGCTCACGGTTGCCACGGCAACATGAAACACAAACATTGTGGCGGCAGACAGGAAGTGCGTTTTGAACCACAATGGCGTCACTGTGGCTGCTGCAGTGTAGTGCTCGGACTGCTCATGTAGTCTTCATGATATTATCCGGTACTGTTACGCATGCCGCTCGCAGACATTAATAGTATTGATTTTCCAGCTGCCCGGCTCACTTCTGCGCTGATTCCTCTTTATGCTGCTCATTATGTGTATAATCAGAGTGTGAGTTATGCTCTTGGTACTTCAGTGTAATTTGCAGCAGATTTTCTCATGAGTGTGTGTGTGCGTGTGGGCCTATTGCAGTGTGTTACATCAGATTCGTACTACTGTTTATACATCACCGTTTTTCCTCTCTGCTTTATGGTGGTGTCTAAATATACCCCACTGAAATAAACTCTCAACGGGACCTCCCTCTCCTCCATTTAGAGCACTTTTCCCTCTATTTACTCTCTTCTTTGAGACTGTCATGTCTTTATTTCCTCGTTTAAAGGTGATAGTTTTGACAGACAAGTATTGTCATGTCAGATGATAAAGATCTTGACAGTTAGTTTGATAGTGAGAGTTTCTGGAGAAACTTTTTTCTGGAAGAGGTTTTTTGTTGTTTTATTTTAGCCGTAGCCCAGCAGATAATGCACATTGGTCAATGATGAGACATCTAATTTTGGTATTAGCATCTAATTAAATTTCTAAAAGTGATTTGATATGCATAGAAAGCATATTAAATGCAAGTAAGGTATCTACTTTTATGCCTCTTTCAACTTTAAACCACATACTTTCAATTAAATTCAATTCATCTTTATTTCTATAGCGCTTTTACAATGTAGATTGTGTCAAAGCAGTTTAACATAGAAGTTCTAGTAAATTGAAACTGTCAGTCCCCAGATTTCAGAGTTGAAGTTCAGTTTAGTTCAGTTCAGCGTGGTTTAAAATTCCACTGCTGAAAGTCCAAACACTGAAGAGCAAATCCATCAATCCCAAAACCAATTGACGAAAGTGAAGGGGAAAAAACCCTCTTGACAAAACAGGCTGAGTTGGCTTGACCAATTCTCCTCTTGCCAAACTTTTTGGCAGAGATGCATTCTAAGAGGCAGAACTTCAATTAGAGCTGTTATCGGGCCTTAAAAGTTAGACCCGACAGAGCCCGAGCCCGACAGAATTCAGCCCGAGCCTGACAAGTACATTTTGATTGACATCTTTTAAAAGCCTGAATCCGTTTAGAGCCACACATTATTCAAATGTGCACATGCACACAGCTCTTTTGCCTTTTTTCAAGAATCTGTCGTTTATACGTGTTTTAACATAATTTATTTATAACAAATGTAGTCTATAGGCCACTTGGAAGTTGGAACAAAGAAATAAGTCTTGTAACATTGTAACATCTCAGCACTCTAAATAGGCCTAGGCATACCCTTAGCCTTTAAATTGGCCAACACACCAATAAAAATGAGTCTTTCCAAACAAATTAAATTAAAATAAATTTTAAATTATGACGGGTATTTGGCAAAAATACCTCTGTAGGATTTGTTTTGTCATTTCTCTTCACAATGCGGCCTTAAGGCGACGGTGAATCTGAATAATTAAAGAATAATGCCAACATTAGCCCATATTCTCTGTCTACATTATGCATTTATGATTTGATTAATTTAGTTCTAATTTGAAAATTTTTTACTCAACAAGATTAGGCTACGTGTTTTTGTGGAGGAACATTATTGAATCCACTGTAGATGGCTTTAGCGTAGTCTTGCGCTCACTGATGGTGCGTCCACCCGGGATGCATACTACTGATCTGGCTAATTTTGCAAGTTTTGGGTAGGATTGTTTGTTCATCTTCCACCAGCTAAAAACATCCATTCCATTTTCTATGACAGCGGTTTCAATGTAGCGATTGACTTCGTCATTTTTCCTGTCAGCTTGCTGTACATTTTACCACTCCGCAAAATTTGCTTTTTGACTTCTCCATCATCAATTGTTTCCCCTTTGCAGGAATGGGTTTTGATATTGTAACAACAATTTGATTACTTTCTCGCGCTAATCGAAATGCATTACATGACCGTTCATTTACCAAACAAGCCTGAACCCGGCCCAACCCTATCCAAAATGATAGAAATTAAGCCCAAGCCCGCCCTGGGCAAAGATCTTCAGCTCTCACTTCAACATCTTGATGGTGACACAGGTTTGAGTTGTTTGTAAATTGGTTGAAAATTCACCCAAATTCAAAGTTCTGTCATCAAATGCTCACTTTTTACGTAAACTATTAGTTGCGAAAATTCTGTCATCATATCCTCACTTTTTATGTGATGTATTAGTCAGTCCCTCCAGGATTTCACGATTTTGCGATCATTGAATTTAACGTAAAATCAAGCAAACTCCACAAAACGCCGTGGATTTCCTGCAAATTCGAGGTCTAGACGCTTTCTATGACGTCATCACGACACTGATTTTACACCCATCATGATCGTAGGTGGTACTATATACCTTTATTTTGGTCTCAACATGCAGAAGAATACTCAACATGCAGAAGAATACAGTGCATGGTAAACATGAGTAAACATACAAAGTCGCGTTTCCCTACAAATATTACTGCGAAGACTGTGAAAACCTAAAGTGAAATTAGTTAAATAAAGACTTGCTGCTAGGCTAAAGACTTAACTAGGTTAATTAGGCAGGTCAGAGTAATTAGACAAATCATTGTTTGTTAATGGTTTGTTTTGTAGACAATCGAAAAATTAGGCCTAAATATAGCTTAATAGGGCTAATAATATTGACCTTAAAAGGGTTTTTAAAAAATGTAAAACTGCTTTTATTCATAAAACAATATGAATAATTTAAAACTTCTCCAGAAGATAACATATTATTATGGGAAATACTGTGAAAAAGTATTTGCTCTGTTAAACATAACTTATGTCATATGTCTATGTCATAACTTATAACAGGAGGGTGAATAATTTTGACTTTAACTGTATGTAAAAACAACAACAACACTAATGTTATTTTACTAGGATGGCCTACATGAGACACTACCTGTGCAATGATTCAGTGGATTTTGATCTTTGAGCTGTTCTGCACACTATTTATATATGGATACAAGATTTTTTTTAAACATACAGTCTCCTCTAGGGCTCTATTTTAACAATCTAGGCACAAAGTCTAAAGCGCAGGGCGCAAAAGCATTAAGGGCGTGTCCAAATCCACTTTTGCTATTTTAAGGACGGAAAAATACGCTTTGCGCCGTGGCGCATGGTCTCACGCCGGATTCACACGGGGCTTTAAGAAGAAGGGCGTGTCTGAAGTTGGGGCTGATAGCAGCGTCAGCCAATGAAATTAGTCAGCTACTGTCTGAGCTGGTGTATTTGCATACAGCGATCTGATTGGCTGACCCTTCCGTTGGTGCTTGAAAAGTTGAGAAAGTCTCAACTTCTGCATCGAGCGTGCGAATGGGGGGTAACAGGGTTTTGCTTATTCTCTTAATGAGTAATGGGTGTGTTTTGAGAATAAACCAATCAGAGTCTCATTTCCCATTCCCTTTAAGAGTCAGTTGCGTCTTGCCATGGCACATTTGCTATTTACATGACGGACTTTGTAAGTGGAAAAACTAAACGCTTCCCTAGCGAGAAAACAGTTGAACAGACCATCTTCAGCACAAGGATAAAGAACGAGCTTTCTCTAATTCGCCTCTTTACTTTCTCTTACTCTCTTTGGTTGATAAGGAAACAGTGTTGTACGCACTCAACTGAACACATCCATTAGCCTACATATTTCATTTTGTTTTTTAAGCACAAATATTTGTTTCAAAACTATTTCTAAATTCACTTTTAATTTCCAGCAAACAAATATATGAACAATAATAACGAAGTGTGGTCAAATACCTGAGTTATATCCAAACACACGTCCTATGCCCTATATGGTCCAAAACCTGACAGGTGGAAAAATCTAAGCTTGTTTTCAATAAAACAAATATAAAAATGAATATAATAAATAATACTGCTAATAATAATAACATTATACAAAAGCATGTTGTCATGAATAAACTGAAAAAAGCCGCCTCAGGTGAAGAGACATGGGGGCAGTGGTTTTTATATTTATGTATAAAATAATAATTTTGTAATATTTTAATCCTTTAATTCTTTTTTCATTTGTAAAGATATTTGTGTATTGCTGTACATCCTGTGTATGCGTTTAATGCACTAATTAAAAAACGCACAAATTTTAAGAAAGGCTGCAAATTTTTAGGCCATAAAATTCCGGAAAAAAATCTGGCGGAATCCTGGAGGAACTGATTAGTTGCACAGCAACTGAAATCATCAACAGTCACAGACAGTCATTCAAAACAGTTTTCCCACAAAAAGCTAAAATTATAAGCCAAGAAGGACTAAATAAATAAAACATGAAAAGGTTGAATTTTGACATTCAAATGTACATTATAGAACATCGTGGCCTTTTGTTGAAACACAAAATTGCATGTTAGTCCCTAAGTTAAGGAGCAGCCACATTAAATTCTCATTCACTTTCAATTACACGCAAGAAAACACAGGAGTCTGGAAATGCAGCTCATTGGAAGAAGTTTTACATTTTTTTTGCATACCAAAGCTCAGGTTTGGTGAATTCCAAAAAAAAGAGAATGTGCTCACACTCTAGTGTATTTGCATATTTAATCAATAGAGAATAAATACCCATATAAATAAAAAAATACCAAAATAGATCAAACATCACATTTTGTATTGATTAAATGAAGGACTAGACCTACATAAAAAATCTAGCTGTACAGAAAAAGTCAGCAGAGAAATGTTCATGCAAATCGGCTGGTCTAGTTTGATCTATAAGAAAGTTGTCATCAGATTTCATGACTTCTGTGTAATGATTTCATAATCAAGTGTCTATTAGGGTTGTTCAGATATGGTTGCAGCCGGAAGTTAACGAAATTGAATTATAGTAATTATTAATTTCCCATTGATTGCATTTCATTAATGTCTACCCCATCCCACCCGTCACAGTCCGAGTATTATTTATATTATTTATTAAATTGCCCCTTACTTGTATTTTTTAACATCTACCCCAACCCTAAACCTAACCGTCACAGTACTGTAAAAATATTAATAAAAAAAAAATTTGGTATATTGATGTGCATATCCGCAACTGTATCCTATTTAGATTTTACCATCTACTAGTCATGTTGAATCAATGAAAGCAGTTAAATCTTCTGTTTATAATGCAATGCTATGAGGATTTTCTGAATTTCTTCTTCGTAGGCGTTTGGAGTTTTGCACGAGAGTGCCTCCTGGCATTCGGAGGAAATTTACAGCAGTGCTTCCCTGACAAGATGTGCATGACAATCACAGCTTTCGCTCAATTGTGTTTGCACTTCAGTTTCGATTAATCACCCAGTCCTAAACCACACACACCTCAAAATGTATAAATGTGCACATTTTCTGTCCATTTATACTCTCAAATTGTATTATTAAACCTCTCCGTGTGACAACTTTTGAACACTTTAATTTATCATGTAATATATTTCAACCTACCAAAAATAATAATCATCACTTATTTAAATAGCAAAGTAACATTTTAAACATCAAAAGACCCAGAGTTTGAGCGCCCATAAGGCAATACATTCATCTATCTAACTAAAATCTAATGTTAAGTAAAGCCTTGTTCAGACTCAAATCTGACTGTTCGTATATTCAGTTCTCTGTCCACATGTTCAGATCTTGCTTATGTGTTATTTCTTGACAGAATATCTGCATTGGTTTCTTTATCAATGATGTCGCGATAATATATCTGAGCCAAAAACAACAGCAGCAGCAACAGGATTTGTATTAATATGTCCTAGGACTTGACAACATGTTGAACTGAACTGAAGATGATTTTATTAACTATACCTTCATCTATGTAAAGCTCTAAAGAAATAACGATGAATTGAATTGTTGAGATTGTGATAGATTATTATGTTTTATGAGGTGCAGGCTGAAATATAGGAAGCAGACATAAAGGTTTTTATTTTAGCTGCTGTTTTTGCTGGTCTTAACATTCAAAGAGGGATGTGTCAGGACCACCCTGACTAGAGTATATTGTTATTATATTTTGACTTACACAACCTTGTTTCTGTAACAACTTTCAATGTGTTTTCTACAAACAACGCCTGACGTGGCGTGAGAAAGGGATTGAGGGTGCGTCTCAATCAGCTCCTGTGCATTAGTAGGCCATGTACACTAATTTCGGCGCTAGTGAGGACAATAATAATGAGCTACGTTCACTAGATATTGTGACATGAGAACATCCTTGTTGTATAACATCAAAACCAGAAATAATAAAACAACAACAGAGCTAATATTTTTCATAATTGACATTTACAAGGATTTTAAAAGTACTTTATAGGTAATAATTAGATTTTTTGATATATATCAGCAACATTTCAATCATCACACTATTATAAATGTTGGCTAGATTGTTCTTAACCTGTCTAGCTATGTTCGTTCATATTAAATAGAAATAAATAAACTGTTTCTCTTCAGAAATAAATATCTTGTTTGTTGTTATGTTCGAGGATATGTTTCATGTTTTGCACATCCAATCTTGCAATCATCACCATCATCACCCTAAAAATAAGATCTTTTTGGTAATACAGCCTATAAATATATAGTTAGGCTACATTAGACCACCTACGAATGTCCGCAACTCACTTTCATTTTCACTTTCATTAGCAGGTGAGAAGGCTTTTTTCAGGGCATGCATATGCTGCTTTGAAATAAATATCTGGAGTAAAGTTATGTTTCTGCCAACAGAAAGTTTTTGTTAGGAGGAAGTTGCTAGGCATCAGAGGCACGCGTGTTTAAAGACATGGGGAAAAGTAGCAGACAATGAAATGTATGTGCTCATTTTGACTGCTATGGTAGTTCTAGGTAGAAATAATCAGAACTCTTTTGTGCTTTGTAATTTTAATAAAATAACAATGTTATAAAGAAATATACACATGTTTACTAGGAGTCAAGAAATTTTAGATGTGTGTTTAATTTCAGCAAAGTTATTAAATTGCATTAATTTAATGGTCAAAGTGTGGTTTATTTATCAACTAATTTCGAGAGGATCACGTGCTTATGATCAACAGGGCTGGCACCTCATTAGCTCCGTAATCTGCCCTATTAGATAATTACGGAAGCATTATAAATAACCAGAGGTTTTCACTCTAGTTATCTTCGTCTTGAAGTCCCCCCCCCTTCCACCCCTACTTCCCACTCTTCCCACCCGACACGGTGGCCCAGTGGTTAGCACTGTTGCCTCACAGCAAGAACACCGCTGCTCCAACCTCCTATCGGGCTAGTTGGTGTTTCTGTGCGGAGTTTGCATGTTCTCCCCGTGTTCGCGTGGGTTTCCCCTGGGTTCCCCGGTTTCCTCCCACCGTCCAAAAACATACACCATAGCCAATCGACTAAACCAAATTATCACCCAAGACAACCTTGGTTCACACTTTCCACATGGCGACAGCGGGGAGTTCTCAAGACCTACCTGAGCTCGAACTCCCCTTTCGCCCTTCTAACGGGAGGGAGCCCTGGGCTCGAGGATATTACGAGCTCAGGGGTCTCTCCCGGGACAGCATGCCAATTACGCTTTATTGATTATCAGCTAAGTGTGAACTCTTGAAATGAATGTTAGTGTTAAAATGGCTGATGCCCTGATCTGTGCACTGACTACCAAAGAAGAGCTTCAAATAGAAGAGCTTGAAATACATTTGCAAATACTGTGACTTATGGGGTTTTTTTGGCGTTCACACTTGCTAAATATGATCAAACTTCAATTGGATCATGCACAAAACTTGTATTTTGACTGACAGCCTGAACAAGGCTGCTTGGAAGTTTCTAGCACACATTCCTGCCCTCATGCCTTAAGACCAAATCTGAGTGTATTCAGCCCTAGTACTCACACTCCATCCAGCTGACCACCAATCTCCCAGAATTCATCTGCATGTTTTACAGCTGTTTTAGTCTAAGAACAAAGATAAACCAACCACCACCCTAGCAACCATTCCCAACACCCTAGCAATTGAATGACCAAGACAAACCATGGCAACGCCCTGACATAATTATGGTGCGTTTAATGCATGCATTCACATTTTCCTCATAAAAAGCAAAGGTTCAGTAGTTATAGTCGACGTTGTATAGTCGCATAAATCTTGACTTGAGCAATAAATTAAAATCCTCTAATAGGAAATGAGACTAAATGATTTCAGAAATGAGGAAATGAAAGCAACAGCACTTCCTTCATATGAGCTCATTTGAATGAGATCATTCACTGACACAATGACACACTGCCGTTCTCAGGCATCCCTATAAATAAATGCACGTCTAATAAACTCCCTTCTTTAATGCATCTCCCAGCATGCACGTTCCCTGTCTCTTTCTCACAGTGATGCCCTTCTAATGCCACTCTTTTATGGGAAATGTCCTTATACCTCACCCAACATCCACAGTATGATAAATGTGAGACCTTGAATCCATTACCATGCAAACAGTCGATATAATTACTATGCCACTACCGCAGTCCATTATGCATGCTTTAAACTCTAAGCAGGAACATACAGAACTGTAGTAAAGCTGCACAGAATGTGCGATGACAAAAAATCACGCTGCAGAAACAGCAGAAATATAAACAATAAGTTCAATAGACGGTGTGTGTTTGTCTGAATAACACAGTTGAGAATCGGGTTAGTAACTGTACTCAAGGTGCGCACTACGGGGGAGCTAGGGGCAATAAGGCATGGGCCTGAAAGCATGATTTGTGAAATTTTGGGAGGTCTCAAAAAGTATTCACAATGTGTTATTTTGACGGTTTCAGCATTGTGTAATGTGATCATGGATTATTATGTGTAAAACTGCAAAGATATCATTCATTCGTGCATGCATGATGGCGTTTTAAACCTCACTTAAAAACAGATGACTACACATGCTATTCTTGTCATGAGCATCTAGGTGTGGGGGCACTGAGGAGCAAAGTCCAGTCATGTCAAAGACTGCCAGCTAGATGTTTTCATAAGGACGTTTAAACACTGCTTATCTATTTTCAGAAACAAATGAGGTGACGTTGTGTTTCGTTTTATTTAGTTCATACAATGTTTTTTTTTAACAACGTGACATTGCTATAAACATGCTGGACAATTAAGCTGAAAGCGGGGTAAACTTGACAAAACGGAACCCCTTTCAATGGTGTTTTTTCAATTTCAGATTGTTTTACCGGAGTGAAAAGTGAGATCCCTTTACGTTCTATAGCCCTATGTAAAATAAAAAAGCTGTCCTTGGTGCCATCACCTTTAACTTATAAAGCCAATAGAAAAATGATAGGCTATGACGAGGTTATTTATTTTGTTGTTAAGTGAAACGTATTCGTGTTTGTTGATTTTATATAAATGTATTCCTCTCACAGAAGCACTGCAGGTAAAATTAGACAATGATATTTTGCTGTTTAGGCCGCTGTTGTATGTGCATGTAAAAATAAATCCCTCAAAAGATATTTTCAACGGTCAAAGAAAGTTATTAATGGAAAAACAAGTGCTTTTTAGCAAGAAAGTAACCCGAAACTATCGTCACCCCTCCCCCCAGCCCTTTGAAACAAAGTGGGCTCCCTCAAAGGCCACGGTATAGTTCGAACACTGGTGTACTTTATTGACTTAGTAACTATACTATGGACTGGGTTTGGGCATTGGTTTCAGGTGGCTGCTGCGATCTAATACTATACCAAAGTTGGCAACCGAGGGGTGTTACAGACTGTACCAAAAAGCTGAGGACTGGGGGTGGGGTGAAATTACAGGAGTTTTCCGGGAGAAATAGTGAAGCAAGAGGGTGGCAGGAGATGGGTCTGAAATACGGGAGCATTTATTTTGGGGATAAACAAACAAACAAATTATGTCATTCATTTTCTTTTCGGCTTAGTCCCATTATTAATCTAATGTTGCCACAGCAGAATGAACCGCCAACTTATCCAGCGTATGTTTTTACACAGCAGATGCCCTTCCAGCTGCAACCCATCACTGCGAAACATGCATACACAATCAGTCACACACATACACTACGGACAATTCAGCTTACCCAATTCACCTGTACCGCATGTCTTTGGACTGTGGGGGAAACCGGAGCACCCAGAGGAAACCCACGCGAAGATGGGGAGAACATGCAAACTCCACACAGAAACGCCAACTGACCTAGCCGAGGCTCAGACCAGCAACCTTCTTGCTGTAAGGTGATTGTGCTACCCACTGCGCCACCGTGCAGCCCCTAAACAAACAAATAAATAAAATAGTGTGACTCCTGACTATTACTACTCTGGACTATGACTATTATAATATGGTTTGTAATAGTGCCACGCCATACCAGGTTCACATTGAAACTGGATCCATACTTGACTGCTTTTAGAACCATTCGTCACGATAGTGTAAAATCGGCCAAAGTAGCTCAGTAAATCTCTGATTTAAAACAGGTGCATACACAAAACAAATGCTACTGTAGTACATCAATTCTCTACTCAGACCGGTTGTATGTTTATCCTTATTATGACAATAAGACTAATTTATTAAGATGGGGAGAATTTTTACTAGTGTATTGCAATGCAAAGGTTAAGGTATCACCCATACCTCCCTGTTAATCCACAAATATATAAAAAAATTAATTAATTAAAATTCGCCAACCACACAGCAACCAGTCATAGTTGGGCAACCTTAAAATTGTGCAATACAGTGCTTTAAGGAGATGGAGAAATTATAATTATACTATTATAAAAAAATAGTCACTTCTCACAAACCTGTTAGAGTTTCTTTCTTCTGTTGATCACAAAATAGGATATTTAGTGAAATACTAAAAAACTGTTGTCAATGACTTCCATGGTATTTTTTTTATCTACTATGGAAGTCAATGGTTACTGGTTTTTAAAGTTTTTCAAAACAACTTATTTTTTGTTTAAGAGATGCAAAGAAACTTGTAAAGGTTTGAAATTACTTGAGCGTGAGTAAATGGTGATTAAATTTCCATTTTTGGGTGAACTATCCCTTTAAATTATTAGAAAAAGGGTCAGACTACAATGTGTGTGAGAAATAATCTGACCATGACAGTGTAAATTAATTAATTCATTCATACATTTTCTTTTGGCTTAGTCTCTATTTCAGAGGTTACCTCAATTATTACCAACTATTTCTATTCAGCATTATGCAGCGGATGCCATTCTAGCTGCAACCCAGTACTGGAAAACACCCATACACACTCATTCACATACACACATATACACTACAGCCAATTTAGTTTATTCAATTCCCCTATAGCACATGTCTTTTGACTGTGGGGGAAACCGGAGCACCTGGAGGAAACCCACGAGAGCGCGGAGAGAACATGCAAACTCCACACAGAAACAACAACTAGCCCAGCCAGGACTTGAACCAGCGATCTTCTTGCTGTGAGGCGACAGTGCTAACCACTGAGCCACCCTTTTACCTAATTAATTTTATTCATATGTTGTTGATTTAGTTCTCTGATTATTGTATATTGAAGATTTGTATTTGTATTTAATTATAGCTACTGTAATTTGTGACCACAAGGCCTTAGTCGGGGATGGGTTTGTTAATGAGGTAAAAAGTTGATTTAGTACGGAGACACTGTATTCAATTCTGTAATTTGCTTAAGAATCATCAATAAAACTGTTAATCATGAAACATTGTGCAATATAAAAGAGATGGCAACTTGCATGCAATCTTTAGTTTTCAGTAATACAGACGTATACAGAATGTACTGGAGCTTTTCTGCTAACGCATACCAATCAATTCTGACCATTTTCACTGGTATTTTTCTGTTCTCTCTGAAGCTGATTATTAAGGCCTACTGACATCATCTATTTGGCAGAGCATTTGGCAACGCGCGTTGCTGGTTTTGGTTGAATTTGACAGAATTTCGGTCGTATTGGCAGAACAATTGCCATGAAGAAATCTAGTGAATTCCCAAAATATACACAGAGCTGAGGTTGACCACCGTGGTCCTATACTCTGGATCTCAGTCATTCTGGTTTCATGCACTTCAACAGCTTGATTTCAGTCAGACTGTAACGTTTATTCGCCTTAAAAAGTCATGTAAACACTTCAGACAGCAGTCAGAGCACTTGTAGGGGAAGTTCAGCCAAAATTGAAAATTCTGTCATCGTTTACTCATGTCTCATTTTGGCCCAAAATATGATCCTTTTGTTCTGCAAATGCGAAATGCGCAAAGCAAATAATGATCGACTTCTCATTTTATAATGAAGAAGTCTGTCTGTATAAAAAATGATTAACAATGCTGTCATCATTGGGCAGATACAGAGTAAATAGAGAAAAATGCGATTAAGAAACAGTAGCTTATGTTTCCAAAAGGTGCCATGGGTCTGACAGCAAATGAACACCATATTTTAAGTACTAAAATGCTAACAAATGCTAAAATGCTATTAAATATTTCCAATGCTGCCCCAATGGCAGGGAATATTGTGACACTATGCTTTGTAAGTCGTCTGAAACTGATATCCCATTATATGCTTTTAAATTTAACTTAAATCTATGAGCATCTAAATGGAGAATTCTCCCAAGATTAAAGATTATGTTATCATTTCCTCGCTCTCTACTTGTTTCAAACCGGTTTGAGTTTCTCTTGAAGAAAAAATGAGACATTCTGAAACCTGTAACCGTAAAAATGCCTGTATGTTTGTTTTCCCTATAATGGATGTCAATGGTTACCGATTTACAACATTCTTCAAAATATCTTATTTTGTGTTCAACAGAAAAAAATCAACACTTAAAGGTTTGGTACGATTTGGGGGTGAATAAAATGTTATTTTTGGGGTGAAGTATCCATTTAAAACAACAAAACTTGCACTTATTATACACTCACTGGCCACTTTATTAGGTACACCTTATTAGTACAGGGTTGCACCCCCTTTTGCCTTCAGAACTGCCTGAATCCTTTGAGGCATAGATTCAACAAGGTACTGGAAATATTCCTCAGAATTTTTGGTACATCTGTGACATCTGTTCTGTCTTAACAAAGATGCTTCGATCTTGTCCAAGTTCTGAGATACCATGGTGTTGAAATTACAGTAACTGCAAAAATCCCAGCTGGTGCGATTCAAAGACGTTTACTGTTCAGTTTCAGTGTTTGCAAACATTCTGCACTTTACACTAGGGTTGTTGTGATACCATTAATCAATCTTACGATACTATACCAGCTGAAGTATCATGATACCAAGTAGTATTGCGATACTGTAATTCATAACTCAAAAATATAAAGAAAATTGTCTATAGAAATACTATACGTTATGTTATAATAGGCCCACTTGAATTTAACTTATAGTTGTCCTAAGGCCAAAAAGTATTATTTGCACCTCACTTCACCTAAAATGTATTAATTCTTTTTGTTTATTTTGTAGTAAACTGACCAAAAAAAACATAAAAATAAAGATACAAATTATACCAAATGGAATTTGTAACAAAATAGCATTTTGACACTATCTGAAGTGGTCAAAAATGGTTTCAATGTTTCCTGTTGCTATTTTGGGTTTTTCATCTATTTTTTTCTGTCTTACCAGGTAACAATCCAAAGTAATTCAAAATTTCATTTTGTGACTCGGTTGCTGTAGCTACTAAATCATATTAACAGGAACAGAAATGAACTGAGTCAGATGTGCGAACTGAAGCTTAGAATATGTGCATAAAGCTACTATAAAAGGCGCAAATTCTACAGTTTTGCAACTGTAAAGGGCTCCACAGACAATTAAAACAAATGGCTTATTGTTGCACAAACATGTGTGCATTTCAGTGACATTTCCACCTGCAACATTATTTATTGTGGATAAACCATTAATGACGATACTACCGTTTACAAACTACAGTGGCACTGGCAGTATTTTGGAGCCATAGTATCGCGATAACCCTAGTTTACACCTAGTCACATTGCATTTAATGAACTTGAGGATCTAGTGTTGATCTGTGTATTACTATATCTGTTAAACACAAAATTGTCAACACTGTGATACTAATGCATATCACAATTAAATCTTATTGCACAGTTGTCACAAGAAAAAAATATACCATCACATGATTAATATAAATAGTCTAAGTTATATAACACTACATCATCTTTTCCTGAGGGTCATATTGTATATAGTTAAACATGTCTAGTTTACATTGTTTCACAAATTACAAAAATAAAGAAAATGTTTTATTTTTGTAAATAATAACGCAATTGACTGTAAAAAAAGATCAGCTTTTCCATCACAGATTAACGAGTGCTTAATAAGTTAACGATACTATTTTTTCTAATTATTATTTTACTTCAGTTATTTTTTGCAGTAAATGTTGTTAGTTTAGTTTTAGTTCTTCATTCATTGTGAATTATTAATATATTAATAATTAATAATAATAATAATAATAATAATAATAATAATATATATATATATATATATATATATATATATATATATATATATATATATATATATATATATAAAATTAATAATATATTTTATTTCAGTTTGACGAAAATGGGTTTTAACTAGGCATGGGACGATAACCGTTTGCAAGGTATACCTTGCAAAGGTCAAGGCTTTAAAACCGTCATAATTTCCTGCAATACTGTTCCTAAGGTATGTGTATATTTACTTTTTGTTGTTTTTATAGGACAACAGTCTCTCCAGCAGAAAAGATATCCAAAGGTGCTGTTTTAAATTGAAAAAAAAAAATCTGTTTTTGAAATAAATTAAGTCAATAATTTATTTGAATTAATTAGCCTGACATGTTTACTGTTACGAACTATTTCAAAATATAAAATAAAATATATTGTGCTTAAAAGGGGTGAAAAATGTTTTTTTTACCCAGACATTTAAAAAAAAAAAAATTTATATATATATATATATATATATATATATATATATATATATATATATATATATATATATATATATATATATATATTTAAGAGCAGTAATCAAAATACTGTGATACCGTGAAACTATGATATTTTCATCTAAATGTATCATACCGTCAGAATCTTGTACCGGCCCAAGCCTAGTTTTGACCCTTGAGTTTTAGACTTACTTTCAGTTTTCGTTTACTAATATAACCTAGCAGCCAAGGCATGGCCTTGTAGCCTACCACAAAAGCTGAAGGCCAGTTGTTCATAGCGAAACAGTGAAATTGCTGAACCCATTATGATGTGACACATAGAGTGAAATATTACTGTCACCTAAAAGTCGAGTTGTTTGGCCAGTAAACTGAGGTGTGAAGCGGCAGGGTGTGACCGGTCCCTCCCCGCGGTCTCAAACTCTTGCTCGGCCACTGACAGGCCAGTTTTCCCCCGTCTCTGTCGTCGAGCTCGTGTCCTTATTTGGCTCTGGTTGAGTGAATGGAGAACAGAGAGAGTTTCCTCCTGACTGTGACTCACTGGTGACTCACGCGCATGCTAACAAAAACACTGCGTCGCCATGGAGAAGTGCACAGACTCCCGCCCTTCGGCCAGTCTGAGTTCCCGCCATTCACCACCGACAGACTGTCTGACAGAAGCAGCGCTTCAGAGAACATGGTGGTAATTTCTGCCTCAACACACACAAACACACACACACACGCACACACGCACACACACAAAACAATGACACAAACTTATTCAAACTGGTTAGCCAATTTCGACAAACCTGACAAAATATTTATTCATATTTATATTTAACCTGACTAACATTTACACTATCTATCTATCTATCTATCTATCTATCTATCTATCTATCTATCTATCTATCTATCTATCTATCTATCTATCTATCTATCTATCTATCTATCTATCTATCTATCTATCTATCTATCTATCTATCTATCTATATCTATCTATCTATCTTAAAAGGCAGAGGTTTTAACAACACCTAAAACAATAAGTTTGAAAAATAAGAGAATTAATGGCCTAATGCTAACGCTACAACGTTTCTAATTTTTCAAATTGCCAAGAAACGGTGGCCGAAAGAGCTTAACACACTGCAATTTAAGAAAGCACATGCAATTACAAAAAACACCAGCAAATAAAGAAACAATCTTCACCAATTTGATAGCGCACGTGTTGCAAATTGGTCACAACACAAACAACTGAAGAAATGCGCAACAAACTGGTCACAACACAAACAACTGAAGAAACACACAGCTAATTGGTCACAACACAAACAACTGAAGAAACACACAGCAAACTGGTCACAACACAAACAACTGAAGAAACACACAGCAAACTGGTCACAACACAAACAACTGAGGAAACACACAGCAAATTGGTCACAACACAAACAACTGAAGAAACACACAGCTAATTGGTCACAACACAAACAACTGAAGAAACACACAGCTAATTGGTCACAACACAAACAACTGAAGAAACACACAGCTAATTGGTCACAACACAAACAACTGAAGAAACACACAGCTAATTGGTCACAACACAAACAACTGAAGAAACACACAGCAAACTGGTCACAACACAAACAACTGAAGAAACACACAGCTAATTAGTCTCAACACAAACAACTGAAGAAACACACAGCTAATTGGTCACAACACAAACAACTGAAGAAACACAAAGCAAATTGGTCACAACACAAACAACTGAAGAAACACACAGCTAATTGGTCACAACACAAACAACTGAAGAAACACAAAGCAAATTGGTCACAACACAAACAACTGAAGAAACACACAGCTAATTGGTCACAACACAAACAACTGAAGAAACACACAGCAAAATGGTCACAACACAAACAACTGAAGAAACACACAGCAAACTGGTCACAACACAAACAACTGAAGAAACGCGCTGCATTAGGTCACAACACAAACAACTAAAGAAATGCGCAACAGACTGGTCACAACACAAACAACTGAAGAAACGCGCAGCAATTAGTCACAACCCTTGCAAATATCCCCATAACACAACGGAAATGTTTCAAGGGGATCTAAAACCATGACAGACCCTGCTGAGATATGGATGTGTTACTATGTCATGTAATCAGGATATTAAAATGAGCGAAAAACAACTCACCTTTCAAAGACCACCAATCACTTCACTGAGCAACAGTTACAACACAACACATCCATATCTCAGCAGGGTCCGTCATGGTTTTTGGGTCCTCTTGAAACATTTCTGTTGTGTTACGGGAATATTTGCAAGTGTCGTGACTAATTGCAGCGCGTTTCTTCAGTTGTTTGTGTTGTGAGAATTTGCAGCACGTGCGCTATCAAATTGATAAAGATCGTTTCTTTATTTGCTGGTGTTTTTTGTAATTGCATGTGCTTTCTCACTAATTGCAGCGCGTTAAGCTCTCTCGGCCACCGTATTAAATTATTAAATAAAAATATAAATACCACGTATCTACAGTTGAATTCTACACAATTTTAGCCCTCCTGTGAAATTTGAATTCTTTTTCAAATATTTTCCAAGTGCTGTTTAATAGGTAATCTTTTTTTTCAACACGTATTTCAGCAATATTTTCAGTAACTACTTTCTTCTTTGCCATGATGCTGGTACATAATGTTTTACTAGTTATTAGTGTTCAGATTAAACTGCAATTAGCCATGAACACATACACACAAACTGTATAAATATATAAATAAAACATAGTTTTTTCTATTTTGAAAGATTATGTAAAGAATTTATTTCTGAATGTTAAATAAAGGACTTCTTAAAACATAAGTTACTGTTTTATGTGATTTTAATTTAATATGCCAACAAATTAACAATTGGAAAATAAACTATATGAACAGTTGAATATATGGATGTTTTGTGGTTTGTCCGTCATTACTGTGATGATGAACTACATCTGTGGTTTGTCTTCAAGCAAGTGTAAACTGAGCAAAAATAAAGTCGGGTTAGTTAAGTGAACGTTTGAGCACAAATATAGACAGCTGATTTCATGCAACAATAAGTATGATTTAAACAAAATGGATTTACTATACATGCACACATACACTCACCGGCCACTTTATTAGGTACATCTTACTAGTACCGGATTGGACACCATTTTGCCCTCAGAACTGTCTTAATATTTCATGGCATAGATTCAACAAGGTACTGGAAATATTCCTCAGAGATTTTGCTCCATATTGACATGATAGCATCCAATTTTGATGAGCCTGTGCGAATTGTAGCCTCAGTTTCCTGTTCTTAGTTGACAGGAGTGGCACCTGGTGTGATCTTCTGCTGCTGTAGCCCATCCGCCTCAAAGTTGGACGTTTTGTGCGTTAAAAGATGCTCTTCTGCATGCCTTGGTTTTAACTAGTGGTTATTTGAGTTACTGTTCTCTTTCTATCAGCTGGAACCAGTCTGGCCATTCTCCTCTGACCTCTGTTATCAACAAGGCATTTGTGCCGACAGAATTGCCGCTCACTGGATATTTTCTCTATTTCGGACCATTCTCTGTAAACTCTAGAGATGGTTTTGCGTGAAATCCCAGTAGATCAGCAGTTTCTGAAATACTCAGACCAGCCCGTCTGGCACCAACAACCATGCCACGTTCAAAGTCACTTAAATCACCTTTCTTCCCCATTCTGATGCTTGGTTTGAAATGCAGCAGATCGTTTTGACCATGTCTACATGCCTAAATTCATTAAGTTACTGCCATAAGATTGGCTGATTCAAAATTTGCGTTAACAAGCAGTTAAACAAGTGTACCTAATAAAGTGGCCGCTAAGTGAATATAGTACTCTAAAAATGGCGTTTATTGT